>NC_043749.1:32840509-33140509 GCF_902148845.1 Salarias fasciatus
GGGAGAGGCTCTATGCCCATATATGGCTTAAGTAGTCACATGATGTTAGAGTGTGACTAGGCAGACAATCAGTTTCTCTTTGGTCAAAACAGCTGGGGGAATCCACACAGTTCGGCCAAAGTGAACAAAAACTGTCACAATTGATAGGAAATTTACTTCTTTCACTGTCGAGCTTTTCAGAGCAGTCAGACTTATAGTTTTGACCGTGGAAGCCTTAATTGATGAAGAAGGCGAGATTTTTGAGCAAAATTTGACATAGAAAGTGTGAATGACGGACTTCCTGTTTGATTTAGGTCATGGGTCGAGTGAGAAAGTTGTAGATCTCGATGAGACGAACGCATGCATGTTTTTTTTTTATCTCTGTACGACATTCCTAAAGACAAACAGTCCATTGTAGAGGTTTTTGGGGTGAGGAGTGTTTTGAGGCACATTTGATTTGACAGGAAATAGCGGACTTCCTGTTGGATTTAGGTATAGGTATGTCTCTGGATAAATTGTAGATCTCGATGAGACGAACGCATCCCACACTGCTTTAATTTCTCTACGACATTCGTGCGGGACGCAGTGTCCACTGTAGTGTTTAAAGTGCGTTTTCAGACTTCAAACTTTAAGGGTTAACAGCATCCACACCGTGAGACTTTTGAAAAAGTTTTGAACATCATCGGAAGAGAAACTTGTCCTCTATTATTTGGCGCCACTCTGACGTCTCTACGACAAGCGGTCTCAGAGGAGATCATTTTTAAACGAGGAGTCATTTTTTGCCAATTTTACACTGAACGGGAAATAGCGGACTTCCTGTTGGGTTTAGGTAAAAATTCTCATAGGCCGCCATTTTAGATCTCGGGAGACGAACAGTGAGCGGTGATTTGATCTCTCTACGACAGGGGTGGGGAATCCTGGTCCTGGAGGGCCGCAGACCTGCATGTTTTCCAAGTCTCCCTGCTTCAACACACCTGAATCGAATCAAGATTTATGGCCAAGTCCAGCAGAAAGCCAGATACGAGGCTAGTTGCAATCAGCTGTGTGACGCAGGGAGACATGGAAACATGCAGGTCTGCGGCCCTCCAGGACCAGGGTTCCCCACCCCTGCTCTACGACATTCTGCGGGCCGTGGCAGCTGATATTTTACCGTTTCTAGGTGGCGCTAGAGAGCGAATGGGGTTTATAGTTATTAATTTTTTCATTTTATCAAATGGACCACCGGTCCGGATGTGCGTGCCAAATTTGGTGAGTTTTCATGCATGTTTAGGGGGTCAAATTAGTGCTCGAGTGCGTCAGTAAATAATAATAAGAAGAAAGAAACGAACGAAGAACAATAGAGGCCTTGCCCTCAGGCGAGGTGCCTCAGTTGAGGCCACTTCGCCCTCGGGCTCGGTCCCTAATAAATAATATCAATGTTTCACCTCAGTTAAATCCTAGTGAATCTTCAAACAGCCATTGCTGTTCACATTTAAAGGTAAAATAAATTAACAAAAATAAAAAAGTGCAAACATGATCAAGGTGTAAAAACAGGGCACTCAGAGGCTGGAGAGGTCTCTGCTGGACTGTCTGACCTCGTCTGCTTTTTGAATGAAAGCTTGAAGAAAAAATATTGAAAAATTATTAGATTTCTTACAGTTATTAATGTAGTTAATATTTTAATATTGTGCAAAACATGCTTATCGTCTTGTAGAGCCATCTGCTAAATTTAGGGACAGCTAACTGTAGTATCGCAGTAAATCATTGACAGTTTGACAGTTCTGTTTCATCCCTACTGACCGCCAGAGGCGGTGCTGAAAGCACTGGAATGTTCCCATCGCGCATGCGTAGTTCCAGTATGTATACCAACAAACGTCACCCGTGACTCCCCGGGTAACCCCGGAACCGTATAAATACCGGTTCCCGACCCAGATTCGGCTCCTATTTCTTCTCGAGTTTTAGTTCGAGGCTTGAAGAGTCGGGACGTGCCTTTTTTTGGCATACTTTTGCTCGGTTGATGGGAGCCTTGAGACCCTGTTGGTCAGAGCTGCGGACGCCCTCCAAAGGCTGCAACCATGCTAACCTCTTCCATCTACGCCGCGGCGACTAGCAGGCGCCGCGTCTCCTCGGTGAGGAGGATCTGTGCAATCGCCGTCACGGTAAGGTTGCCATTTCTGTCTTTGTGGACACAGAGGATTTGGAGGACAAGCCGGAGAGCTCTCCTCTGCACGCCGCCGCTGCCGCTCCGTGGGGCTGTGCTGCCGGCGTAGGGAAGCGGCGCCGACCTGTGTTGCGGGGTGTGTTTGCCTGCTTGTCGGGACGCCGGCTCCAGCCCGGCTGTTTCCGACGGGTAGTGCCGCTGTCGGCAGTGGGAGCGGGTGCCGCGAGGCGGCCGCTTCCCTCTCCCGTGTGTGATCGGCTTGGCAGTTAGCTTTCCCCTGTGTAATTCGCTTCTGTTGTGCGGGCCGTGCAGGCGGCGTCTGGCCCCTTCCCTCGGCTGCTGCACTGTTGTTGTTTTGACCGCGCATGCGCTCGAGCTGCGCGCGGCCTGAGCCGGGCGGGGCCGCCTGGTGGCTGTTCCCCCCTCTGGCTGGGGGTTTGTGTGGCCTCGTGCCTGGTGTCGCGGTGGGTTGTGCAGGCGGCATACGACCTCTTCCCACAACCCACCGTCTTGTGGCGTGGCCTCGGGTGGAGGACTAGCCGAGTCCCTGGTGATGAACGGCTCCCACCGTTGTGTGGCCTGTGGGGTTCCCCTGCAGGCGGATGATGGCCACAACCTTTGTCCGCGGTGCCTTGGCCCTGTTCACCTCGGGGGGAGGCGCTCTCGGACCACCCCTGTATGAACTGCAGCTTCATGCCGTACGCCCAGCGAGCTGCTCGTCTGGCACAGGTGTCTGCGGCGGCCGGGGTTAGGCCAGGAGTCCCTCCTCGCCGGCGCTGCTGCCCGCCACTCAGCCACGACGGGTCCTAAACATCGCAGGGAGACCTCGAAGGAGGACAAGACCGAATGTCGAGCAGGAGCTCGCCACGGAGGTGGCTCAGCTGCACCGGGAGCTGGAGGGGATGAGGTCTCTCCTGCAGGAGCGTGAGCCTGCCTCACCTGCGGAGGAGGGGGCAGGCACGCCATCCACGCAGACTGCATCCCCCCCCCCCCCCCGACGGAGGACGTGATGTCCTTGGCGGCGTCCGCCTCACACTTTTGTGAGGTGGGAGGTGACCGGGACTCTGTGGTTTCGGGTCAGGAGTCTGCCCGGTCGTCTCAGAGTTCTACGGGCGAGGCGGGGGATGACTCCATGCGGTCTGTTCTGCAGGCGGCTCTGGAGCGTCTTCAGCTGCAGATTCCGCCACCGACCCAGCCTGCCGCAGTGAGCGCCTTCTTCAGACGCAGGCGCCCTCCTTCCGCGTTCGTGGTCCCTCCCTCTGAGGACTTGGTGAGGGAACTGCACTCCTGCTGGAGGGATAGCACCGCCCCCTCCAGAGTGTCTGGATGGTCAAGCCTTGGCGTCCATGCACGAGGCGGCGGCGGCCGGCTTGGAGCGGATGCCCGATGTTGAGCCGGCCATGGCAGCTCTCATCGTGTTGGCGGAGGAGTCCCTCCGGTCTGAGGTGCCGGTTGCCCCCGTCTCAGTGCGGATCAAGGGCGACCTCCTTACACGGGCCTACAGTGCAGGTGCGCGTGCTGGGTGGATGGGTAATTCCCTGGCCCACCTCATCCTGGCGCTCTCGGCCTCCCTGCAGGGAGGCGTCGCAGACGCTGCCGCTGTTGGCTTCTCTGATGCGGCGCTGCAGGCCTTTGCCCTCTCACGCGGGACCGGGGTCGGACGATGTCGTTGGTGGTTTTGGCATGACGCCAGGTGTGGCTGGCGCAGTCCCCCTTGTCGGAGGCCTCTCGTCGGGCTCTCCGGGGGTTGGCGGTGGAGCCCGGGCAGCTTTTTGGCTCAGCCACCGTGGAGGCATTGGAAAGGTCGGCCCGGGCGCGTGAGACCCAGCGACAGTTGGTCGGCATCGGTAGGGACCATGCCCCCCACGGGACATTAGGGGGTCTGCCTCCGGGACCCCACCCCACTGCAGACCATGCCCCCGGGCGGGCGTCGCAGGGGGCAGCGGGGGCCTTTCGTCCCCCCCCCCCGGACAGGCATCTCGGCGCACCCGGCGTGCGGACCCAGTGGTCGCCCCTCTTGGGCCCCTAGGGGCCGGAGGTCCAGGGACTGATGCCTGAGGGACGGTCATCGGAACTTTTTCTCATCAACAGCTTCGCCTCTGGGCGGCGATGGCCACAGATCCCTAGGTAGTGTCCGTCCTGACCCAGGGGTACAGGCTGAAGTTCCGACGCCAGCCCTCCACCTTTCACCGGGTCACCATGACCTTCATCAGGGACCCGGCAGGCACTTGCTTTGGACCAGGAGCTGGCCTCCCTCCTGGCCAAGGGGGCAATCGAGGCTGTGGACGCCCTGGTGGACCCAGGGGGGTTCTATTCACTGTATTTCCTCGTGCCCAAGAAGACTGGGGGTTTTCGCCCCATATTAGATCTGAGACGCCTCAACCGCTGCTTACGGGTACTGCCGTTTCGCATGTTGACGCTGAAGGAGGTCCTGTGGTCCGTCTCACAGGGGGACTGGTTCACGTCAGTCAATCTCCAAGAGGCCTATTTTCATGTCCCCATTGCACCTCAGCACCGGCGGTTCCTTCGGTTCGCCTTCAGGGGCTGCCACTGGCAGTTTCGGATGCTTCCCTTCGGGCTTTCCCTCTCGCCGCGGGTCTTTACCCGGGTCGTGAAGGCGGCCCTGTACCCCCTACAGGCGCAGGGTATGACAGTGCTCCCGTATATAGAAAACTTGCTGATTTGTGCACCGTCGCGGGCACAGGTGGTCCTGTCCACTGCCACACTTCTTGCCCACGTGGAGCGGTTGGGCCTCAGGGTCAACCGCCCGAAGTCCTGCCTGGTTCCTGTCCAGAGGATAGACTTCCTTGGGTGACTCTGGATGCTACGGTCATGAGGGCTTGGCTGTCCTCTCGCAGGGTGGACGACGTTCTCGGCCTTCTCAGCCTGTTTCGGAGGGGCGTCGTCGTGCGTCAGTCCTGCACTGGGCGGGGTACCCGCAAAAACAGCTGATTTGCGGGTGGACTGTCCTCAACAGAGTCCTATTCTTTACTTCTTATTGTCTCATGCTAGCTGTTGCCAAAGCTGTCTGTCCCTGGGAGAGGGATAATAATAATAATAATACATTTTATTTGTAATGCGCTTTACATTTCAAAAGAAATCTCAAAGTGCTACAGAACAAGATTAAAAAACAATTCTCAAGGCAGAAGTACAAAGATCAGAAAAAAAATATTAAACATAACATATTAAACATATTAAAACTTCAAGTCACTATGAAGGAGAAGACAGTGGATCTAATAGGCCTTTTGAAACAATAAAGTCTTTAGGCCTTTTTTAAAGGTTTCCACACTTAAGGCCCGTCCATGCTTCACATGTCCGCGTGGGTGCGCGTTGCGCGTTGGTCCGCGTGACGTAAAAATCGTCATGAATTCCTGTCCGCGGACGTCCGCGCAGCAGCCAGAATTTGAGACCGCGTTGCACATTGCGCGCAGGTCGCGGAAGTGTACGCCTGCGCCAGAGCGCCACAGCAAACTAAACATGACGGTAAAAGTGAAAGTAGACGGAGCTCCAGCCTGATGGCTCCACTTAAAGACACCGAAAGAGTGAAAAACTCATGGAAAGAGAGAGAGACTGTCTGGAGGGAGGAGAAGGTCTGCAGACAGAAGTGAAAAAGTAACTAATCGCTCCGGCGCCGCCCCGCGATTCAGAAACAGAAAAGAAAGGCTAAATAAACTTTAATACTTAAAGATAATGTACTGACAGTGTATGTGCTTAATTTTCTCTAAATAATCCGTAATAAAGGAGCAGATAAACAGTCTGTAGAGCCAGAAAAGCTTGTCGAGGCTGTGTGGATCACCGCGCCAGCATGAGACGCGCACAGCTGAGCTCAAAATGTAGCATGGGAGAAAGCGCGTCCGCATCGGTGGTGCGCGGACCTTCCAAAGCGGACGCGGAAACGCGTACATGTGAAGCATGGACGGGCCTTTAGCGGGGCCCTCAGCGTCTCAGGGAGAGCATTCCACAGTCGAGGGGCCGCTGCCTGGAAGGCCCTGTCTCCCATGGTGGAGAGTTTAGTCCTGGGTTGTTGGAGGC
Organism: Salarias fasciatus; assembly: GCF_902148845.1. NCBI lineage: Eukaryota > Metazoa > Chordata > Actinopteri > Blenniiformes > Blenniidae > Salarias > Salarias fasciatus. The sequence continues at coordinate 32,846,661 of NC_043749.1, forward strand.
AGTAGGTGGAAGAGGAGGAGGAGCGGAGACTTCGTGTGGCGGTATGGGGTGTAAGTAGTTCGCGGAGGTAGGACGGGGCAGTTCCATGGAGGCACTGGTGAGTGAGGAGGCAGACTTTGTAGTGGATTCTGTATTGATTGGCAGCCAGTGGAGAGGTTTTGAGTATCGGCGTGATGTGACTGACTTTTGCGCCTCCTCGTCAAGATCCGGGCAGCACAGTTCTGAATGTGCTGCAGCTTTTGCAGATTCTTGCCAGGGATCCCGACGAGGAGGGCATTGCAGTAATCCAACCCATACTGTGGTTCTCCCAAGATCTCTTCTTCTCCCACTGGGTTTCTGGAGTTTGTTCTTGCCGGATGTGAGGGTCTAAGGCGGTGGTTGCTTCGTTTTGTCTCGTTACTGTGAATCTGACATATTAACATTATGCTTATTCACTGTTTCTATTTTTACCAACCAATGTAACATCTTGAAGCCTCTGAGGCAGCTGTTGTTGTGATACTGGGCTATACAGAAATACATTGATTGATTGATTGATTGATGGTTTTTAAAAGCCTTTTTTTCTCGGGTTCGGATCTGGGTGGGAACAATAGTTTGCGGGTCGGGTCGCAGGTTGTAGATTGACTCATGAGAATCAATATAAAATATTAATAAATAAAATAAAACGTTGTGACGTGATCCATCTGCTGCGACTGTCTGCAGCACCGCCGCTCTCCTGCATCCATTTCCAGGCTTTTCAGTGAGTTGAGCAAACTACAGAAAACTATCTTGGTCATTATTTACTCTCTGAGGTTCGCTTCCGCTGTTTAGTGACAGTCATTGGCTCAGCTGTTTAATCGCATTTCACCATCTAATAACACAATTTGTGATTGGACGAGAGCGTTCAAACGGTCTGCCGCCCGTCTGACAAGCACCACTTCCAAAACAGTTAATAACTATTTAGATATTTGAGAAATAAATGGATAAAACGTAAAACTATCACTTTGTAAAGTTCCTGAAGTGTTCAGACATCACAGTGTTTCCCTGATGGATTACTTTTCTCCTCGATGGATTCTAAACATGTCACGGCTCGTAGCTGCTGAACGCCGCTCAAGTCTGGACAGAAAGTAAGTCTATTACACACTAAAGTTCCCTTTAAGAGATTAAAAGTTTAAAAGCATTAAACGTAACAAACGAGTGTTTTAGAGGTGTATGGGAGAAGAACAGCAGGGCTGATGATTCAGGACTGAAGTCGAGCTGCTTCCTTCAGGTGTTGTTTAGTCCCTGGCAGCTGAACTGTGTTGATGTGCTGTATGATGCAGACACTGTGACCCAAAATGATGACTTTAAATACGGGTTCCGGGTCGGGCTGCGGGTCGTGTTTCAACGGGTCGGATCGGGTCGCGGTACTCATCGGGCTGATGTGTGGGTTTGCGATTCTGTTGCGGGTTTGTACGTCCCCGGGTCGGGCCGGGGCGGGTCTTGAAAATAGGACCCATGCAGGAATCTGTCGTGTGTTACGGCACCCTTCTGCAGCTGCTGAGGAAGCTCACTTCCTTTATGACAGTTGTCCCTCTGGGCCTGCTGTCGTTGCTCCCCCTGCAGAGGTGGCTGAACGGCTTTCACCTGGACGCCCGGTGGCATCGCCACCGGAGGCTCAGGGTGTCGTGGCAGTCAGGGCCCTGCGATACTGTATGGCAGGGGTCGGCAATTAGCGGCCCGTGGGCCAAATGTGGCCCGCCGAACCGTCCAATCTGGCCCACGAGAGGATTCCAACAGGCGTGCGCACAAACGCATTAACGCACTCATTACCCCGGGCTCTCGAGCAGACGCACGCACTCCTGTTAGAGTGCGATATCTGTCATTGTGTTGCAATAGACAATCTTCGAGGGATATCTGTTGCCGGTTTGTCACTGAAAAATAAAGAGGAGTGGCACCTCGTCTGGTGAACAAAGAGTGCAAGTGAGTGTGCTGCACTGAGCTCACCGTGTGTTTTTATTCTCCAGTAAGTTTTTGTGTGTGTTTCACAAAGTCACTGTAATGACGCGATTGTCGCTCAAGCTTGAGCGGCGGACGGCGAGCGATGACGCGGCGAGCGGCCGGCGGTGAACGTTTCAAGGGAAAAATCTGCGCGCCCGTCGACTTGCACTGCCACTCGCTGCCGCCCGACACCCGCCGCTCCATCACTCGTCGCTCCAGTTGAAATAATTGAACCTTTCAAGCGAATTTGCGCCAGGAGAGCCTGTCAGCGTGGAGCTCTTCACGGACGTGCTGACGGAGGGCAGCAGGGCTCCGACCACGCAGAACAGTTGGCATGATGCTAAGGCGAGCGGTGAGTGGCTTGCAGCGAGCGGCGTGCGTGATCTCACTTGTTCACCGCTTCTGGTGGAAACACAGCGTCAGCCTGAAGCGGCGCTGGAACCGGCCGTCCGGGCGCAGCTCCTGCAGAAGACGGTGGAACTCAGCGAGTTCAGACCGCCTCCGGAGGGCAGCAGGCAGCCAGAAGCGATGCGGCGCCTCGCTGCAGCCGGAGCCGCGATGGTGGCAGGCGGAGCATCTCAATCTCAATCTTTATTTGTAAAGCACTTCTCATATTCATAAAAGTGCTGAACAGTAAAAACAGTCATAAAACAAAAGGACAAAACCCGCACCATCGATCAGCGCGTGCGCGCGCACACACATACACACAGACAGCCGGGTGCACAGTACACAGGAAAAACATCAGAAGAATCCTGCCCACCGCTGTGGCAGGGTGTGACGCTGTGATGTTTCTGCAGGATGTTTTGTGTTGCATATTTGTACCAGCGTGACGCGTCCCGCGAATGAATTCAAAATACAAAAAGCCGTGCATCTAGCGCGGCGCGGTGTCATTTGTTGTGCAAATGCAGTCGAGTTAAATGCGTTCAGTCCGCAGTCCGCAGTTGGGCGCGTGCGCGAGCCGGAGACCCCTTGGCCCGCGATTGAAGTGCCCACAAAAAAAGTGGCCCGCCGCCAAACCTAATTGCCGACCCCTGCTGTATGGCAGCTACGGCGGGTGTGCGGGCATCAGACCAGTTGTTTGTCTGCTACGGTGGCGTCGTAAGGGCTCTGCGCTGTCCAAACAGCGCCTGTCCCACTGGGTGGTGGACACTATACGTCACGCTTATCAGGCCGCGGGCCGGCCTGTGCCCCAGGGGGTGCGCTGCCACTCCACCAGGGCGGTGTCTACGTCGTGGGCCGCCCTGACGGGGGTGCCCCTGGAGGAACTGTGTGCTGCCGCATCCTGGGCGACACCTGGCACCTTCTCCCGGTTTTACAGGCTGGATGTTGTGCCTCCATATCCGCTGCGAGAGGTGCTGGACCCAGCAGAGGCGTCTCAGTAAGGTGGGTGCCTGGCTTCCTCGTGACTGAGTTGGCATTCGTCATTCCAGTGCTTTCAGCACCGCCTCAGGCGGTCAGCAGGGATGAAACAGAACGAGAGTTACGTATGTAACTACGGTTCTATGAATCCCGGATGACCGCCAGAGCGCTCTGTCACTCGGAATCCTCGTAGTACGCGAGAAGATTCCATAGGAGCCGAATCCGGGTCAGGGAATCGGTATTTATACGGTTCTGGGGTTACCCGAGGAGTCACGAGTGACGAGTTGGTATACATACTCAAACTATGCAAGCTCTACGTAACTCTCGATTTACATATTGCCAGTTGCTACGGTAACACTTGTTGCTGCCATTATAAAGTATTTGTTGTCTATATGGAGTTCACAGCAGTGCAGAAGTCCAGCAGTACCTCCTTCAGTCCAGCAGAGGGCGCACTGTTACTGTGAGGTGTACGGTGCAGTGTGTAGAAGAACAATGTGTATGAATAGAATCCCCCAGACTGATGACGCGTGTTGTTCGTGGCTGCTTCATCAAACAGAAGCAGCTCCACCGTTCGGACAGTGAATCATTCTGAGGACAGAACACCAACCGTTCTGGATTAAATCCGCGAGTTCCATGTTTACCACTGCGGGTCACAGAAGGCTGCTCTGACAACGTGCTAACATCCATGCTAATTCGCACCGCCGCAGCTCGGACGGCTCACCGTGGCGCCCCCCCCTGGCCTGGGGGTGAACGAGCGGCCTCACCATCTCCTGTGCTCCTCTGACTCCGGAAAAAGAAAGTCTCTAATGTCTTTTGACCCTTTCTCCGTGACATGTGGCGTAAAAGTTGTCAGCGTGCAGACAGGTGCAGACAGGCAGTGGCTGTAGGGTCAGGTGATGAAAATACACCTGACCTCTGACCCGTGTGTTCACGTATCGACCATAAGGTGTCGCCATCGCACCTTCAACCGTATCACCAGACGCCATTAAAAGCTCTATAGACCTTCTTTGGTGTCGCTGTTTTGGTGCAGGATTACTACTGCAACAACACGTCATCAGCAGGGTCAAACTAGCCTGTCTCACCACGGTCTAACCAGCTCACGTTCCCTATTAGTGGGTGAACAATCCAACGCTTGGTGAATTCTGCTTCACAATGATCGGAAGAGCCGACATCGAAGGATCAAAAAGCGACGTCGCTATGAACGCTGGGCCGCCACGAGCCGGTTCTCCCTGTGGGAACTTTTCTGACACCTCCTGCTTAAAACCCAAAAAGTCAGAAGGACTGATTTACAATAAATAAACCAACAACGCTTCGCCTGGTGGGGGGGGGGCAAGCAAAGCCTGGCCCAGCAACACACAACAGCAGGACAACAACACACAACAGAAACACACTACAGCAGGATAGCAACACAACAGAAACACACTACAGCAGGACAGCAACACAACAGAAACACACTACAGCAGGACAGCAACACACAACAGAAACACACTACAGCAGGACAGCAACACACAACAGAAACACACTACAGCAGGATAGCAACACAACAGAAACACACTACAGCAGGACAGCAACACAACAGAAACACACTACAGCAGGACAGTAATGTTGTGTACCTGTTGCTCGGTGTTTGTCGTCTGAGGACAGTCGGTAGTTGCGGCGTGCCAGTGTGGGTCCTCCTTTAGAACTCATTGTGATCTGCTGAGAGAGCACCTTCATCATCACCTCCATCATCATCATCACCCTCCATCATCATCATCATCACCTTCATCGTCATGTTCATCTTGAACAATATAAGTAAACAATCAGTAGTTCAATGTGGCCCCTGCAAGTTTCCCGCTCTTTCTCCTGAATCGTCTCTTCCACCTCTTCATCTTCCTCTCCTGTCTTCCTCACCCCTCTTCCTCCTCCTCTTCCTCACCTATCTTCCTCCTGCTCCTCTTCCTCAGTGCTAACGCTGCAGTCCCTCAGTAAACACGCTGTTAGCCGTGTTGCTATCCTGGTGCCAGTCCGGGGATCCGAATCTCTATCGGACCTGTGACTGAGGTTCTGGTCGGTACCGGGTCCTCGTTTGGAGATCTGATCTGAGGCTAACGTGCTAACATGCTAAAAGCAGCACCTTCCGCGCGGATCCGACCACAGGAGTCGCCGCTCGGCCGCTCGCGGCTCACCGGTCCCGGTGCTGGTGCTAGTCCCTGTGCCGGTGCCGGTCCTGGTCCTAGTCCTGGTCAGACGGAGCTGCTGTCTGGAGCTAAATCAGGCACAAACAATCCTCAGCTGTCAGCGGAGCTACGGCGAGCCGGAGGGACAAACCGAGCAGCTGCGCCTTCTTCTTCTTCAAATCATTTCCGGCAGGCTGTACGCTGGATGAGCGTAATGCTGCCCTCTCCTGTCCAGTCTTCATACTTCACTTGTTTTTTTTTTTGTATATAAAAAACAAACATACAAACTCTCGCGGGGACAAACAGTCAGGCAATCAAGAAAATAACACAAGTTAACGTCATTAAATATACACTGGTCTGGGTCTTCTATCACATCAAAAGAAAAGGGGACATATCACGGCATATTTTTTGGGGAACAGCACCTGACATTCTTTTCAGAGACAGAAAACAAAGGTCAAACTGATTCTTGGTGGCCTGAATCCTGGACCTGTCCATCGTGTCTCGCCATGTCTCTGATGGAGACGTCATTAATCAGAGCGCTGTCGCTGCTGTCCTCTGTCCAGACATGAAAACCTCATTTCAACAACGTCCAACACATGTCTCTGTGATGGACGTTTCACTTGGTCTCCAATGAAACCAAGAACTGTCCCCTCTCTCGCCCCCCAAGACACATTCAATCAATCAATCAATCAATGTATTTTTGTATAGCCCAGTATCACAACAACAGTTGCCTCAGAGGCTTCAAGATGTTACATTGGTTGGTAAAAGTAAAAACAGTGAATAAGCATAATGTTAATATGTCAGATTCACAGTAACGAGACAAAACGAAGCAACCACCGCCTTAGACCCTCACATCCGGCAAGAAAAAACTCCAGAAACCCAGTGGGAGAAGAAGAGATCTTGGGGAGAACCACAGTATGGAGGGATCCCTCTCCCAGGGACGGACAGCTTTGGAAACAGCTAGCATGAGACAATAAGAAGTAAAGCCAAGGACTATGTTGAGGACAGTCCGTTGGACAGTCTAGCACAGGAACCACGGATCCCAGAAGTAGAACTGAAGCCAGTCCGCGGGCAGGACCGACAGGAGTGTCCTCCCGGTCCGGACGGAGCTTGTTCGTAGGCCCTCGTAATAGTGGAGTCAGCAACTGAAACTGGAGAAGACTCCCCCTCGAGGGGGGGACAGCAGGTGAAAAGCAATGAACGGACTAAAGGGAATAACATTCAGACATTAGAGGACAGGGCTCAGTGCACCGTACTTCCCACAGCATTCTAGCTCCTAGGGCAGCTTTGTGGATAGTTTAGTATTTAAGCTAGTATTTAGTTAGTTTAGTTTAGTTTAGTTTAGTTTAGTTTAGTTTAGTTTAGTTTAGTTTAGTTTAGTTTAGTTTAGTTTAGTTTAGTTTAGAATCCCTAGCTGACCTGATCATAGGCTGCATCGAAGAGAAACGTCTTGAGCTTCACCTTAAAGCTGGTGTCCGGAGTTTCCGTTCGTTTCCAAAGTATGTATCATTTTTCAACAGAGCTTAAATGTGTCAGTCTGGTTCGATACTACAATATAATATCAGCATAAAGCAATATAAAAATTAATTTATGAGCCCCGCCTTCGTCTCATAGACCCCCATGTTATCCGAAAAAGCGCCGGTCAGCTTCAGCCAATAGATTTCGAGCCTCCGCATTCTCGTGCTGTCAATCAAAGTGTGGAGCAGCCAGAGAGCACAGCCGCTCGCCCAGCAGAGGAGAGTGTCTGCTGAACATCCACCGTAAACAGCTAAACATTTAAGATGCTGTAGGACTCAGAGGCTCTCATTTTCACCCGACAGATAATTCGCGAGCACAATTAAAGGGGCATGGCTTGGTTGCTCATGAAAGCAGAGGGAGGGGGAACCTGAGACGTTGGATTAAAAAAAAAAACACTCTCGTTCAAAACTCCGGACACGAGCTTTAAAGGTGCTGTAGGCAGGATTCCGCATCTCCGCCATCTTGCTTAGGGTTACCTAAGCAAGATGGCGATTTGACCCATTTAAGATGGCGATTTGAAACCCAGCACAGCCAATCCTGTCCTGTTTTCTCTGACATCACACCCTTACGCAAGTTAAGCCCCTCCCACACGAACGTACGACGAACGCCCCTCGACCAATCACAGTTAGAGCCTCAAGGGCTCTTCTGATTGGTCAAAGATACCTGGAGCTGTCGAGATTCCTTTTCAGCTCAGAACAGAGACAGATGGAAACGCTGCGCCCTCGCGGTAGAGCAGTTATGCTACACTCCTAAAGGATTATCAATGGATACTCTAACATTTAATCCAAAGAAAACACAGAGACATTAGCATTGACTAGCAAAATCCTGCCTACAGCAGCTTTAAATGTGGAGACTGTGTCTGCCTCTTTGACACCACTTGGAAGCTGGTTCCATAAAAACGGTGCCTGATAGCTAAAGGCTCTTCCACCTAGTGTCCATTAGAGACTCTAGGAGTCACCAGTAACCCTGCATTTTGGGAGCGAAGTGCTCTGATTGGTCGATAAGGCGTTAAGCATCTTGGAGATAGGTCGGAGCCATCCCATTTAGGATTTTGTAAGTGAGGAGAAGGATTTTAAATCTAACTCTAAACTCGACAGGAAGCCAGTGAAGAGATTTTAGAACGGGAGTAATGTGTTCACGTCTTCTAGTTCCGGTTAATAATCGGGCGGCCACATTTTGAACCAACTGAAAGTTTTTTAATGCACTTTTTGGGCAGGCTGCAAGAAGGGAGTTGCAGTAGTCCAGTCTAGTAGAAACAAATGCATGGATGAGTTTTTCTGCATCGCTTCAAGGTAGAATGTTTCTTATTTTAGCTATGTTGCGCAAGTGGAAATATGCTGTTTTACAAGCCAGGTTGATGTGTGCTTTAAAGGAGATATCCTGATCAAATAAGACCCCGAGGTTCCTGACAGTAGAGGAGGAGGATACACTGACGTTATCTAAGGTGATAATCTGTTCAGATAGACACTCTCTCAGTTTATGGGGGCCTAGTATAATGACTTAGTAGTTATTGGATGTAACTCCAGTTCTACGAGTAAGTACGTGCCCGCCTACGGGCTTCGCTAGTGGCACACCTCCAATCTCTGTCCAATCCACTGAGACTATACAAAGCTCGACGCACCAATCCCCCGCACGCGATGGCGCAGCGCCACGCCCCACACCGAGGGTACATAACCTCGGATGGTGCTAAGCAAACCCTTCTTCTGACGTAGCAAAAACAAGGGAAGCAGACAGCTGGGCCAGCAGGTAGGCGGGCACGCACTTACTCGTAGAACTGGAGTTACATCCAGTAACTACTAATTCTACTTCGTAAGTGCTTACCCCGCCTTCGGGCTTCGCTAGTGGTACTCACCAAGGCGAAGGCCGTAGGTCGATGAATGTACTCCCAGCTGGCCTGCTGATGGGATTGGTGTGTAAGACGGAAGTAAACAAACCATACGTCCAGAACGGCCGTAGAACTCCCGAAGGACGAGGCGGGCACCTAGCGACAAAGTGCGGCCCACGACGTACAAAGCATCGCCACAGCGACACACACACACGCCGGCCGGGAAACCACAGCGGCAGGCGGTGAAGGGGGGGACCCCTGGCCCGCGTTCCACACACGGGGAGCGGCAGCGAACCCAAAAACAGCAAGCAGCAGAACCCCTGCTCCCGCAACACCGTAAACAACATCCGCAGACCGCGGCAGAGCCGAGCAGCAGGCAGGGAATCCCTGGTCCGCGACCCCACCCGGGACGTGGCAGCCAGGCCAGAAGGACCGAAACGGTTAGACAACCGAACTCCTGTTCTCGCCGAAAACCGACATGGCCACAGAGTCAGTGCACATATCCAACAGATACGAACGCACGAAGGTGGACGCAGAGGCCCAGGAGGCAGCCTGGCAGAGGTCACTCACCGTGACCCCTCTGCACAGGGCCGCAGAGGCAGCCACACATCGTGTGGAATGGGCACGAATCACTGCCGGTGGCGAGAGATTCTGTGCCTCGTAGGCAGCTGCAATAGCGCCCCCCACCCAGTGGGCGAGACGCTGAGAGGTCAGCGGGGAACCACGCCCCCGGGCTCCAAACCTCACAAACAGCTGGTCCGTGGTGCGAAAGCCAGCTGTGCGCTGGACATAAAGACGCAGAGCCCTGACCGGGCACAGTGACCGCAGCCGTGGGTCGTCCCCAGACGAACCAGGCATGGAGTCAAGCGTCCTGATCCGGATCACTCACGACCGGAAGTCCAAAGTGATCAGCTTGGGATGAAAGGCCGGGTTAGGTCAGAGGTGCACGAGTCCCCCATCCTCGCTGAACACCATGCAGGATGGTTGGACTGACGAAGCGCAGAGATCCCCAACTCTCTTGGCGGATGCTAGTGCCAACAAGATGGCGGCCTTAAAGGAGAGAAAGCGGTTCTCCGCCTGCTCCAAAGGCTCGAAAGGAGGTCCCTTAAGGCCCTCCAACACCACGTGGAGGTCCCACGGAGAGACCACATGCCTGGGGGGCGGTCGCAACCAACACGCCCCGCGCAGAAACCACTTCACAAGCGGGTGGCTGCGTGCAGAAAAGCGGCCGAAGCCGCCGTGGCCCGCTGCGATGGCCGATGCAAACACCGCCAGGGTGGATGGAGCGCGACCGCTGTCCAACAGGGCCTGGAGGAAGATGTAACGGGCCTGACGGCCTTTATTTGCATGTTTGCTGGCAGGTGCGGGTCGAGCAGACGGGGCGCTCCGTGTCTCAGGAACGCGGGACCGTCTGGGCTGATCGGCGCCCCGGGAGGATCGGCGGAAAGACAGTCTGGTCTGTCCAGGTGCTGGGGTGCTCCAAGGGGCTGGACGCCGCTGGTCCGCGGAGCGACGGCGCTGCGGCGGCGGCTCACGGCGGGGCTGGAGGTGCGGGGCGAGCTGCTGCGAGCCTCGTGCTGCTGCCTCCAGGCGCTCAATGATCACCTGTACGAGGGGGGACCCAAAAGTTTCCGGACTGATTCTATTAATAAAAAAATACAATGAATTTCCGACTTTGGCCGCTAGATGTCGCTACAGGATAGCCTCATGCATAACTGTGCCAGGTTTGGTCTTCCCCCGTGATGCGGTCAGCTGACAGTCACTGTTTGTGTTGACAGAGTGACACCCCGCTCTTCGATTTTCAAGATGGCGGATATCCACGGATATGCGCTCTGTCAAAACATTTAGTTTTTTATTGGGAAAACAGCGGCAGAAACACTCACCATGTTGCAGACATTCTTTAAGAAGGATTCTTAGGGTGTCTGAGTGGTTTGGGCCCTTTAAGAGTAATCAGATTACATCATGAAGACCAGGCATGCAGAGGACAACAATCCACTTCCAGAACAGAGGAAAACGTCACAAAAACTGAAGAAGACGTCCTGGTAGATCCACGCAGGACTTTTGATGACATTGCAGAACTGATGGGAGTATTGTAGAGATCCAGACTGATCATCCTCAGGCGGTTATTAGAAGCAGTGAGATGAAGGCTCCCGGAAATGGCCTCATCATAACAGACAGCAGACCACAGGACGCCCCGTTACGCACAGAAATAGCACCAAATGTTGTGCGTAAAGCATATTTTTGGACTAAAACCGTGACCAGCCAGCCTCCCCACCGCCATATTCACCTGATCTGGCCCCGGGCGACGGCTTTTTGTTGTCAAAGATGAAACTGGAGCGGCAGCGGAAAGGTAAGACAGGCATACAGGCGGGGGAGGGAAAATCGAAGTTCTATCTTTCCGGCACAGTTACGCACGGTCATGGCGACTCTTCTGAACAGTGAAAATCTCGGGTGCAGCGTTGTATTCAAGCCAAAGGAGAGTATTTTGAAGGTGACAGTTTCAAATAATTGCGAAGATTAAAAAATAAAAAGTTATAACTACAGTCCGGGAACTTTTGGGTCCACCCTCGTATATCGGGCCCAAAAAGAGAAGAGGTGGACAGGGGGAGTCCCAGAACGCCCCGCTGGTCCCGCTCAGTTAAGGAAGACAGACCAAGCCACAGGTGCCTCATGGCGAGCTGTGCGTTGGCCATGACGCGGCCTCCACTGACGGCAATGGCTCTGCACATGCGCATCAGGACTTCGGCCGTATTTTGGACTTCCACGATGTCTTCGGGGGAAAGCTGGGACTTCTCATGGCAGATCTTGTCCACAGAGCCCAGTAGGAAGGTCATGTTATTGGCTAGGGCGAACGTCAGGTTGCCGCTAGCGTAGCCACGATCCAGGAAGCTTGCCATGCGCCTGTCCCTTTCCGACGGCAGCACGGGCTTTCCGCCGGGCCAGGCAGAGGATCGGGGGAGGAGGCACAGCCGAACGGAGTCCTCAATGGCAGGCACTCCGGAGACTGGCGGCCAGCCCTCCACACAAGAATACTCTCGGTAGCCCTTCATCGTACCCTTGGCGGCAAGTGGCGTACCCCAGTCCCGCTGCACGTGAGCTTGAAACGACGGCACGGCGGGACATAGCACCGCAGTCCGGGACCGAGCCCGTGACTGGGTTGCCAGCCCGAGTGCAAAATCACGCTGCACCGGCTCCGGAGGCTGCAGCTGCAGCGCGAGGCCAGTGCGCTCGTCGGCTGAAGTGAAGAGCCCCGCGAGGTGCTCCACAGGCTCGCGGGGGAGACGGGATGCGGTGGAGGCGGAGTCGAACCGAGTCGAACTCCGTGACACCGACACGCTGCTGCTGCTGCTGCTGACGCTGCCGCGGATCTCGGCCCAGTCGTAGGCGGCGGCGGCGGGGGCAGCGTTCTCCTCGGCGTCATCCTCACCGGCAGGAGCCGGGGAGGTTGCGCCCATGAAGGCTGCTCGCCGTTGGCTCTCTTCGCGCGGCAGCGCGAGGCAGGCCGGGCAGGAGGTCTGCTGGCGGTGATGCTGCCAGCCAAGGCAGAGGAAGCAGAGCTCGTGACAGTCCTGCACGATGAGCAGAATGCCGCAGGAGCGGCAGGAGAACCGCCCGACACCCGATGGCGACTGGTCCCGGGCCGGCGAATCCATTCTAGTCGAATCTTGATCCGGAGAAAAGAGGCTTCTAAGTCTCATTGAGATGCTGAGAAAGAAGAAGGGTTTGCTTAGCGCCATCCGAGGTTATGTACCCTCGGTGTGGGGCGTGGCGCTGCACCATCGCGTGCGGGGGATTGGTGCATCGAGCTTTGTATAGTCTCAGTGGATTGGACAGAGATTGGAGGTGTGCCACTAGCGAAGCCCGTAGGCGGGCTAAGCACTTACGAAGTAGAACTCTGTTTTGCCAGGATTAAGACGGCGATAGTTCGTAGTCATCCAGGATTTAGTTTCTCTAATACAGTCACTGAGTCTGTCTATTTGATTAGTTTGATCAGGTTTCATAGATAAATACACATTCCTGACTCCGTCTCAACAAATCATCAGAACGTCGGGATTTTTTGCCTGAACCTGTGTGTGTCCCCTCCCTGCGATTCTCTGGAAGCTCTGGTTTTGTCTCCGTCTCTGGGTTCTCCCAGTGCAGCAGGGCGTTGTCCCCGGGCAGCGGGGCGTTGTCCCTGGGGGGCGGTGCGTTGTCCCCGGGCAGCGGGGCATTGTCCCCGGGGGGCGTTGTCCCCGGGCAGTGGGGCGTTGTCCCAGTGGATTCAGAAGGTTCCCTCATTCAGAACAAACCAGCCGAACACAGAGAAACTGATCAGTGTTTTTATTGAATCTGGTTAAAATCATCAGCAGACGCATCACATTCAGGCCTGACCAATCGCACACAGAGAAATCCACCGTCCCTCGTCTCCCGCCTCAGACCAGACTGCCAATCAGTGCAACTGCAGGACGGAGGGAAGATTCCAAGACAGGGACAGGGAGGGACAAATGGACACAGGACAGCAAGGACAGCTGGACAGAGGACAGATGGAAAATGGAGGACCAATGGACGATGAAAGACAGAAGACAAAATACAGACAGAGAAAGAAGGACACATGAACAGAGGACGGATGCAGGACATCCGGGTTCTCAGCCCATGTAGGGGTACGTCCACTCTGTGAGGGGGACACTGGTCCGCTTGACCACCTGAGGAGACGTCCATCGGAGGACATAGTGAGGACCGCCGGGTTTGTCGTTGGTGCCTGTTGGAGAGACGGTGGAATGAAGGACAGACAGACAGAACCACGGACTGACCCACCAGAACCCAGACTGACCCAACAGGACCCAGACTGACCACCAGAACTCAGACTGGCCCAACTCCCAACCGACCCAAAGACCAACCAAACAGCTGACAGACTGAGTGGTCTACCAAAGAACCGACCACGACCATCCAGTCCAACGACCGACCGACAGAAGGAAGAAGTGATCGACCGACTGACCAAATGACTGACTGATCAATCGACCGACTAAACAAACAAACAAACAAACAAACGAATGACCGACTGACAAACCCAACAAACAAAAGACTGACCAATCAACCACCCAATCAACTGATCCAAGGACCGACCAACCCAACATTCAACTGACTGACCGATCCGAGGACCAATCCTGTAGACTACAGGCGGTCTGGCGCCGGCTGTGACTACAGGCGGTCTGGTGCCAGCTGTAGACCACAGGCAGTCTGGCGCCGGCTGTGACTACAGGTGGTCTGGTGCCAGCTGTAGACCACAGGTGGTCTGGTGCCAGCTGTAGACCACAGGTGGTCTGGCACCGGCTGTGACTACAGGCGGTCTGGTGCCAGCTGTAGACTACAGGTGGTCTGGCGCCGGCTGTAGACCACAGGTGGTCTGGCGGCGGCTGTGACTACAGGCGGTCTGGTGCCAGCTGTAGACCACAGGCGGTCTGGCGCCGGCTGTAGACCACAGGTGGTCTGGTGCCAGCTGTAGACCACAGGTGGTCTGGCGCCGGCTGTAGACCACAGGTGGTCTGGTGCCAGCTGTAGACCACAGGTGGTCTGGTGCCAGCTGTAGACCACAGGTGGTCTGGCGGCGGCTGTGACTACAGGCGGTCTGGTGCCAGCTGTAGACCACAGGTGGTCTGGCACCAGCTGTGACTACAGGTGGTCTGGCGCCGGCTGTAGACCACAGGTGGTCTGGTGCCAGCTGTAGACCACAGGTGGTCTGGCGGCGGCTGTGACTACAGGCGGTCTGGTGCCAGCTGTAGACCACAGGTGGTCTGGTGCCAGCTGTAGACCACAGGTGGTCTGGCGCCGGCTGTAGACTACAGGCCGTCTGGTGCCAGCTGTAGACTACAGGCGGTCTCTCGAAGGCTGTCGACTACAGGCAGTCTGGTGTAACCTGCAGACAAAAGGCGGTCTGCTGTCGGCTGTAGACCACAGGCAGTCTAGTGCTGGCTGTGGACTACAGGCGGTCTGGGTCGGCTGTAGACTACAGGCGGTCTGGGTCGGCTGTAGACTACAGGCGGTCCGGCGGTTCTCACCTGAAGCTCGGGCTCCTCCGAACGGCTGCTGAGCCACGATGGATCCAGTAGATTTATCGTTCACATAATAGTTTCCTGCTGCGTTCCTCAAAACTCGAGCAGCTTCTTCAATCACCGACCTGTCATCACACACACACACACACACACACACACACACACACACACATGATGAGGGTCAGAGGTGATGTGGTGACAGTAGAACCTCGTTCTAGGTGTTGTAGATCTATGCTACATGTTAGCGCCCCCCTGTGTTCAGACCTAAAGCAGGATCTGTGCCGGAACCCATCTGGATCTGGATCAGGACCGAACTGCTGTCCGGGGGGGGGGGGGCGAGCGATGCCGAGAAGTGAAGTGCGGCGCTCACATGGACGGTCAGAGCGGCGGCGGCGCAGAGCAGAGCAGTGGCCGTACAAGGGGAGCGTCAAGGCACCCCTTGTACGGCCACGGTGCCCCCCCCAGTACTTGGTGCCCTAGGCGGCCACCTAGTTCGCCTATGTTTACAGCCGCCACTGTGTGTGTGTGTGTGTGTGTGTGTGTGTGTGTGTGTGTGTGTGTGTGTGTGTGTGTGTGTGTGTGTGTGTGTGTGTGTCTCACGGGTCCTGGGCGAACACCGCCCCCGTCAGGGCGTAGGGAGACGTCTGGTCGATCAGCTCCAGAACCTTCTTGTAGTCGTCGTCCGGATAAACATAAACACTGAGGAGAGGACCGAAGATCTCCTGAGGAAGAGGAGGAGGAGGAGTCAGACTGGAGGAGGAGGAGGAGGAAGAGGAGGAGGAGGAGGAGGAGGAGGAGGATGTGGAGGAAGAGGAGGAGGAGGAGTCAGACTGGAGGAGGAGGAGTCAGACTGGAGGAGGAGGAGGAGGAAGAGGAGGAGGAGGAGGAGGAAGAGAAGGAGGAGGAGTCAGACTGGAGGAGGAGGAGGAGGAGGAGGAGGAGGAGGAGGAGTCAGAAAGGAGGAGGAGGAGGAGGAAGAGGAGGAGGAGGAGGAGGAAGAGGAGGAGGAGGAGGAGGAGGAGGAGGAGGAAGAGGAGGAGGAGGAGGAGGAGTCAGACTGGAGGAGGAGGAGTCAGACTGGAGGAGGAGGAAGAGGAGGAGGAGGAGGAGGAGGAGGAGGAGTCAGACTGGAGGAGGAGGAGTCAGACTGGAGGAGGAGGAAGAGGAGGAGGAGGAAGAGGAGGAGGAGGAGGAGGAGTCAGACTGGAGGAGGAGGAAGAGGAGGAGGAGGAGGAGGAAGAGAAGGAGGAGGAGTCAGACTGGAGGAGGAGGAGTCAGACTGGAGGAGGAGGAGGAGGAGGAGGAGTCAGACTGGAGGAGGAGGAGGAGGAGGAGGAGGAGTCAGACTGGAGGAGGAGGAGGAAGAGGAGGAGGAGGAGGAGGAGGAAGAGAAGGAGGAGGAGTCAGACTGGAGGAGGAGGAGTCAGACTGGAGGAGGAGGAGGAGGAGGAGTCAGACTGGAGGAGGAGGAGGAGGAAGAGGAGGAGGAGGAGGAGTCAGACTGGAGGAGGAGGAGGAGGAAGAGGAGGAGGAAGAGGAGGAGGAGGAGTCAGACTGGAGGAGGAGGAGTCAGACTGGAGGAGGAGGAAGAGGAGGAGGAGGAAGAGGAGGAGGAGGAGGAGGAGTCAGACTGGAGGAGGAGGAAGAGGAGGAGGAGGAGGAGGAAGAGAAGGAGGAGGAGTCAGACTGGAGGAGGAGGAGTCAGACTGGAGGAGGAGGAGGAGGAGGAGTCAGACTGGAGGAGGAGGAGGAAGAGGAGGAGGAGGAGGAGGAGGAAGAGAAGGAGGAGGAGTCAGACTGGAGGAGGAGGAGTCAGACTGGAGGAGGAGGAGGAGGAGGAGTCAGACTGGAGGAGGAGGAGGAGGAAGAGGAGGAGGAGGAGGGAGTCAGACTGGAGGAGGAGGAGGAGGAAGAGGAGGAGGAAGAGGAGGAGGAGGAGTCAGACTGGAGGAGGAGGAGGAGGAAGAGGAGGAGGAAGAGGAGGAGGAGTCAGACTGGAGGAGGAGGAGGAGGAAGAGGAGGAGGAAGAGGAGGAGGAGGAGTCAGACTGGAGGAGGAGGAGGAGGAGGAGGAGGAGGGGTCAGGGGTGGGGTCGGGGGTCAGACCTGGCTCATGATGGGGTCGTGGGGGTCGGTGGTCTGGACAATGGTCGGCTCCACGAAGTATCCTCTGCTGTCGTCACAGCCCCCACCGGCGAGGACACTGAGGGACGGGGACGAGCGGGCATGGTCCAACCAGCCTCTGATCCGGGAGAAGGACTGCAGAGACGGGGGACAAGCCGGTGGAGACGGACAGGTGGAGACCGGGGGTGCTGATCCTGATGCAGGCGGGCTCGGGCCTCTGGTGTGGGGTTAACAGCTGATACGACGGCTGCAGTCCCTGCCTGGCTTCCAGTCCCCCGGTCCCCGGTCCCCGGTACCCGGTCCGGCCCCTCCCCCTCCTGTCTGTGTGAGCTACTGATCACTCCCACTCCAGCCAGAGGCGCCAGGTCGTCCTCCCAGGGTCTCCCGGACGTCCCTGGGACTGGGCTGAAGAGCAGAGGGGCCGTGCCGTCCCTGCGGCCAGTCATCGTCTCCGGGACATTCTGCCTTAGCACGCTAGGACTGCAGAATCTCTCATGCACTTTAAGTCTCTGTCCAAGACGCCTCTATTTCCGTCGACGTTCAGACACGAGTCCAGCTGAGGGCCTCTTGTTTTATTGTGTGCTGCTGTTAGGTTGTAAATGTGCTCCAAATAAATTTAGGTACCTGTCAGTAAAGTACTGATACTACAGTACTGCCAGTACTGATACTACAGTACCTGTCAGTACAATGATGTCACAGAACCGCCTCACTGCTCGTATTCAGGCTGAATTTCTTTTCAATCCCTTAAAATAATGTTTTGATCCACAGACCTGCGCATGGCAGCGCTCTGGAAGGATATACCGGAGCACAGCAGCAGAAGCATGGACTCAGCCGCTGTGCGCCGGCATATCCTTCCACAGCGCACTATGCTTGTGCAGGTCTGTGTATCAAAACGCTATTTTAAGGGATTGAAAAGAAAACACGTCTTTTAAAATGTTTTATAACCATTGGGATTTACTTCACGTGCTAACACGCCGTCCCCTGGACCACTGGAAGGAGGATTTTGTCCACTTTCTCAGTCTGGCTCTGTCTCCTCTTCACCTGCCGTAGTTGAGCTAAGCTAACTACGATGCTAACAGCTGTTAGCCAGCCGCTGGACGAACGGACACAAAAAAAGGTATTTATGAGCTGATCTCACTCTGTAAATGATCGGGATGGGGCGTGGGTCCAAAATCTTCGGAGTATTCTTTTAAGTATCGGGGAAATTATCAAATAAATAAATATATCAGATAAGAGCATCTCGAGTAGAGGCAGGCGGGTGGAGGCAGGCGGTGGTTTGCTGACCTTGTCATCGATGACCGCAGAGAAGAAGGTGCTGAAGTCGTCGACGGGCTGCAAGAAACAAGTCAGCATCAGCAGTGTGTGTGTGTGTGTGTGTGTGTGTGTGTGTGTGTGTGTGTGTGTGTGTGTGTTTGTGTGTGTGCGTTCTTGTATTTCTATCCTTGTTGGGGCCAAATGTCCCCACAAGGATAGCAAAACGTGGAACGACGTGCCTTGTGGGGACCTTTTTCCGGTCCTAAGTAGGAGAAACAGTGTTTTCTTGACCATGTTGTTGTTACTGAAAAAAGTAAAAGTGCAAAAACATTTCTTTAGGGTTAGGCTTTGTTGTGGTGTGGGTTAGGGTTAGGGTAAGGGTCAGGGTTAGGGGCTACACATGAATGGGAGTCAATGGACGGTCCCCACAAGGATAGAAAGACTGAGCGTGTGTGTGTGTGTGTGTGTGTGTGTGTGTATACGTACGTCTCCCACTCGCAGCTGGCTGTGGATGTGCAGCAGCTGACCTTTGACCTGGGGCCAGAGGCTGTGGGGGACGTACATGCGGGAGCAGGCGGAGCATTTCTGTCCTCCGTACTCGAAGGCTGAGCGGACGGTTCCGTTGACGACGCTCCGGACGTCGGCGGAAGAGTGGACGAAGTGGAAGTTCTTCCCCCCGCACTCTGAGAACCCACACACAGGGGTCAGGGGTCAGGGGTCAGGGGTCAGGGGTTAGGGCACGCAGGGTGAAGGTTGTGTGGGTGGAGTCACCTCCTGCCAGTCGGGGGAACGTCCGGTACGAGTCCAGGTTCTCAGCCACCTGCTTCCACAGACGCTTGAAAGTCCTGCAGCCGTGAACACATCGCAGCCGGTTCAAACCAGTTCAGCCGGATCAAACCGGCTCCAGCCGGTTCAAACCAGCTTCAGCAGGTTGAAACCGGCTTCAGCAGGTTCAAACCTGCTCCTGCCAGTTCAAACCAGTTCAGCCGGTACAAGCCAGTTCAAACTGGCTCCAGCAGATTTAAACCAGCTCCCGCTGGTTCAAACCAGTTCAGCCGGTTCAAGCCGGTTCAAACCGGCTTCAGCAGGTTCAAATCAGCGTTCAAACCTGGTCTGACCGGTCCGACCCAGTGGGGACCGTTCAAACCAGGTTCAGCCGGTCCCACCCAGCGGGGACCGGTTGGAACCACAGCCGGGTCTCGGCCGGTGTCCTTACGGCACGCTGCCGGTGAAGTTGATGGCCGCCAGGTGCTCGGAGGACGTGACGGTGTCCCCGAAGGCGGGTCCGTCTGCAGGCAGGAACTGGATGATGTTGGGGGGCAGACCGCAGTCCCGCAGGACTCTGTAGACCGCGTAGCTGGCGGACATGGCGGCGTCGCTGGGTTTCCACAGAACCACATTCCCCTGCGGAGACACCGGGCCGAGTGTCACGTCTCCGTCCTCCGGAGGACCGTCAGGCGGCGTCCGTCCCACTCACCATCAGAGCTGGCGTTCCGGCCAGGTTCCCTCCGATGGCGGTGAAGTTGAAGGGAGCCACTGCGGCAACGAAGCCCTGGGACAGACACACACACACACACACGTTATACACCGGGAGGGGGCGGGGCTTACCTCCAGGCCGCGGTACGGCAGCGGGAGGGGGCGGGGCTTACCTCCAGGCCGCGGTACAGCATGGTGTTGGTGCTGCCCTCGGCGTCCAGCGGCTGCTGCTGCTGCAGCTCCACGGCGTGTTTGGCGTTGAATCTGAAGAAGTCAATGAGCTCGGCGGCGGCGTCTATCTCCGCCTGGACCACCGTCTTTCCCTGCGCACACAGCAGGACGAGGGTCAGCGGGGTCACGGGGTCGATCCCCCCGGCCCGGACCCACCTGGCCCAGCATGGTCTTGGCCAGGATCTCGGCTCTCTTCGGTCCACTGATCACGTCGGCGGCCTTGAAGAGGATCTGAGCTCGGTCCTCCACCGGGGTCAAGTCCCAGTCCCTCCTCGCCGCCACGGACGCCAGGATGGCTCTGTTGATCAGCTCCTGGAGGAGGAGGAGGAGGAGGAAGAGGAGGAGGAGGAGGAAGAGGAGGAGTAGGAAGAGGAAGAGGAGGAGGAAGAGGAGGAGTAGGAAGAGGAGGAGGAGGAGGAAGAGGAAAAAGGAGGAAGAGGAGTAGGAAGAGGAGGAGGAAGAGGAGGAAGAGGAGGAAGAGGAGGAGGAGGAAGAGGAAGAGGAGGAGGAGGTAGAGGAGGAAGAGGAGGAGGAGGAGGAAGATGAACAGTGTCGTGAAGTTGTTCTGGTTTCAGGACCAGAGACTCTGGGGGACGACAGAAGACACGTCTCCTCTTCTGGACCTCCAGTGAGGAGCAGAACACTGGGAGGTTCTCCAGCAGGGAACCTCCTCGTCCTCCAGGCTCCGCCCTTCATTCATCCACTGTGAACCAGCAGCAGCTCCTCCCTCCCTTCATTCATTCATTCATTCATTCATTCATTCGGTCTGTTCTGTCGCTGAACGAGTTAAGGCTGCTGGAGGACCCTAAAGGACCAAGTCTGAAGTCTGGACTGGTTTGGCTTTTAATGAGGATGAAGAAGGAAACCTGACAGAAAGTCACCCAGTCAGAAAGGAAACACGTCTCCATGACGACCACACAACTTCCCAGAGTGTAGGGCAGCGGTTTGTCAGTACAACGTTAATACGGTTCTTCATTAAGGGGGGGGGGGGGGGGGGGGGGGGGGGGCTAACAGGACTCACTAGAACACCAGGTCAGGTGAAGTGAACGGGTCTGCAGCAGCGTGACGGTCCACTGCACCGTGTGTGTGTGTGTGTGTGTGTGTGTGTGAAGATAGATAATAATAATAATACATTTTATTTCAAAGCGCCTTTCAGGGAACTCAAGGACACTTTACAAGATTAAAACAACGATAAGAACAGTAATAAGAATAAATAAAGTAAAATCGCAGGTAGCAACACAGCAAATAACGACGGTAAGGAGCTGAGAATAGGAGAGAACTAAGTGGAATATGCAGATGAACAATAATAATAACAAACCGTGTCGGCAAGCGACACTGCATCATGTAGCGTGATTCATTCCCAGCAAGATGAAGTGAAGGATTGTGGGTAAACTGCATCATCAGCAGATTCCTTCTAGAAGGCGCTCAGCGACGCAGTTCATCCTTCCTCCCAGTAGGCGGAGCTAATGATCACTCCACCATCAGACAGTAGTACCGTATTGGCCCGAATATAAGACGACTCAGATTATAACACGACCCCTATTTTTTAAAGATCATTTTGTGAAGAAAAAAAAAAAAGAAAAGCTGAAGACAATAAGGTCACTCATAAAACAACTTTTTATTATACAATTATTATAAACTCAAAAACTCACAACTGAGATAACATTTCAACATTTCACGAGATATAAAATGAAAAAATATTACTACATTATTGAATAAATATATTCTCTTTCTCAAAATAAGAAACAATAAGCAACAAATAAGAACCTCAAGGGGTCCAAACTGCATAAATGATGTAAATAACTGTCCAGGTCCTTCAGCTGAATCAGGCTCTGGTGGTGGACATTCCGTCTGTCCGTCTTTCAGAGACGTATTCACTCTCCCTTCTATCAGTCTCTCTGAAGCGTCTCTCAGGACCACGGAAAGCTTTTCTCATAGTGTTAGCATCTGTAGTGTTTTTTCTGTGCTCTCCAATAAGAACGAGGCTCTGCTCCACCAGACCTCCTGGCGGCTTGGCAGTAGTTTGATGACTCTGCTGCGTTGATCACCATCAGTTTAAAGTTGGTATCATAACTTCTCCTCTGTTGTTTGCTCAGTTGTCCAGCGTTCAGCTCCTTTGTTCCAGATGATCCGCCATTTTTCATCAGATCATTTGATCTCATTTCATCGCTCCACTCGCCCTCTGGTCAGTGATACTTTGGCTCCATCTAGCGGCGCGGATGTGTATTGACCATCTACCGTAAGTCTGCGATTATAACACCACCCCACTTTTGAGGATACAGTTTCTGGAAAAAAAAAACATCGTCTTATATTCGGGCCAATACGGTAGTTCATTGTTCCTGTCTTTAAACAGCGGACGTCCAGCGAGCGGACCGGGTGATGGAACGTCCTCAGTGTCCTACAGAGACACACCGTGCTGTCCTGAACCCCGCTCTGCACGACTGTTCACGTCTGACTGTTGTTCTGCTGATAAAACTGTACTTAAATGATTGAAGAGTATTGAAGTACTGTTAGAACATTTTGCGCACACTGCAACAACACCACCACAGCAGCACTACAACAGCACCACAAAACCATAACAGCGCCACAACAGCACCACAAAACCATAACAGCGCCACAACAGTACCACAAAACCATAACAGCGCCACAAAACCATAACAGCGCCACAACAGCACCACAAAACCATAACAGCGCCACAACAGCGCCACAACAGCACCACAAAACCATAACAGCGCCACAACAGTATCACAAAACCATAACAGCGCCACAACAGCGCCACAAAACCATAACAGTGCCACGACAGTGCCACAACACCGCCACAACAGCGCCAGAACAGCACCACAAAACCATAACAGCGCCACAACAGCTCCACAACAGTACCACAAAACCATAACAGTGCCACGACAGTGCCACAACACCACCACAACAGCACCACAAAACCATAACAACAGTGCCACAATGGCACCACAACGCTGCCACAACTGCACCACAACGCTGCCACAACACCGCCACAACAGTACCACAAAAACAAAACAGCGCCACAACAGCGCCACAACAGCACCACAACAGTACCACAAAACCATAACAGTGCCACGACAGTGCCACAACACCACCACAACAGCGCCACAACGGCACTACGATGCCGCCACAACGGTGCCACAACAGCACCACGACAGCACCACAAAACCATAACAGTGCCACAACAGTATCACAAAACCATAGTGCTACGACAGTGCCACAACACCACCACAACACCACTACCACAGCGCAACAGTGCCACAACAGCACCACAACACCACCACCACAGCGCAACAGTGCCACAACAGCACCATGATGCCGTCACAACGGCGCCACAACAGCACCACGACACCTTGCCACAACAGCACCACAAAACCATAACAGTGCCACAACACCACCACAACAGCACCACAACAGCGCAACAGCGCCACAACAGCACCACAAAACCATAACAACAGCGCCACAACAGCACCACAAAACCATAACAACAGCAGCACATCAGCGCCATGACACCGCCACAAGACTGTAACAACAGTGCCACGACAGTGCCATGACAACACCACAACACCGCCACAAGACTGTAACAACAGCGCCACAACAGTGCCGCGACACCGCCACAACACTGTGACAAGTGTGAAACAACACCACCACGACAGCGTCACCAGGACTTAAAGTCCTCACGTCCTTCCGTCCCACTCTGGACTGGTCCGGCGGTCTCTCACCTGGTCCGCGTAGCAGAACTTGGCCACCTTGTGCGAGTGATTGAACGGCTGGATAGAGACAGACGGAGACACATTACTCAATGGGTACTCAGATTACTCAGCGGGTACTCAGATTACTCAGTACTCACACACAGCTGGTATCTGATGTCTGACGTCCACACATGTTCGTCTCCGACCACACAGGGAATGTCTTCAGTCTGTCCCTTCAGACGGTCCAACGCCTGGAGACAACCAGGGGACAGTTAACAACACACAGTGTGTGTGTGTGTGTGTGTGTGTGTGTGTGTGTGTGTGTGTGTGTGTGTGTGTGTTCACACCTGGATCAGTTCTCGTCTCTCTGAACTTCCGTCTTTGAAACTGAGGATTGGCTCATTTTTCACATCAACAGCAGCAGAGGGGAACGTCCTGAACCTGCACACACACACACACACACACACACACACACACACACATGAACAGCTTGCAGACTCTCAGGTTAACTGATAAAATAAACGTGGTCAGAGAGTCGCTCCTCATTGGATGCTGCTGGAGTGTGTGTGTGTGTGTGTGTGTGTGTGTGTGTGGTGGGGGGGGGGGGGGGGGGGCAGCAGGGGTCTAAAGGGGAGGGGGGCCCAGCAGGGAGTCATTGACTCATCTCCTCTGCACTTTGAGCAGCTCCACATGATGGATTCAAACCAACCACCTGTTGCTTCTCAGAGGCCCAGTGTTGCTGCAGCTGCCAGCACACACTGTGTGTGTGTGTGTGTGTGTGTGTGTGTGTGTGTGTGTGTGTGTGTGTGTGTGTGTGTGTGTTGCAGGGGACTGAACACAGGTGGAAGATCTGGTCTGAGGTCTGCAGCTCCAGACCAGCTGGAGGCGGTCCACTGAAGACTACAACCGGACACCCCACCCAGAGACCCCCATAACACGGGGGGGGGGGGCAGTGGATCCCGTGCACAGCGGGTTGACCCCGGGTTGACCCCAGGTGATGAAGCAGCAGAGTTCAGATTAAAGCCCCGTGAGCCGCTGAGGGGCAGAAGGAGTCACGTGACCCGCTGGTCCTACCCCCGCACGCAGCTTCTTACCCCCTGACGGAGCCTCTTACCCCCCGGTCGGAGCCTTTTACCCCCCCGGTCGGAGCCTCTTACCCCCCCGGTCGGAGCTTCTTACCCCCTGACGGAGCCTCTCACCCCCCCGGTCGGAGCCTCTCACCCCCCCTGACGGAGCCTCTTACCCCCCCGGTCGGAGCCTCTTACCCCCGCGCGCAGCGCCACAGGCCGGCCGTCGCTCGCAGCGGTCCCCGGATCATGGTGCAGCCGCAGCCGGTGTTGGGTCTTCGGACAGCCTGTCGCCGGGATCCCGCTCCTCTGGTTCTGGTCTACAACACCCCCCCCCCCCGGGTAGATACCACCACCGAGCGGGGAGCGTCAGGGGGGACCGGAGGGACTTACCCCGGGACCGGACCGCTCCACGGCCCGGAGAACCTGGAGTCACAACAGCAGAACGTCCGCAGGGAGTTCTACCGGAGACCGGCCCGAACCGGAACATTAAAGGAGGCGTTAATAAAAACAAAGCTCCAGCCCCCCCCCCTCACCACCGGAGGAAATGGAACATTCCAGAGGTGTTTCTGCAGCAGGCCAATCAAAGCGCAGCCAGCGACATCCACCAATCAGAGAAGAGCTTTCAGAGGGAGGAAGAGTTAAACATTCCTCATCTGACCAATGAGCAACCAGGAGGACCTGGGTCAAAGGTCAAACTCCAGAGCAGCTGAAGCCTGACAAGAGAACTTCAGAACAACACATTACACTGGAGAACCCTGGAGAACAGCAGATTATTCTGGTTCTTCTGGAGGAACACTGACAGCATTAGAACAATCAACAGAACCATCAGGTTCTGCGAGGAGGGTTCTAGATCAACTGTTCATCCAGAGATTTTACAGCATCTCAGAATCCAGAATAACTCAGGAACATTCCAGAACGTCCCGGTTCTCTCAGCTGATCTCAGAACGTCCCGGTTCTCCGGTTCTGACGTTAAGAATGCCTTCTGGGCTCCAGCAGACGTTCTCTGGGAGAACCTGCAGACCACTGCAGACCATCAGGTCCAGGATTTGACCCCAACCGGTTCTATCAGAGAACACAGCAGAACCGTGTCCAGGTTTGAGGACACGCTGGACAGTGTGGGCCTGGTTGATGTTCTCCCAGTAGAACCCAGAACCTGCCTCCAGACCCGGTTCCCTCCACTCTAACTTCTTTCTGGTTCTCTGAGGAACCAGGATGAGCTGCTCTCCACAGACCGGAGTCTTCCTCACTGCCTTTCGAAAGGCGGCGGTGAAGAAGAATCTAGAACCCAACGTTCTGGATAACTACTGACCAGAACCCAGCTGACTGCTCTAAGTCCAGTTCTAGAAAGACTAGAGGGAACCGCAGAACCTTTAAAGACATCAGGAGGAATCTAGACAATGAAAACTCAGTGTTGGTTCTACTGGACCTGACAGAACCTCACATTTTGGGATTCGGAACCTCCACCTCCAGGTGGCGCTGCTCAGCAGCCTCAGCTGGAAGGAACCGGTTCTGACCAGCTAGAAGGAACCGGTTCTGACCGGCTGGAAGGAACCGGTTCTAACCGGCTGGAAGGAACCGGTTCCGACCAGCTGGAAGAAACCGGTTCTGACCAGCTGTCCTAACTGGTGGTCTGGAGTCATGGTGTCAAAGGTCAGCCCGAGGTTCCTCAGCTCGGCTCTGGTTGAGGGTCTCAGATCTCCGAGGTTCTGCTGGTAGAGGTTCTGTCCGGTTCTGTCCAGTTCTGTCCGGGGCCATGATGAGGGTGTTGGGGTTTACGATTGGTAATTGGGAATAAATTAATAAAGTATTGATTACTGAGAGTAATCCATTACTTTGAGTAATTTTGTTACTTATTAACTAGAGTAAATTTTGATTTACCAGTGAATAATTGCAGGTCATTAATGGTGGATCACCAATAACAATCAATTACGGCCTAATAAACTGTTTAAAGTGAAGCACCAAGTAATTTAACCCAACATCAATTATTATTGATCAGAATAAACGGTTATTTATTCATTAATAATGTTGAATAATCAGCTATTTGGGAATGGAGGAGACCACAGAGTGATTTAACCATCAAATTGCTGATTAACAAGGTGTTTTAATTAATCAATAATGCCACAAACGACCAATTACTGGAAATGGGTAAATTACAGAAAATGAGCTGAGTGAAGTTGTGATTTATGAATTAAATAAACCTGCGGGATATTTAATTAATAATTTCGGGGCACCACCTGGGTAGACTGGGTAGAGCTCCGGATGTCCGCTCCCGGGCGGCAGAGACCCGCCGCCGGCTCCTGGAGCCCCTCCTCAGCAGGAGGCCCCCAGCGTGTCACAGCACAGAGAAGAGCTGGTTTTTCCATGATTTTGAGACCTTATTTTATATACTTAGCAATTTTTTTTAAAGGAGACGTTGATCAGTGGACCTTTTTTTTAACCTGTAAACACTATTAATCTGTCTGATATCAATGTGAAACGACGCCAAAGTGTCCTGTATAGGCCCTCTATAGGGGGGGCTAGAAATTACCATATTGGCCCGAATATAAGACGACTCCGATTATAACTCGACCCCTATTTTTCAAAGATCATTTTGTGAAAAAAAAAAAATGCTGAAGACAGTAAGGTCACTCATAAAACAACTTTTTAGGGCTGTCAAATGATTAAAATTTTTAATCAGATTAATCACAGCTTACAAATTAATTAATCATGATTAATCACAAATAATCGCAATTTCCAACCATGTCTGAAATATACCCTTTTTTCCTGTATTGCATTAGCAAAAAAAACGAAAGGACATGATTATATATATTTAACACGTGATGTGTTTTATATTTAAGGCTCCAAATAAAATAAATATTCAAAAAACTAAAACATGCACACCATAACATAATGTGTGTGTGTCTGTGTGTGTGCAGTGCTCCCTCTGCAGTCCCTCTAAAGTTGGCTTTTGGCAGGAGTTACATTTTCAGGTCTGTGACAAATGTAGTATCACAAGAAAAGTAAAACTAAGAGATACCACACTTTATTCTTACACAATTAAACAGGTCATTCTTAGCCAGAGTTGCTTTTTGTGTGGAAAACAGAAAACTGCTTCAACATTTTTTTAATCAAACAAGTAGAATCCATGGGGCCAGCAGCTTATCTCCCTCCATATTGCTTTCTTCTTCTGTTCTGATAAATGAGTTGACGCCAGGCCTCCTCTGCCTCCTGTCTGCTGCCCGTCCTGCTTCACATGTCTGCGTGGGTGTGCGCTGCGCGTTGGTCCGTGTGACATGAAAATAGTCATGAATTCCTGTCCGCTGGGGTCCGCGGACTGAACCGCGGACGTCTGCGCAGCAGCCTGATTGTAGTGTGGGAGAAAGCGCGTGGCATCGGTGGTGCGGACACTCCAAAGCAGACGCGGAAACGCGTACATGTGAAGCTTGGACGAGCCGAGGCTGAGGGGAGGCTTCTTCTTCTTCTTCGTTTGCTGGCAGCTTGCAGGCAGCTTGCATTCCACGCAGGTGCACTACCGCCACCCGCTGGTAGAGGTGAGGCTTGTCATGATGCGCATGCGTTAAACTGCGTTAAAAATTTTAATCAGATTATTTACATAAATTAATTAACGCAATTAACACGTTGTTTTTGACAGCCCTACAACTTTTTACTATACAATTATTATAAACTCAAAAACTCGCAACTGAGATAACATTTCACGAGATATAAAATGTAAAAATATTACTATAGTATTGAATAAAAAATATATTCTCTTTCTCAAAATAAGAAACAATAAGCAACAAATAAGAACCTCAAGGGGTCCAAACTGGGTCAAATCTGCATCAGTGATGTAAATAACTGTCCAGGTCCTTCAGCTGAATCAGGCTCTGGTGGTGGACATTCCGTCTGTCCGTCTTTCAGAGACGTATTCTCTCACCCTTCTATCAGTCTCTCTGAAGCATCTCTCAGGACCACGGAAAGCTTTTCTCACAGCGTTAGCATCTGTAGTGTTTTTTCTGTGCTCTCCAATAAGAACGAGGCTCTGCTCCACCAGATCTCCTGGCGGCTTGGCAGTAGTTTGATGACTCTGCTGCGTTGATCACCATCAGTTTAAAGTTGGTATCATAACTTCTCCTCTGTTGTTTGCTCAGTTGTCCAGCGTTCAGCCCCTTTGTTCCAGATGATCCGTCATTTTTCATCAGATCATTTGATCTCATTTCATCCAATGACATATAGAATTACGTCATTGATTTCATCGCTCCACTCGCTCTCTGCTCAGTGATACTTTGGCTCCATCTAGCGGCGCGGATGTGTATTGACCATCTACCGTAAGTCTGCGATTATAACACCACCCCACTTTTGAGGATGCAGTTTCTGGAAAAAAACATTGTCTTATATTCAGGCCAATAATATATATACATACATATGTATATATATATATATATATATATATATATATATATATATATATATATATATATATATATATATATATATATATATACATATATACATATATATATATTTATTTATATATATATATATTTTTTTTTTTTTCTTTTTTTGGCAAGCATAAAACTCACCACGGACAAAAAAATGAACTATTAATGCTTGCAGTAACATTTATTAAACTGCACAGGAACACTCATTGCTAGGATGAACATTGCACTTTAAATTCACAAATTATGTAAATAAAAAATAAATAAAATTCCTGAGAGAGGGCTAAGGCCTTACCTTCATTATAAAAAAATGCACATGAAAGCTGATTAAAGAACACTTCAGGTACGGCAGGCAGTATTCAGTATTATCAAACAATTCCTATTGATATTAATTTGCCATCTGTCTTGTGCAAAAACAAACTAAAATAATAAAACTCAGGCTGAGTCCAAAACAGCACATTCACCTTTTTAAACTGACAGCTGCCCTAAAATTTAAAGTGCATTCAAAGGAGTGCAAAACAACAATTTCAGAATACAGTCACTTTTTTTTCTTCTTTAGCATGTACGTGGTGCTGTTATAATCCGCCAGCTCCGCTCGGCACTGCAGACTTTGCACCGAGCTCTTCCCTTTTTTTCGTTTAAAGTTGTCCCAAACTTTTGACATTTTCTGGCGTTTTCTTTGTTGTCCTTCCTCCTTTTCACCAGCATTTTCTTCATTCTGCTCTTCAACACCCCGACGCGCCGCGAAATCGCGTCACGACAACACGCCGCATCCGACGCGTCTCGTCGCTGGTGGAACGCGCGTTCCCTTTTGTTTTCAATTGTATTTTGACGCAAAATCGCGGAAAGCATTTGGCGGTGTGAACGCAGCTTTATCCATGTCTCGCATCGTTTCACCACGCCGTGCTCCATCTGCTTGCTCCAACATGTCCGTGCGGCTGACACTCTCGTGCGGAAACATGCTGCGCTTTAGTTCCGGGCGCTACACGCTAGCAGTTTCTTTCTTCAAAATTTCTTCATGTCATGATAAATAAAGCCAACAGGTCCCACTTATATGGCACCTAAACCGGTGGAGATTCAATCTTAATCGGTCCCCGCCACCATTTTATAGGGAATTTCGCACCCTGTTATGTTTTACACCGCTTGGAGATTTTATGGTTTTGCCCTATTAAGCCGAGGGTATTTAAGGGCCCAAAGACCTTCAGTGGGAGAGATTGTGATTGTGGTGAAGCCTGTCTCCAGAAATCCTCCTATGCAGCTTTTTGCACTTTGCATTTTTTCATTATTTTGCATAAGAAAATAAAAACCACCCACCGAGGGAACCGTAGGGGCCAGGTGCAGTGTGGATTGGGTGGCAGCCGACGGCAGGGTGCCCGGCGACCCGATCCCCGGACACAGAGACTGGCTCTAGGGACATGGAATGTCACCTCGTTGGCGGGGAAGGAGCCCGAGCTTGTGAGGGAGGTTGAGAGGTACCGGCTAGATATAGTCGGGCTCACCTCCACACATAGCCTGGGTTCTGGAACCCAACCTCTCGAGAAGGGCTGGACTCTCCACTTCTCTGGCGTTGCCCGCGGTGAGAGGCGGCGGGCTGGTGTGGGTTTGCTTATAGCCCCGCAGCTCAGCCGCCATGTGTTGGAGTTCACCCGAGTGAACGAGAGGGTTGCATCCCTGCGCCTTCGGGTCGGGGATAGGTGCCTCACTGTTGTCTCAGCTTACGGGCCGAACAGCAGTGCAGAGTACCCGGCCTTCTTGGAGTCCCTGGGAGGGGTGCTGGACAGTGCTCCGACTGGGGACTCCATTGTTCTACTGGGGGACTTCAATGCCCACGTGGGCAGAGACAGTGAGACCTGGAAGGGGGTGATTGGATCGCACGGCCTCCCCGATCTGAACCCGAGTGGTGTTCTGTTATTGGACTTCTGTGCTAGTCACAGTTTGTCCATAACGAACACCATGTTCGAGCACAGGGGTGTCCATAAGTGCACTTGGCACCAGGACACCCTAGGTCGGAGGTCGATGATCGACTTTGTTGTCGTGTCATCTGACCTCCGGCCGCGTGTTTTGGACACTCGGCTGAAGAGAGGGGCAGAGCTGTCGACCGATCACCACCTGGTGGTAAGTTGGATTCGCTGGCGGAGGAGGAAACCGGACAGACTTGGCAGACCCAAACGTGTTGTGAGGGTCTGTTGGGAACGTCTGGCGGAACCCTCTGTCAGCATGGCTTTCAACTCCCACCTCCGGGAGAGCTTCTCTCATATCCCGAGGGAGGCTGGGGACATTGAGTCTGAGTGGACCATGTTCTCCACCTCCATTGTCGAAGCAGCTGCTCGGAGCTGTGGTCGTAAGGTCTCCGGTGCCTGTCGTGGCGGCAACCCCCGAACCCGGTGGTGGACACCGGAAGTAAGGGCTGCCGTCAAGCTGAAGAAGGAGTCCTATTGAGCCTTGCCGGCTCATGGGACTCCCGAAGCAGCTGGCGGTTACCGGCAGGCCAAGCGAACTGCAGCCCGAGCAGTTGTGGAGGCAAAAACTCGGGTCTGGGAGGAGTTCGGGGAGGCCATGGAGGAGGACTATCGGTCGGCCTCGAAGAAATTCTGGCAAACCGTCCGGCGCCTCAGGAGGGGAAAGCAGGTCTCCGCCAACACTGTTTACAGTGGAGGTGGGGAGCTGCTGACCTCAACTGGGGATATTGTTGGACGGTGGAAGGAATACTTTGAGGACCTCCTCAATCCCGTCGCCACGTCTTCCGTGGAGGAAGCAGAGGCTGAGGTCTCAGAGGTGGACTCGTCCATCACCCAAGCTGAAGTCACTGAGGTGGTTGGCAAGCTCCTCGGTGGCAAGGCACCGGGGGTGGACGAGATTCGGCCTGAGTACCTTAAGTCTCTGGATGTGCAGGGACTGTCTTGGTTGACATGTCTGTGCAACATCGCGTGGCGGTCGGGGACGGAGCCTCTGGACTGGCAGACCGGGGTGGTGGTCCCCCTGTTTAAAAAGGGGGACCGGAGGGTGTGCTCCAACTATAGGGGGATTACACTCCTCAGCCTCCCCGGGAAAGTCTATTCCAGGGTACTGGAGAGGAGGATCCGACCGATAGTCGAACCTCGGATCCAGGAGGAACAATGCGGTTTTCGTCCTGGTCGTGGAACCCTGGACCAGCTCTAGACCCTCCATTGGGGCTCGAGGACTCGTGGGAGTTCGCCCAACCAGTCTACATGTGTTTTGTGGACTTGGAGAAGGCGTTAGACCGTGTCCCTCGTGGTGTCTTGTGGGGGGTGCTCCGGGAATACGGAGTCCGGGGCCCCTTGTTAAGGGCCATCCGGTCTTTGTATGACCGGAGTAGGAGTCTGGTCCGCATTGCCGGCAGTAAGTCGGACCTGTTCCCGGTGCATGTTGGACTCCGGCAGGGCTGCCCTTTGTCACCGGTTCTGTTCATAATCTTCATGGACAGAATTTCTAGGTGCAGCCAGGGGTCGGAGGGGGTCCGGTTCGGGAACCACAGGATTTCATCTCTGCTTTTTGCAGATGATGTTGTCCTGTTGGCTTTATCGAACCCGGACCTACAGCATGCACTGGGGCGGTTTGCAGCCGAGTGTGAAGCGGCAGGGATGAGGATCAGCACCTCCAAATCCGAGGCCATGGTCCTCGACTGGAGGAAGGTGGCTTGCCCCCTCCAGGTTGGTGGAGAGACCCTAGCCCAAGTGGAGGAGTTCAAGTATCTTGGGGTCTTGTTCACGAGTGGGGGACGGATGGAGCGTGAGATTGACAGGCAGATTGGTGCAGCGGCTGCAGTGATGCAGTCGTTGTATCGGTCCGTTGTGGTGAAGAAGGAGCTGAGCCGAAAGGCGAAGCTCTCGATTTACCGGTCAATCTACGTTCCCACCCTCACCTATGGTCATGAGCTTTGGGTCATGACCGAAAGGACAAGATCCTGGATACAAGCGGCCGAAATGAGCTTCCTCCGTAGGGTGGCTGGGCGCTCCCTTAGAGATAGGGTGAGGAGCTCAGTCACCAGGGAGGAGTTCGGAGTAGAGCCGCTACTCCTCCACATCGAGAGGAACCAGCTGAGGTGGCTCGGACATCTGTTTAGGATGCCTCCTGGACGCCTCCCTAGGGAGGTGTTCCGGGCATGTCCCACTGGGAGGAGACCCCGGGGAAGACCCAGGACACGCTGGAGAGACTATGTCTCTCGGCTGGCCTGGGAACGTTTTGGGATCCTCCCATAGGAGCTGGAGGAAGTGTCTGGGGACAGGGAAGTCTGGGCATCCCTGCTGAGACTGCTGCCCCCGCGACCCGGCCCCGGATAAGCGGTAGAAAATGGATGGATGGATGGAAAATAAAAAAGAAGTGGACCACTCAACTTGGACTCATGCCTTGGTGCTCACTGTTTTTCCGCCGCTCGCGCCCACTGTTTACAGTCCCTGTGAAATTACTCAGTGCCATACGTGCGCACGGGAGCGTACGGAGGAGGAAGAGAGAGAAATGAAGAAAGAAAGGTAAACAGTCATACAATAATGAACACGATTCGGTCTGTTCATTAATAAAAGCCAATTCATGAATTACACTCCTATCTATCTGCCTGCCCAGCGCTCACCTATGGTGTTCCGGCGAGGAGCGTTTGGCGCCAGGCGTGTGGCGGAGGCTTGGCCCGGCCGTGGCCAAGCTGTGTTGCAGTCAGCGAAATATGGTGATTTCGGTATCGGTCGGGTTCTTCCGCGTCCGGCAGAACCTTGGCTCTTCTGGGGGAGTCCACGTGGAGGAACAAAGGCGTCCGGTTCCTCTGTCCGGTCCTCAGTTGGCTGCAGGGGGGAGATCGGAGTTGCAGGCGCAGCACAGCTGGGATGGACTCCTCGAGTCAGAGCTCGGTCGTCTTGAGAGCAGCTACTCCGTTGTGGAAAGTTTCACCAGTGAAGCAAGGGAGATGGTCCCAAAAGTCCCGGCCAGCGGATCTGTTCGGTACCAGCCCTGGTTATCCCGGTAAGCAGACGGTGATCCTGCTTGGGAACAATCAGGAAGACTCTGCTGGTCTCGGCGGAGTTTTGTCTATTTGAATGGCAGGCGGAGCTCCCGCCCCCAGGGTCTGCTTGGCCAATCAGATGGTGATCTGGGTCTTCCCTCCCCTTTCTGGGAAGGGCCCTACGAGTGCCCTCACGAGCGCCCTCGTGAGGTGGGACGGTAGCATTGCACCCCAGTCATGGTTTTCTTTGTTCTCTGAGCCTGAACACATGGGAGCTTAGGCTTGTGGAGCAAGATGGCGGTGGTATCCTGCTGGGAGGAGGCGCCAAATGGTGCCAGCCCCCTGCTGGGAGGGGGAAGGGCACCTCCTCTCTTCTTCAATCAATCAATCAATCAATCAATTTATTTTTGTATAGCCCAGTATCACAACAACAGTTGCCTCAGAGGGCTTCAAGATGTTACATTGGTCGGTAAAAGTAAAAACAGTGAATAAGCATAATGGTAATATGTCAATATTTACAGTAACGAGACAGAACGAAGCAACCACCGCCTTCGACCCTCACATCCGGCAAGAAAAAACTCCAAAAACCCAGTGGGAAAAGAAGAAATCTTGGGGAGAACCACAGTATGGAGGGATCCCTCTCCCAGGGACGGACAGCTTTGGCAACAGCTAGCATGAGACAATAAGA
This sequence comes from Salarias fasciatus, assembly GCF_902148845.1. NCBI lineage: Eukaryota > Metazoa > Chordata > Actinopteri > Blenniiformes > Blenniidae > Salarias > Salarias fasciatus. The sequence continues at coordinate 32,881,425 of NC_043749.1, forward strand.
AGTAAAGCCTAGGACAATGTTGAGGACAGTCCGTTGGACGGTCCAGCACAAGAACCACGGATCCCAGCAGTAGAACCGAAGCCAGTCCGCGGGCAGGACCGACAGGACTGTCCTCCCGGTCCGGACAGAGCTTGTTCGTAGGCCCTCGTAATAGTGGAGTCAGCAACTGAAACTGGAGAAGACTCCCCCTCGAAGGGGGGGACAGCAGGTGAAAAGCAATGAACGGACTAAAGGGAATAACATTCAGACATTAGAGGACAGGGCTCAGTGAACCGTACTTCCCACAGCATTCTAGCTCCTAGGGCAGCTTTGTGGATACTTAACTGTTTAAACTAGTACTTAGTTAGTATAGTTTAGTTTAGTTTAATTTAGTTTGGTTTAGTTTAATTTTGTTATATGTGATTTGGTTTGGTTTAGTTTAGTTTAGTTTAGTTTAGTTTAGTTTAGTTTAGTTTGGTTTGGTTTGGTTTGGTTTGGTTTAGTTTTGTTTAGTTTAGTTTAGTTTGGTTCACTGTAGTTTGGTTTGGTTTACTTTAGTTTGGTTTGGTTTGGTTTGTTTTAGTTTAGTTTAGTTTAGTTTAGTTTAATTTAGAATCCCTAGCTGACCTGATCATAGGCTGCATCGAAGAGAAACGTCTTGAGCCTAACCTTAAATGTGGAGACTGTGTCTGCCTCTTTGACACTACTTGGAAGCTGGTTCCATAAAAATGGTGCCTGATAGCTAAAGGCTCTTCCACCTAGTGTCCATTTAGAGACTCTAGGAGTCACCAGTAACCCTGCATTTTGAGAGCGGAGTGCTCTGATTGGTTGATAAGGCGTTAAAGCATCTTGGAGATAGGTCGGAGCCATCCCATTTAGGATTTTGTAAGTGAGGAGAAGGATTTTAAATCTAACTCTAAACTCGACTGGAAGCCAGTGAAGAGATTTTAGAACGGGAGTAATGTGTTCACGTCTTCTAGTTCCAGTTAATAATCTGGCGGCCGCATTTTGAACCAACTGAAAGTTTTTTAATGCACTTTTTGGGCAGGCTGCGAGAAGGGAGTTGCAGTAGTCCAGTCTAGTAGAAACAAATGCATGGATGAGTTTTTCTGCATCGCTTCTAGGTAGAATGTTTCTTATTTTAGCTATGTTGCGCAAGTGGAAATATGCTGTTTTACAAGCCAGGTTGATGTGTGCTTTAAATGAGATATCCTGATCAAATAAGACCCCGAGGTTCCTCACAGTAGAGGAGGAGGATACACTGACGTTATCTAAGGTGATAATCTGTTTGGATAGACACTCTCTCAGTTTATGGGGGCCTAGTATAATGACCTCTGTTTTGCCAGAATTCAGACGGAGATAGTTCGTAGTCATCCAGGATTTAATTTCTCTGATACAGTCACTGAGTCTGTCTATTTGATTAGTTTGATCAGGTTTCATAGATAAATACAATTACAATCCTTCTCCTCATCTATTCTTGGTCAACTCTTGTTTATTTTATACATAAATTACTTTGTGTACTGCTCAAGATTACAGAAAATACCCTTTGCTGATGATACTAACTTATTTTTTTCACATAAACTAAATGATCATCGTGTCACAGCAGAGGTCCGGCTGAATCTCCACACAAATGACTGGAGCGTATGCGCCTCTGGACCGGACCAAGATGGCGGCCGTATTTCTCGTATTTCTGGGTGGGACGTAACCACCGCAGGGATGAAATGTGATTGGCTATCAGCAGCAATCCCAGGTACACCAGCCTATGGCATCAGGAGCTGTCCAGCTCGATAGTGGCAGTTTGGGTGAGGGCTTCCGTAGGGTTGGTGACGCTGTCTGTTGTCCGCGAAGTTTGAATTTTGTTTGGTATTGCCCGGCTTGAACGGTATATGTTTTAAGGATTACAGCTTGGATCACGGATTTCTGATTTGTTAGCTGATACTGGTAGGTGCTGCCGGGGGCTTGTGTCTGGTTACCGGCCGACGGCCTGTATAGGTCCGGTATCGGTTCCTTACATATTCCTCTCGCTAGTCACCTGTTGCTGATGGCTGCTACTTCGGGAGGAGGTCAATCCAGGGATCGCAGTAGTAGTAGGTTGGGATCCAATATGTCAGGAAAGCGCGATAGAAATGATACATCTCTTGAAAAGGAAGGGGATCGCTCGGCGAAGGTGGTAAGGGCTACGGAGGGGGAGTATAAAGTAATCTTCAAGCTAAAAGAGCAAACGGGAGGTGGGTTTAGAGGAGTGAATCCGTTAAAAATAGCAGAGTCCTTTAAGAATGTCAGCAGTGGACTGGATGCTCGAGTTCTAGCAAGTGGAGCACTTCTGTTGATTTGTAAGTCTCAGGAGCAACTGGACAAGGCTAAGAAAGTTAAGTCGGTAGCGGGGGAAAAAGTGGAGGTTTCAGTGATTGAGAGGAGGGACACTGTAAAAGGTGTGATCTATGGTGTCTGTGCTGAGATCTCTGAATGTGAAATTAAGGATAATGTGAAAGGAGGAACTGTGACTGATGTAAAAAGGTTTAAGGCCCGGGAAGGAGGAAACCCCAATGCCCCAGTCTTGATCACGTTCAGTGGCAATACTTTGCCAAGCCGAGTGTTTATTGGGTGCTTATCGTATCAGGTAAAGGAATACCAGAGACCCCCCATGCGGTGTTTTAAATGCCAGCGCTTTGGGCATATGGCTGCCTCCTGCAATGGTAACAGACGATGTGCAAAGTGTGGAGGGGAACACGACATTGCATCTTGCACCGCGTCTGTTTCTAAGTGCTGTAATTGCGGTGGCAGTCATATGACTACATCGAGGGAATGCCATCTTTTTGTCAAAGCAAAGCAGGTTCAAGTGGTTAAAGAAATGCATAAGATCTCTTATGCAGAAGCCTTGAAAAGAGTGGAGGGAAGTGCACATCCTCACAGTCTCTCCCGTGCCCCAGTGAGGGGTCCTTTTGACAGCAAGCATTCCCATGGTAACCTAAATCAAGGGGAGCTTGTCATAAGCAATGAGGCCCTTATGGCTTTCATCGTAGATGTTTTGTATGTCGCCCGTGGAAAACAATCGAGATCGGACATAATGAAATCTGTAACCGAGGCCGCGAACAGGTTTTTGGGGCTTAGAGATTTTCAGCCAGAGAGGCTATTTTCCTACATGAGGTCAGCCCAGAATGATCCTGTTCAGCTGAGCCAAGCCAGTGTGAGAGATGAGACTGAAACCGGCGATGAGGAAGGTTGTGACTTTGATGATGAATTTGAGTTTGAGGACAACATTGAAGATGTTTAGTCTACTTCTCATGGTTGGTATTTTGCAGTGGAACGCACGTAGCCTTATCGCCAACGGGCAAGAGTTTAAAAAGTTTGTTAAAGATCTTGATACAAAGCCAGATGTGTTATGTGTTCAGGAAACATGGTTAAAGTCGTGTCTTGATTTTAATATCCCGGGATATAACTGTTTGCGTAAAGACAGAATTAGTAATCCTGGAGGGGGTTGTGCCACTTTTATAAAAGAAGAGTTTCAGTATAAACGATGTGATTTTGATGGTTCGCTTGAATGTTTGATCACAGAAGTGTGGGGTACAGAGGGGAAATTTCATATTGTTAATTGTTACAACCCACCCAATCCCTTGATGCTTTCAGATTTAGAGGAAGTGGTGGAGAAAACTGGACCACGGACTATATGGGTTGGAGATTTTAACGCTCACAACCCACTGTGGGGTAGCCAGGTAAGGGACTCAAATGGTTTGGTGGTTGAAGATCTTTTGGACAGGAGCGGCTTAGTAATTTTAAATACTGGTACTCCAACACGTATTGATGTAAACTCAGGTAAAACCTCTTGCCTTGATCTGACTTTGGTTTCTCCCAACTTGGCCAGTATAGCAGAATGGAAGGTTCTGAATGACACAGTTGGCAGTGACCATTTCCCTGTAAAAACGACAATTGCAAAATCCTTCATAAAGGAGGCTCGGGATAGACTTCCTCGGTTTGATTATGCCCGTGCAGACTGGGAAAAATTCAGAAAATGTACAAATGATGGCCTGACGAATGTAAACAGTGAGGATTCAATTGACATCATGTGTGATTCATTAACAGAGATGATTGTTAGGGTGGCCTCTGAGACCATACCATGCAGAAGGGCCCCTCGAGATCGGGTTATTGTGCCTTGGTGGAACGAGGAGTGTCAAAAAGCTGTGAGAAAAAGGAAAAAAGCATTTAGAACAGTAAGGAAAAAACCGACTCTAGAAAATGTGGTTGAATATAAAAAGTGCAGAGCTTTTGCTCGTAAAACTATTAAAAAAGAGAGAAAGAAAAGTTGGAGAGACTTCTGTGGCACGTTGGGCCCTAAGACCCCAATCAGGCAGGTATGGTCCAGGATCCATAGAATGTCGGGGAAAATTACAAGCTCTTCTATGCCTGTCCTGAAGGAAGGTGGGAGAGAGGCAGTTTCAAGTAAAGAAAAGGCCGATATGTGTGTCAAAGTGTTCCAGGATGTCCATAATGCAAAATTTTTGGGGGAAGAAATTCTTAAGCTTCGAGATGAGTTTCTGCTGACCCAAGGCTGGAAGTTAGCCCGTGGTGCTGAGTCTACAGATATGAATAATCCTGTTAATTTGTATTTCTCTTTTAGAGAGATAAAGGATGCAGTAGAAGCTGGAGCAAATTCTTCACCGGGTCCAGATCAGATAAGTTATAAGCTGCTGCAGCATCTTGAGGTACCTGTACTTCATGAGATCCTTGTGTTATGTAATTATGTCTGGGAGGCCGGCGCGTTGCCAAAAGAATGGAAGCATGCTTTAATTGTACCTATTTGTAAGCCAGGAAAGGACCCTTCCGCTCCCTCTTCTTACAGACCCATAGCCCTAACCTCTGTGCTGTGTAAGGTGATGGAGCGAATGGTTACGAACAGGCTTGTCTACTTTTTGGAGGTCTCTGGGTTTTTCGTTAGTTATCAGAATGGTTTTAGAATAGGAAGAAATTCAATGGATTCAGTAGGAGTTCTAGACCAGGACATAAGAAAAGCGATTATCAATAAAGAATCACTGCTCGCAGTTTTTATTGATATTGAAAAAGCGTATGATAGTTTGTGGCGTGAGGGTTTATTGATTAAATTATTTGATGCAGGGGTTAGGGGAAGAATGTTCTCCTGGATTAAGGATTTTCTAAACAATAGATCAATTCAAGTGAGGGTGAACTGTGAATGTTCTGAAAAGGTTAGTATTTTGAACGGTACTCCTCAGGGATCAGTAATTAGTCCTGTGCTTTTTAATGTAATGATTAATGATATTTTCAAAAATATTGACTCAAGATTTGGAAAATCCCTCTTTGCTGATGATGGCGCAATTTGGCGCAGAGGCAAGAACGTAGATCTGTTAATTGAGCATACTCAGATTGCTTTGGATCAATTAGTTCAGTGGGCAAATCAGTGGGGCTTTAAGATTTCTATCTCAAAGAGTAATTTCATGATATTTGGTTTTAAAAAGAAAACTCCAGAAAGTACATTGTTTTTATATGATCACCCACTGGAAAGGGTCAAAACATTTAAATTTTTAGGTATGTGGATGGATGAAAGGCTTACATGGAACTGCCATATTGAAAAAGTCATCTGTAAATGTGAAAAGATCATCAATATTCTTCGCAGTTTGGCCGGCACGGATTGGGGGGCAGACCGTCTAACTTTGCAAGTGATATTTAGAGCGATGTTGAGGTCTACTTTGGATTATGGCTGTTTTGTGTATGGAGCTGCATCTAAGTCCAGCTTGGCGAAACTGGATAGAATACAGGCTAAAGCATTAAGGGTCTGCTCAGGGGCTTTTAGAACGACACCGATTCCGGCTTTATTAGTTGAGATGGGAGAGACTCCGTTGGGAATGCGAAGGCAGAAACTCGGGCTTCAGTACTGGGCTAGACTAGCTGGGTTGGGGCATGATTCGAGTGCAAAGAGTCTCCTGGGAGAATGCTGGGAGTTCGGAAAAAACATGAGACGGGCTAATTATCTGAGCTCAATATGTCGGGCTGCTTGTGAGCTGGGGCTGAGCAAGCAAAATGTGACTAGCATAGTATGGTCCCCTATCCCTCCTTGGCTCCTACCAGATCCAGAAGTGCAGCTTGACCTGTTGGGTCAGAATAAGGAAAGAGTTTGCCAACAAGTGAATGAATTTATTTCAAGGAGTGACTCAGGGTATTTTATTTTTACAGATGGGTCCAAGGATCCAACCTCAGGAAAAGCTGGCTTTGGAGTTTACATAATGAATAAGGAGATTAGGAAAAATATGCGAGTATCTAATAATGTGTCTGTTTTTTCTACTGAACTGTTGGCAATCTGGTGGGCCTTGGATTGGATCGAGCGGAATAAACCTGAGCTATCGTACATTTTTTCTGACTCCTCAGCTGCAATTCATTCTATAGCTGGTGGAATTTCAGGAGAGCGCTCTGATATAATCCTTGAAATTTTGAGCTGCTTGCGTAGAATTGAACAGTCTGGCTGTGCGGTAATTTTTGTGTGGATCCCTGGCCATTCAGGTATATATGGAAATGAAACTGCGGATAATCTTGCTAAAGACTCTCTTCTTCATAGTGAGGTGGAATATGAAATGGGCCTTGGGAAGCTGGAGTGCATCTCTCTTTTTAAAAATGAAATAGACAAACAATGGCAAACAAAGTGGGATAAGGAAACTAAAGGTAGAGTATATTTTAGCTGTCAGCCCGGAGTTAAAAATTGTAGGCCACTGATGGACATCAGATCAAGTCAAGTAAAAATTACTCGCATAAGACTGGGGCATTGTGGGCTTGCTGCCTATTTCAATGTATTAGGAAAGCATCAGAGTGGCTTGTGTCAGTGTGGGGAAGCTGAAACCATTATCCATGTATTATTTTCTTGTGTGTGTTACAGTGTGGAGAGGCGGGTTTTACATAAAGAACTATCTCAATTTGGAATAACAGTCTTTTCTTTTAAGTCGTTATTTTCTGCTGGTAGCAATTCTTGCTTGATTGACAATGCTGTGATTAAGTTTTTGCGAGCCACCAACCTCTACTCCAGAGTCTAAAGTGTGAACTGATGTTTACTACTTAACCTGAAGGGGCAGCATTGCGCTAAATCAGCGTACAGCCTGCCGGAAATCACTAGAAGAAGAAGAAGCTGTCCAGCTGACAGCCCAGCCTCCCTTGTGGAGCGGACCATAGCGCTGTTGGCGGTGTCGCGTCAGACTTTTTTTTTTTCTCGTGGTCTGACCGGCCCACTGAGGCAGCGGCCCACCGGGAAACCTCCCGGTGCTCCCGATGGCCCGTCCGCCCTTGGTTTCTAACAGGAAAAGACGTTTTCGTGTGTCTTTGGGTGAAGAGAAGCGAGAGCTAAAGAGCTAAAGCTAGCCAGCGTTTTTGTTTTGAACGAGCAAAACTCAAACAGGCAGGCATGAAGGAAAGAGAAAAAACGCTTTGGGGGTGTTTTTGGTGAGTTTTAGTTAATTAATTTTAGTTAATTCCAGAATTTCAATGAGTGGAAAAAAACAACACAACAGAGCCGGGACGCGAACCCCCGAGCTCTCGGGTGAGAGGCGTACGCTCTACCACTAGACTATTACTCCAGACGGTAAAAAGGGACGGTTAAGAAGAGGGTACATCAGAAATCCATTGTAATCTATGCTTCACATGTATTCCAGCACCTGAAACTCCACAGTGGTGTGAGTGAACAACGCCACACCACCTCCACTCTTCTTTTGTCTGTGTCTGTCAAGCATTTCATCCCCTTCAATGCCAAAATCACTTCTCCACAGCACTGTTTGACCAACTTTCTGATGTTGCTCTGAAATTCAAATGGCATTTGAAGTGACCTACAAACAACATGGTGTTTTCAAAGTTGGTGTAAGGGCCTCAGATATTGAGGTGGATCATTGATCATCTGTTACATTAACAACAATCCTCATTTGTACAGTTTGGACTGTGTGAGTTTCAATCAATTCACACGTCTTCCCTTTTCCCACAAGGGGGCGCCACCAGACCACAAGTCACGCTGATCTGAGACCGGGGGAGAGCTGTGTTTATTCTCCACATGGAAAGAGGGAAGTCTCCCAGTCACCCGAAAGCATTTCTCCATTTCTCATATTTGGTCAGAAAAAAGCACAATGTGCTGCTTTGTGTGTGTGTGTGTGTGTGTGTGTGTGTGTGTGTGTGTGTGTGTGTGTGTGTGTGTGAGTGCATGTGTGTGGGCGTGCGTGCGTGTGTGTGTGGACAACCAATGGAGAACGTGTTGCAATAAATGAGGTGAAAAACATTTGTTCGCCTGCATCAATTTCAAGTTCTTGGCCAAGAGTCACAGACTCTCCTTCCTTCATCTTCAAGTCACACATCACAGAGCTGCACTGACGTATTTGTTGAAAAACCATCTGTACCTTCAGTCAGTGGAGAAAAAGCCAATCAGAGGAGAGGAGCTTTTGCATGCAACTTTTTTGAATCTGACACTTGGAGAACTTGGACACCTGCAATTGAATGATTTCTGAAGAGAAAAAAACATCTGCAGGTACACAACTCACAATACACAGGTGCAAGTTTTGCTTTTAGAAGTGCTCCAAACTTGTTCAATCATTTCATTTACACAACTACAAATGGTGCTTCCACAGGTGCTGAATCCTTAAAAGTCTTCAAGTAGAAATCAAGACTTATCCACCTCAGCTAAATTGTCAGCCGTGCTGAAACTCTCCCAACAAGATGCTTGGACATGCTGAAGACAGCCAGGTCGCTCGCTCACATCATGTTCAGAATGAGAATCAGAATTCCTTTATTGTCATTGTTCAGAAGAATGCAATGAAATTGAGAACAGCAGCTGTCGTGGGCAGTGCAGACAAACAAAACAGACAAAAGGACAAAATAGTGCAAGACAAAAATATTGCAGAAACGGTATAAAATAAATAGACTAAAAGTTTGCGTGTCTTGCAATATAAATATAAATATATGATGCAGTTTGTGGTCACATGTTGTTCTTGTTCAGGGACTGGTTATGGTGCAGTATTCAGGGCAATGACAGCTGTAGGATAGAAGCTGTTTTTGAGTCTGTGCGTTTTTGTCTTTATTGCCCTGAAACGCCTCCCCGAGGGTAGGAGTTGGAAGAGGTGGTGGCTGGGGTGTGAGGAATCCCCGATGCTGCTGCGGGCTCTCCTGAGGCAGCGGGTCTGATAGATCTCCTCCAGAGATGGAAGAGGGCAGCCAGTCAGCCTCTGGGCGGTCCTAATAATCCTCTGGAGCTGCTTCCTCTCCGCCACTGTACAGCTGGAGAACCACAAGCAGACGCCATGGCTGAGTACCGACTCCACCAGGCAGCGGTAGAAGGACACCAGGAGCTCAGTTCTTAAGTTATTCTTCCTGACAATCCTCAGGAAGTAGAGTCTCTGCTGTGCCTTCTTCAGAATGGATGTGGAGTTTGCAGTCCAAGTCAGGTCTTGGCTGATGTATGTGCCCAGGAACCTGAAGTCTTTCACTATCTCCAGCCTGTCCCCACTGAGTGTGATGGGCTGTATGTCTGGTTTACACCTCCTGAAGTCGACTAGCAGTTCCTTTGTCTTGGAGGTGTTGAGGGTGAGGTTGTTGATGGTGCACCAGTCTGACAGTCGCTCCACCTCCATCCTGTAAGCAGTCTCATCTCCTCCAGAGATGAGACCCACCACCGTGGTGTCATCCGCCAACTTGATGAAAGTTGTTGCACTGCTTACCGGGAAGGCTCTGGCTCTGGAAAAGCTCCTGAAAAACATAGTGTGTCACATATTTTCATTGATGTTTTTTTATAGAGATGTTTTCTATGTTTAGGTCTGGGCTTTTCTATGTATTCACATGTAAATATCATACACAATAGGACAATCTATTTTTAAATGTTTTTGTTACACAACAACTTCAAGTAACATGTTCATGAATGACCTCTGAACCTGACATACACCTTAGTAGCTGGAGTTCCAGACAAAGCTGCTTCACAGTCAGTCTCCAGTCTCCTCCTCCTCTAAGTGTGGCTGCTCAGCTGTGGGAATACAAGGATGCTGGAAAATGACAGATTGACAGACAGACAGGTGCGCGCGCACGGACACGGGCACAGGCACACTCAAAGACACACACACACACACACACACACACACACACACACACACACACACACACACACACACACACACACACACTTTCTCCACTCTACTAAAGAACAAGCCATATGAATTTTATAGGACATGGGACCCTTTCTTGAACTGTTTGGACTGTTCCTCTGCACAGAAGTTGCGATCTGGCTTATTGTCCATAGCTTGGCCAAAGGAGTCTTAAGATAAGGACTTATCCTCCTTTTCTTTCTTTTTTTGTTTGTTTGTTTGTTGTTGTTGTTGTTTTTATCTTCTTACTTTATGTTTTTGTGATGCTCTGCTCTGCTTTGTACAAAATGTTCAATAAAAATTTTTAAAAAAAGATCAAGAACTATTCCTGCAGTATTAAATAAACTACATTCCCTTTTTTTTAAAAAATCTGAGGCTGTGACTCAGTGAATAAGCAACAAATAAGTTCCTCAAAGGTTCAACAACTGCATTAATGAAGTAAAAAACTTTATAAGCATCAAATTCAAGTTCTATTCAACTTCATGAGCATTAATAATTCAGTCTAATATATCTTGGCTGCTTGGCAGTTGTTTGTTGACTCTGCTGTGTTGAACCATCAGTTTAAACTTCTCCTCTGTTGTTTGCTCACTTGTCCAGCGTTCCAGCCCCTTCGTTCCAGATGGTCACCTTCCTCCATTTTTCATCAGATCACTGCAGAACTCTCCATTTGCTTCCTGCTCACTGGTACTTTGGCTCCATCTAGCGGCGCTGATGTGTAACAACAATCTGGTCCTCGATGATAGTGAGACCCCATTTTGGAGAATTCAATTTTTGGAAAAAAACAATGCCTACATCCTTCTGCTCCACAGTTTAGTAGGTGGAAAGAAAATATGCAGAAAATTGTAACATATGAAAAATTATTGGCGAGAGTGAATAATGACATGGATAAGTTTGTTGAATCCTGGGCTCAGATTTTTGAAACATCTTAACCATTTTAGATACGGTGAATTAAAGTAGAGTACTCATTTTGTATGTTAGTTTGGCCAAATTTTGTATTGTTCATTGCTGTCTGATTTTGTTTGTCTAGTTCTAAGTTGTGAAAAAAATAAAAACTTGAATTACAAAAAAATACAGTACAGAGCTGACCAATAACTGATGACCAAAATGGCAAAATATGTGGGCAGGCCCACAAACAATGGAAGAAGATACCAACATCAGAATGACATTTGTTACACATTTCAGAAAGTGAAGAATACATTTTGTGCCTCCTCTCAGGAGAAATAAAAAGCCAATGCAGAATTTTGAATTGTCTTTCCCAGATGGAATTAGAAACAAGAGCTTTGAAAGGCCGGTTACAGAATTCGTCTCAGGATTCATATATTTCTTGCTCGTAAATCACATGAAATGTTATGTCTGTTGTGAGTTTTCCTACAATAATTGTACAATAAAACAATAAAAAAACATTTTATGAGTAACCTTATTGTCTTCAACATATTTTCATTTTCACAAAATGACATTTGAAAAATCGGGGTCGTCTTATAATCAGCGTCGTCCTATACGGTGCTCTCACTCAAGACTTTGGAACTTGTGAAACATATTTGGAAGGCAAAATGGAAGAAGTGCGTGCGTGCCTGTGTGTGCGTGTGCGTGTGTGTGTGTAACCTTCAGTGACTCTAAATTGTCTCTGTCAATCACCAATATATTTTATGTGAAAGGCTTTAAGTCTCACAAATCTCATTGTGTAAAAACAGGTGGAGACACATTTGTGGATATGAGTTGCTTTTGCTTGACGCTCATTTCCAAATAAAATGTCACTACACCATCACTCAAGGCAACTTGTTAGAAACTGTTTCTTCCAGCTGCGCAATATCGCTAAGCTCAGACCCATGGTGTCAAAGAACGAGCTTGAAATGATCCTTCATGCGTTCATATCCTCGCGGCTGGACGACTGCAGCAGCCTGTTCACTGCCTCAACCAGAAAGAGCTGCTCGTCTTCAGTACGTCCAAAACTCAGCTGCCAGGCTGCTGACCAGCGCCAACAGGAGGTCCCACATCACGCCTGTTTGAAAATCTCTCCACTGGCTCCCTGTTATTCCACAATGCATTAACAGACACATCTTCATCGCTTCATCTGCTTTCATCCCTGTAGAAAAAGACAAATGTGTTGTGAGCAACTGAGCTTCACAATTCCACAGCCACACAATGAAAGACCAACAATGCCAGTGTAGGGGCATTCCATTAAGAATGAGCCAAAACTACATCAAGAGATGGACACACATCTGTCCAAAATTGTTCCCAACAAACTGATACTGAACTACAAAATGACATGAACATTGGACTGATTGCAGGACTGCTGTAATATCCTATAGTTTCAGCTCATCAACTATGACATACAATCTAAAACACACAACGACAGAAACGTTTGAGTAACTTACTACAACAATGCTGACTCGGTCAACGTGGCAGCATCTGCAGGGTCAGAGGTAGAGTCCAGATGTTTGGAAGCTGCTGCTGAAGAGCTGTCCTCTAATGGATCATCGCCCTGCTCCAGATCCTCCTCCAGGTCCACAACACATCTCTCTGAAGGTCTCTTTACTGCTGTTGCTGAGGAACACAAAAGCTCTGCAGCGGATGGCCCAACACTAAATCCTTGCAGGACGCCGTGGCCTGGACACCTGTAAGCAGATAGAATCTTCACTACAGAAAGTCCACCCATGTGACACACAAAGACAGCCATAAATTACACTGCAAGTGAAAAGTATTACAACACAAAATCATCTAAGAGTTCACTTTCTTCTTTTTTCATTCTATTTTATTCCTTAAAGTTTCTTAGAACCTCTCATTCTCAGGCTGTAAGCGTTGTTGAAGGGAAATATTCTATTGATTACATGGCATACATTACTTACTTATGACTTTATATTATATTATTATATTATATTTTGACATGTGTATATAAATAGATAAAGATATATAAAATTAAACAAAATAATTACAAATATTAAATTAGTCTATTAAAACCGCCAGTTATTAATAATTATTGAGACAAAGCAGGAACCTGGCTCTAAACCTAGATATATCCCTAATTAATTATTATACTATGGCATACAGCTCTGCCAGCATCTTCTAAAATATTATTTTATTCATTATAAACTTTTGAAAACGCCAAAAATTGTGGCCTCTATCATGCCTCTTTGAATGACGTTTGCAGATGAAAAAAATGCGCAGTATTGAGCGAACTATGATTGATTTAATGTGCAAATAAAGTTGTGTTGAAGTCCCCCTTATATTATTTAGTGTTGAGTATTCCAGTTTTTCTCCAGTGGTTTTTCGCTCATTTGTTGAAAGAGAAATGAGTTTGTGAAAATAAAATGGAGAAATGTCCAAAGTAACAGAGTATAATGAAGCGATGCTAGCAAGAGTAGCTAACATTAGCTGGCATGCTAAAAGCACATTGAACAGGTTACGGTGGAGGAAAGCTGGCAAACAGGATGGTGTAAAGAATGTGGGCAAAAGTAGCCCCCGCAGAGTAGCTCTGCGGTTCTAAGGTGGTTCATGTGTGTCTCGATCGTGTTGCAGTGGATCAGTATGTATGCTAATGCGGGAACCGAACTCGCTACCCTGCAGTCCCAGGCCTGTGTTGCTAACCGCAAGGCTACACTACGGGGGCCCAGTAGAACAAAGACAGAGGGCGTATTTAAGCCTACTGACGTCACGAGGATGCGTTGGCCTCCAGTGCGCATGCGCCAAATCTCACTTTGTTTGCTGCATCAAACTCCACGTTCAGCTTCATATGAAAACACACCGAAAACCAACTAACAAATGTCACCTACACTTTCACAGCACAAACAAGTCAAACACACCTGAAAAAGGGCCCAATCCTTTGCTCTCTGTGCCACCTACTCACCGGGATCAGCTCCTCTTCTCTGCAGACCCAACTAATCAATAGCGACTGGCTTTTCACAGGCTCAACAGGTAGATGGCAGAGTCCAGGCAGAAAGGCCAGATTTTTTTTCATTGAAGAAAAAAAAGAGAAACATTTTCACAATGAACTTGAACAACAACGGGCTGGATGTGGGCCAGCCCAGCTCTGTGGTCACGCTAGTGAGGCTAAATGCGCATGCTCCCGAGAGCTTGGCAATACTTCTAGCAATTTAAAGCCCCGTTTCAGCCCATTGATGGCAAATCAATGTGCTGGCTGATAAATTGTGGCCCGTTTTTGGCCAATCAGAACGTTTGTTTGGTTTTACATCGATCTCCAGTGCGCATGCGCAAAACTGGGCACATTTGCGCATTTAAAGTGAAAACCTGCCAAATGAAAGTTTTAAAATGTGAAAGCTGAAGCAGTATTGTGATGTGGGAAGCCTAATCTTTTATCTTTTCAATATTTTTTCCCAAACATCTCTGTAAATAGTTCAAGTGCAGTTCATGACATTTTCAAAATAAAATATGGAAAAATGAAAAAGATTTTCTTTCCGTGTAGAACTTATCTCCAACAACTAATGTGTATCATAAGTTTGAGTTCTAAATGTGACATGTTGATGTGAAATGTGTATGTGTACTATTAAACAATCCTTTGACTTTGGCCAATATAAAACTGTGTCGTAAAAGCGTAAAGACATGATTTTGTGGAGATTGGAAGTTTTCCTGTGACCAGTATTTAGTAAATATTAGAATGAATCACCCAGGCGACTCATTTCTCTCATTCAGATGGCAAATATGGCAGTGTCATTTGTTGTAATAATCATGATTTCATTTGCTTATTTCCATCTTGTAATTGGAGAGAGTGCAGTCTTCCCTGTTCACCCTGAAGGGAGAGTGCTGGTGCCCACCGCTGAGGCCAAGCAGAAGGAGAGGACCCGTTTGCACATGGACCAAACTACAGAACTTGTCAGAACTTGTGAATTTGTGCATTCCCGAGGTGGAGATCTATCTGACAGGACGCAGCTTCTGGCCAGCTGCAAGCTGCAGTTTGGCAAATACCAAGGGCC
The DNA here is from genome assembly GCF_902148845.1 of Salarias fasciatus. NCBI lineage: Eukaryota > Metazoa > Chordata > Actinopteri > Blenniiformes > Blenniidae > Salarias > Salarias fasciatus. The sequence continues at coordinate 32,896,435 of NC_043749.1, forward strand.
AGCCTTCATGTGGCTGCTGGAGAATGCCCTTGGTTTCAGCCACATACCTGGCCAGCAGCATAAATAAGGACTCGGAGAAAGTCCAGAAGGACAGCAACCTTTCTGCTGACAAACTGTTTTTCCTGGAAGATGCTGAAGAACTTCCAGAGATGCAGGAAGAAATAAACCGCTATCATTTGAATTTTACTCATATGTTTGATGTTGTCAATACAGGTGAAAGAACTCTGTCCTCACCTGATGTGTCCAGCCCCAAGAGAGAAGACACAGCACCCACAGCTATTTACCACATCACCAAATACATGGCATCATTTGACATGCTTTTTCTTTTTCCAGTCAATAATGATAACTTTTCATCAATAAGATTTGTGCGTATTCTTTTATTCAGACCACAATCCCCTGTTGTCTCGTCCGCAGCCCTGCCTTCCATCGCTGGATGGGAAGTTGATGAAGAGGAGGACCCAGAGCTGGAGTTTCTTCAATAGAAAAATGAATCACAATGCACACCAGCAACCAGGAACGTTTAAAAAGGAAACTCTGTAGCCGATGTATCCCCAAGATGATCCACCATGGACATGTCACAAAATAAATACCGTGTTGGCCCAAATGTAGGCATTGTTTTTTTCCAAAAATTGAGTTCTCCAAATGGGGTCTCACTATCATCGAGGACCAGATTGTTGTTACACATCAGCGCCGCTAGATGGAGCCAAAGTACCAGTGAGCAGGAAGCAAATGGAGAGTTCTCCAGTGATCTGATGAAAAATGGAGGAAGGTGACCATCTGGAACGAAGGGGCTGGAACGCTGGACAAGTGAGCAAACAACAGAGGAGAAGTTTAAACTGATGGTTCAACACAGCAGAGTCAACAAACAACTGCCAAGCAGCCAAGATATATTAGACTGAATTATTAATGCTCATGAAGTTGAATAGAACTTGAATTTGATGCTTATAAAGTTTTTTACATCATTAATGCAGTTATTGAACCTTTGAGGAACTTATTTGTTGCTTATTCACTGAATCACAGCCTCAGATTTTGAGAAAGGGAATGTAGTTTATTTAATACTGCAGGAATATTTCTTGATCTTTTGTTAAATTGATTGATAGACAGATGAAGGAAGGAGAGTCTGTGACTCTTGGCCAAGAACTTGAAATTGATGCAGGCGAACAAATGTTTTTCACCTCATTTATTGCAACACGTTCTCCATTGGTTGTCCACACACACACACACACACACACACACACACACAAAGCAGCACATTGTGCTTTCTTCTGACCAAATATGAGAAATGTAGAAATGCTTTCGGGTGACTGGGAGACTTCCCTCTTTCCATGTGGAGAAAAAACACAGCTCTCCCCTGGTCTCAGATCAGCGTGACTTGTGGTCTGGTGACGCCCCCTTGTGGGAAAAGGGAAGACGTGTGAATTGATTGAAACTCACACAGTCCAAACTGTACAAATGAGGATTGTTGTTAATGTAACAGATGATCAGTGATCCACCTCAATATCTGAGGCCCTTACACCAACTTTGAAAACACCATGTTGTTTGTAGGTCACTTCAAATGCCATTTGAATTTCAGAGCAACATCAGAAAGTTGGTCAAACAGTGCTGTGGAGAAGTGATTTTGGCATTGAAGGGGATGAAATGCTTGACAGACACAGACAAAAGAAGAGTGGAGGTGGTGTGGCGTTGTTCACTCACACCACTGTGGAGTTTCAGGTGCTGGAACACATGTGAAGCATCGATTACAATGGATTTCTGATGTACCCTCTTCTTAACCGTCCCTTTTTACCGTCTGGAGTAATAGTCTAGTGGTAGAGCGTACGCCTCTCACCCGAGAGCTCGTGGGTTCGCGTCCCAGCTCTGTCGTGCTGCTTTTTTCACTCATTGAAATTCTGGAATTAACTAAAATTAATTAACTAAAACTCACCAAAAACACCCCCAAAGCGTTTTTTCTCTTTCCTTCATGCCTGCCTGTTTGAGCTTTGCTCGTTCAAAACAAAAACGCTGGCTAGCTTTAGCTCTTTAGCTCTCGCTTCTCTTCACCCAAAGATACACGAAAACGTCTTTTCCTGTTAGAAACTCACCAAGCGCAGACCCTTCAGACTCTTGCTCTTGCTTCATTGTTGCTTTCATCCGTAATCCCAGTTACAAATGATGACCGAGGGCCTGCGGGAGGGGGGCTCAGGGGAGCCATCTTCTCCGTGCCACGTCAACATGGGAAACAGAGCGTTTTCACGGGTAGGGGAGGGGCTGCCTCTCTGAGCAGCACAGCAACGAGCAAAGCTCAAACAGGCAGGCATGAAGGAAAAAGAAAAAACGCTTTGGGGGTGTTTTTGGTGAGTACATAATAGGCCTGCACAATATATCGTTTGAACATTGCCATCGCAATGTGCGCATGTGCAATAGTCACATTGCAGGATGTGCGATATTTTTATTATTATTATTATTATTTTTAACTTTTGTTTTGCTTCGTAAAAGCAGCAAGCTGCTCCATGCTCCGCACAGCCACTCTCTCCCTCCCTCCTGCTCAGCACTCACCGCCTCCCTCCCTCCTCCACAGCAGAGAGAGAGGGGGGGTTCGGGCTACACTCTGAACACAGGCGACATGCAGGAGGAAGCGACAGAGCATTTAGTCCCCAAGAGAAGGCCAACATGTGAAATTTGGATATATTTCGGCTATAAAAAAAAGACGATACGGAGCAAAACAACGTCCTCTGCCGACAGTGCCTCGTCGTGGTTGCCTCAACACGAGGTAATACGTCAAACCTGTTGGACCATTTGAAACGCCATCACAAGCTCCTGTATTTCCAGTGCAAAACCAAAGACCCCAGGTGAAACTTCATCTTCTCAAAAAACAATTACAGAAGCCTTTGCCGGCATAACACCGTATGATAGGAACTCCAAACAGCATCGACAAATCACGGATGCAATAACTTTTTACCTAGCAAAAGACATGGTGCCATTGAACACCGTGGATCGTTAAAGAGGGATTTTAAAAAATGATCCGCATGCTCGACAAGCGGTATGAAGCACCACGTATTTCTCTCAAGTGGCCATCTCCCCAAATAGAGCTATTCAGGTCATCTGATGAAAATTCTTCTATTTTTAATATCGCAATATATATCGCAATATATCGCAAGCCCCCAAAAAAATCGCAATGTCAGTTTTTTCCAATATCGTGCAGCCTTAGTTGTTTGATAGGAAAGTGACAAGGGAACCTCTACCTTCCTCCTCTTCATCCAGAGTCAGACTGATGGATTTGTTTGTTTTTTTCTATATTGAGAGTGAGGTGTTCCTTGAGACAGACATCATATTTTCCAAGTAAAAGAATGATCTCTAAAAAACAGCCATGATCAATAGTCTCATCATCTAAGGTGTGTGCTGCTTCTGCCTGCTTTCCTCTGTGACTCAAACCCCTTCTGCCGATGAGCTTGATCACATCTATGATGCGCTCCAAAACTTGTCACCTCTTGCATACTTGCTGTCTGTCATACTCATCGACTCTCAGGTGTATGTGGGTGAAGGTGGTCATGCCAGTGATAAAGGAGCTGCTATCTCAACATTACCATAAGCCATGCAAAGAAAGCAGAAGAGTGTTTTGGTTTGTTCATTATATGTCAGTCATTTCTGGTTTGTTCCATCAAACAAAATGGCCTCTGCACTACAGGGCTGTCTGCCTTCTGCTTGTGGTGAAAATGGAGGAAGACGTCTAAGTCTCTGGCTTTGGCCTTGTGAAATAATCAACTGATGGGGGGAACCTGACTTCTTGTCCTTGGCCTTCTGTGTCAGCAGCATGGACATCAGACTACAAAAATGATTGGCAATGTGAATTGTTAGAGCAGTTTTAGTGGTTTACTATCAACAGCATTTGATATTAGTGCATGTGGGTTATGGTTGGGCAAACAAGCATTATTGTCATCAGCCTTACCATAACAAGTCTGGGATTCACTTCTCTGTCCACATCTGGGTTATATTTAATCTAGATAAGAGATTAATATTATTAATTATGCTAGTTTACCAATCATCATCATCATCACGCATCATCATCAGTCGGTATTTTACATAAAAAAGAAAAAAATAATACATTCTGGGATGTATCACTGAATTATTCTGATAGCGAACTTGTACAGACAAGTAAACAATTCATTAATTTATGGTCATTTAGTATTACAGTCAATTAATTGATAAGAACAGGTTAATTTCAACCAGATGACAACGTGGCTACAAAGGTGAAAGACCCCATCCCATCATAATTAGCAACAGCACAGCCAGGTTCACATCTACAGGAAATTTCGCTGTGCTGAATTATCTCACTTTAACCAAATACATTTTCATCAAAGCATCAACAAGTACCAAACATAACTTACTTGCCGGTCATGAAGGGATTTTCTCTTTTTGTCCCTGAGCTTCTCAGCGCCACCTTTTCGTTTTGTTTTGTTTTGTTTTGTTTTTCTCCATATTTTGTGCATTCTTGCATCCATCCAAAGTTGCCGTCAGATGTCCGTCTCGGCTGTGTGTGATTGACAGTTGACAGCAGCTGCAGAGTGAGGGAGTGGGTGGGACGTAACCACCGCAGGGATGAAATGTGATTGGCTATCAGCAGCAATCCCAGGTAAACCAGCCTATGGCATCAGGAGCTGTCCAGCTGACAGCCCAGCCTCCTTGTGGAGCGGACCATAGCGCTGTTGGCGGTGTCGCGTCAGACTTTTTTTTTTTTTCTCGTGGTCCGACCGGCCCACTGAGGCAGCGGCCCACCGGGAAACCTCCCGGTGCTCCCGATGGCCAGTCCACCCTTGGTTTCTAACAGGAAAAGACGTTTTCGTGTGTCTTTGGGTGAAGAGAAGCTCGAGCTAAAGAGCTAAAGCTAGCCAGCGTTTTTGTTTTGAACGAGCAAAACTCAAACAGGCAGGCATGAAGGAAAGAGAAAAAACGCTTTGGGGGTGTTTTTGGTGAGTTTTAGTTAATGAATTTTAGTTAATTCCAGAATTTCAATGAGTGAAAAAAACAACACGACAGAGCCGGGACGCGAACCCACGAGCTCTCGGGTGAGAGGCGTATGCTCTACCACTAGACTATTACTCCAGACGGTAAAAAAGGACGGCTAAGAAGAGGGTACATCAGAAATCCATTGTGATCTATGCTTCACATGTGTTCCAGCAGCTGAAACTCCACAGTGGTGTGAGTGAACAACGCCACACCACCTCCACTCTTCTTTTGTCTGTGTCTGTCAAGCATTTCATCCCCTTCAATGCCAAAATCACTTCTCCACAGCACTGTTTGACCAACTTTCTGATGTTGCTCTGAAATTCAAATGACATTTGAAGTGACCTACAAACAACATGGCGTTTTCAAAGTTGGTGTAAGGGCCTCAGATATTGAGGTGGATCATTGATCATCTGTTACATTAACAACAATCCTCATTTGTACAGTTTGGACTGTGTGAGTTTCAGTCAATTCACACGTCTTCCCTTTTCCCACAAGGGGGCGCCACCAGACCACAAGTCATGCTGATCTGAGACCGGGGGAGAGCTGTGTTTATTCTCCACATGGAAGAGGGAAGTCTCCCAGTGTGTGTGTGTGTGTGTGTGTATGTGTGTGTGTGTGTGTGTGTGTGTGTGTGTGTGTGTGTGTGTGTGTGTGTGTGTGCGCGCGCGCGCGTGTGCGTGCGTGCGCGCGTGTGCGTGCGCGTGTGCGTGCGTGTGTGTGCGTGTGTGTGTGTGTGTGTGGACAACCAATGGAGAACATGTTGCAATAAATGAGGTGAAAAACATTTGTTCGCCTGCATCAATTTCAAGTTCTTGGCCAAGAGTCACAGACCCTCCTTCCTTCATCTTCAAGTCACACATCACAGAGCTGCACTGACGTATTTGTTGAAAAACCATCTGTACCTTCAGTCAGTGGAGAAAAAGCCAATCAGAGGAGAGGAGCTTTTGCATGCAACTTTTTTGAATCTGACACTTGGAGAACTTGGACACCTGCAATTGAATGATTTCTGAAGAGAAAAAAACATCTGCAGGTACACAACTCACAATACACAGGTGCAAGTTTTGCTTTTAGAAGTGCTCCAAACTTGTTCAATCATTTCATTTACACAACTACAAATGGTGCTTCCACAGGTGCTGAATCCTTAAAAGTCTTCAAGTCGAAATCAAGACTTATCCACCTCAGCTGAATTGTCAGCCGTGCTGAAACTCTCCCAACAAGATGCTTGGACATGCTGAAGACAGCCAGGTCGCTCGCTCACATCATGTTCAGAATGAGAATCAGAATTCCTTTATTGTCATTGTTCAGAAGAATGCAATGAAATTGAGAACAGCAGCTGTCGTGGGCAGTGCAGACAAACAAAACAGACAAAAGGACAAAATAGTGCAAGACAAAAATAGTGCAGAAACGGTATAAAATAAATAGACTAAAAGTTTGCGTGTCTTGCAATATAAATATAAATATATGACGCAGTTGGTGGTCACATGTTGTTCTTGTTCAGGGACTGGTTATGGTGCAGTATTCAGGGCAATGACAGCTGTAGGATAGAAGCTGTTTTTGAGTCTGTGTGTTTTTGTCTTTATTGCCCTGAAACGCCTCCCCGAGGGTAGGAGTTGGAAGAGGTGGTGGCTGGGGTGTGAGGAATCCCCGATGCTGCTGCGGGCTCTCCTGAGGCAGCGGGTCTGATAGATCTCCTCCAGAGATGGAAGAGGGCAGCCAGTCAGCCTCTGGGCGGTGCTAATAATCCTCTGGAGCTGCTTCCTCTCCGCCACTGTACAGCTAGAGAACCACAAGCAGACGCCATGGCTGAGTACCGACTCCACCAGGCAGCGGTAGAAGAACACCAGGAGCTCAGTTCTCACGTTATTCTTCCTGACAATCCTCAGGAAGTAGAGTCTCTGCTGTGCCTTCTTCAGAATGGATGTGGAGTTTGCAGTCCAAGTCAGGTCTTGGCTGATGCATGTGCCCAGGAACCTGAAGTCTTTCACTATCTCCAGCCTGTCCCCGCTGAGTGTGATGGGCTGTATGTCTGGTTTACACCTCCTGAAGTCGACTAGCAGTTCCTTTGTCTTGGAGGTGTTGAGGGTGAGGTTGTTGATGGTGCACCAGTCTGACAGTCGCTCCACCTCCATCCTGTAAGCAGTCTCATCTCCTCCAGAGATGAGACCCACCACCGTGGTGTCATCCGCCAACTTGATGAAAGTTGTTGCACTGCTTACCAGGAAGGCTCTGGCTATGGAAAAGCTCCTGAAAAACATAGTGTGTCTCATATTTTCATTGATTTTTTTAATTGAGATTTTCTATGTTTAGGTCTGGGCTTTTCTATGTATTCACATGTAAATATCATACACAATAGGACAATCTATTTTTAAATGTTTTTTTTTTTTTTTACAATAAATTCACTCAAGTAGGAGAGAGTTACACAACAACTTCAAGTAACATGTTCATGAATGACCTCTGAACCTGACATACACCTTAGTAGCTGGAGTTCCAGACAAAGCTGCTTCACAGTCAGTCTCCAGTCTCCTCCTCCTCTAAGTGTGGCTGCTCAGCTGTGGGAATACAAGGATGCTGGAAAATGACAGATTGACAGACAGACAGGTGCGCACGCACGGACACGGGCACAGGCGCACTCACACACACACACACACACACACACACACACACACACACACACACACACACACACACACACACACACACACACACACACACACACAAAGCAGCACATTGTGCTTTCTTCTGACCAAATATGACAAATGTAGAAATGCTTTCGGGTGACTGGGAGACTTCCCTCTTTCCATGTGGAGAATAAACACAGCTCTCCCCCGGTCTCAGGTCAGCGTGTGGTCTGGTGGCGCCCCCTTGTGGGAAAAGGGAAGACGTGTGAATTGATTGAAAGTCACACAGTCCAAACTGTACAAATGAGGATTGTTGTTAATGTAACAGATGATCAATGATCCACCTCAATATCTGAGGCCCTTACACCAACTTTGAAAACACCATGTTGTTTGTAGGTCACTTCAAATGCCATTTGAATTTCAGAGCAACATCAGAAAGTTGGTCAAACAGTGCTGTGGAGAAGTGATTTTGGCATTGAAGGGGATGAAATGCTTGACAGACACAGACAAAAGAAGAGTGGAGGTGGTGTGGCGTTGTTCACTCACACCACTGTGGAGTTTCAGGTGCTGGAACACATGTGAAGCATAGATTACAATGGATTTCTGATGTACCCTCTTCTTAACCGTCCCTTTTTACCGTCTGGAGTAATAGTCTAGTGGTAGAGCGTACGCCTCTCACCCGAGAGCTCGTGGGTTCATGTCCCGGCTCTGTCGTGTTGTTTTTTTTCACTCATTGAAATTCTGGAATTAACTAAAACATTCTTCAAGTCAGCTTCATCAAGAAAGCACAACACTTATTTTAAGTCCACATTTCTTACACCACAACGTTTCTTTGCTTGTTGCAAGCAAATGTTCCCACATTTTGGACTATTTTTTTCTACTTTTAAATGGGGCTATATCATGCAAAATTCACTTTTTCTATGTTTTAACCTTGTTATATAGTTATGTACTCACCAAAAACCCCCCCAAAGCGTTTTTTCTTTTTCCTTCATGCCTGCCTGTTTGAGCTTTGCTCGTTGCTGTGCTGCTCAGAGAGGCACCTCCCCTACCCGTGAAAACGCTCTGTTTCCCATGTTGACGTGGCACGGAGAAGATGGCTCCCCTGAGCCCCCCTCCCGCAGGCCCTCGGTCATCATTTGTAACTGGGATTACGGATGAAAGCAACGATGAAGCAAGAGCAAGAGTCTGAAGGGTCTGCGCTTGGTGAGTTTCTAACAGGAAAAGACGTTTTCGTGTGTCTTTGGGTGAAGAGAAGCTCGAGCTAAAGAGCTAAAGCTAGCCAGCGTTTTTGTTTTGAAACGCTGATTGGTTGAAGTATTGTCGCCAAGTAAATTTAGCTTGCAGGCAAAAAATGCAATTTGTAATGAATGAATGAATTGAATGAAGGTTTGAATTGAAAAAGGGTATATCCCTAACCAAGTGTGAGATGCAGCGGAGTTGCCTGCCCTCCCAATCCCCTCTCTTGCAACTCCGCCCTCGTCTTCACACCTGTTCAACAGACCGCCTGACTGACGCCCCACAATGAGGGCGAACAGCTGTACAGAACGTGCGATTCACGAGCCCCCGCTCGAGCAAAGCACGATCTTCCAAGCAGAACTGCTGAACAAAAAATGAAATGCCGCGAACACTATTTCAATTGCATATAATGGAGATGAGTGTGACTCCTGGTGCGACCACATGACAAGTTTGTCAAAACCCCACCAACCGAGTCCTGCCAGGTCGCCGACAGCATTGTGACATCGATTTCACATGGTCTGGCACACCTGCTCTGGTTGCTGCCACAATACCAGCGATTGTTTTCCACTTGTTCAGGTGCATGACGGGAAATTGTGACGTCAGAGAAAGCTGATTGGACGATTGAAAAAACTCACTTCCTGCTCTTCGCCCCGCACCTTCTATTGTGTTTCTATAGTTTTTTTAAACAAACAAACAATGAGAAATCGCTCTCCGTGCTTCACTCACGTCAGTGTTTTCTTTGGTGTATCCATTGTTCTGCTGCCGTTCTCTCAGTCATGTACCACTAGGTGGCGCCTGGGAGTGAAGCCCTCGAGTTTGTGTTACGAGCCTGTCGGGCTTCCGTAAGCTGGAGTTTCCAGAGTTTTCAACCAGCCCTTTTTTTTTTTCTGAGTTAGCATTTGTACTTTTGTATTTTGCAAGTGAAATATTGTCAGTTTAATTTGTTCGGGAAGAAGGTGGAGAAGAGGGGGAGATGGAAAAAAAGGAGAATTGAGAGCTTCTTTCAGTTTTGCTTTCCTCAGCTATATCCTAGCTATTTAAAGTGCTGTTTTTGTTGTAATTGTTATCACAGCCACGTGAGTATTGTTTAATTATGCAATGTGCCAATTCACTTCAAGCAGTTTATATATATAAAACTGAGAAATTTCATTGAAAATCTTTTATTAATTTGCAGTGTCACTGCAGTAAAGTCACCCCCCCCCCCCAAAAAAAAAAAGAACAAACACTGAGCACCATTAAAGGCATAATATACATACGATATAATAGAATTGGTTCTTTTTAAACGTATGTACTTACAAATAATAATGACAGTAACTGAAAACATATTAGTAATAGCTATTTCTTAATGAGGTATAAACTCTGGCTGGACTTTTTGGTGCAATGTGTGCATTTATTCCTCTGTTAATGGCAGATGGCTTCCAAACAGAAGAAGCACAGAGCCATGGGGGAGGAGGAGTGGGTTTCTCGCCTGCGAAGGTTCCCTGCTTCCAGCGTTTGGCCCTCTGAGGCAGGAAACAGAGCAGCACCACGCCAGAAAAAGTGGCATGATCTTTATGTGAAGGTAAAATTGGACAGAATAATTAGTATTCAGTGTGCGCATATTAAGAATAAACTTTCTTAAAATAAAAGTGTGAGGCATTATAAGATAGATTGAGAAATGCCCGGTGCAGCTGAGGGGACAATCATCTTTGTTTGGCCAGACGCAAACATGTAGCTGCGGTTTCCATGCAACAAAGGTATTGTTAGTATCTCATGAAATGAATGTGTGCAGGTGTTTTATTGTGTATGAATGAATTCCTTTTCCTTCCCGGTGCTCTTGCAGCCTTCCAGCAGTGTCCCGGTCACATCCCCCAGCGCTCCAGATCATCCAGGTCCGTCAGCAGCAGCATCTGGACAGACTGCTCCCAGGCCCTCTTTGACTTTGGCATCGGTAAATATTAATGATATTACAGATGTTGGTAATGTTAAAACTGATTACCGTTGCTGTATGAAAGAGGGAACAGGAAACAGCACAGCGGCGTGCAACCACGCCAGAGAATGTGTTATTGAACCCTTTGTCTCTGCTGCATCAGAAGCACCAGGGTGAATGGAAACCAGCTGGTGCGGGAGCTGGAGTCCTGCTTGTCCTGCTCGCTCACCTGGTCCTGCAGAGAGAGGACAGGGTTGTTTGGGGAGATGTTGACGTGCAGGACGTGGAACTGGTTTTTCCTGCAGAGGTCGTAGGCGATGTTGGTGAAGGACGTGCTGGCCGTCTGGGGCACTCTGTTGTAAATGATGACCGTGTTGTCTCCTCTGGCCGGCGGCGGCTGGTCCTCACCGACACGCCGCTCAGTCTCAGCCACCTCTGGCTTGAGGAGGACGCTCTCTGAGAGGGACGGAGAGCAGGACATGTGAGGACTCCTCAGAGACTGATGGCAGACACCATTATATTCTTGAAGAAAGTTGTGACTAGCGTTTTGAAATGGTAACAAATTTAGCAGGAAGGTTATTATTAATGAAGCGCCTCCCCCTATATCACTGCTGGCCAGTTAGCTGTTAATCATGTCAGTAAAAAGTTGAATTGACGTTTGTCTCATGGTACATGGCAGAAGCGGACCCCCCTGGGAGATGTCTGCCTGGATCTACTGAGAAGCTCCCGGGAGGCCCAGAATCAGACTCCTCGCTGCGATCAGGTGTGGTGAAGCAGGACCGAAGTTCTCCAGACCGGGCCTGTGGTGCCTGAGCTGAAACCCGCTGCTGTCAGAATGGGCAGCAACACACACTGTACACCTGCTTCCATCGTTTGGTCCCTCCGGATGGAACCACTGCTCCACAGCAGGGCTGTCAAACACACAACCTGCAGGCCAGAACATCCAAACCACAATGAGGCATTGACTTTTTTTAGTTGTCAGCTGTTTTCACTGAGCCAAGCCTGCTGATGAGGGGCGGGTGGGCAGGACGGGGCCCTCATGAAGTTATCCAGTATTTAAAAACAAATTCAAACACTAACTGAGAAAATCATACATATTCAAATAATACATAGAAGCTCCTAAAATACCTTATTTTTCTTGGCATGAATGCACTGCTCCCGTGAAGTCCAGAAAAAGTCAAGCAGTGCACTAAATTGTACAGATGGGGTCAAAATAACCAATACGAAATCCTGAGGGTGGGTGTCAAACCGTTTTACAAGGAATTATCGCCATCTACTGTTCAGCTCTGTGAATAGACGTTCAGCTTTTTCCCCCTGGACTCTATTTTCACTGGCAAACACCCACGTGGTCCGTGGCCCACCAGCTGAGAAATATTTGGGGAAAACATTTGGAATTGTCAAAAAAGAAAAAAGCTTCAATGCAAAGCTGGTAATCGTGGGTGCAACTGTAACTGGTCTGGCCCGCCTGAGATCAAACTGTTGTGGAAGTGGAAAAAGCATCTAAATGATTCCAACAGCATTCACCCCCACCAGCCTCATTACAGAGTCTCACCTCTACAAAGGCTGAGATTACACTCAGGAGGGAGGAGGAATCTGTTTTTTCCAATGAAATGGACTTCATGTAAGAGTTCTAAAAACTGCTGTCCATCTGAAAACGTCAATATCAAGATGAGCTGCTGTCAAATTCAAAGTTCACCCTGAAGAAGAGGCATGCATGCTGGAATCAGTTTTCTTCCAGATGAGCATTTGGAATCAGCTCTTATAAACGGTACTTTATGGATATACAGCGTGGTTCCTTCACAAGCTGCTTCAGTCTGAAACAAAGGAGTCCCTCCCTCTCCTGGATCCAGAAAAGGACGTGGGTGCGGGTGTCCAGGCGCCATCATTGCCACTTAGTGACTGTGGTCCGGATCAGCGGCATCAGGTCTGCATCAAGGCCTCCACCGTGTGGAGCTGGAGGCTGGCTGAGGCGCAGGACCAGCGTTGATTGGTGAGGGGTCCACAGACATCCAGTGTGCTGATTTCAAACTGTTATTTCACACAGTCAAAGTGTCTCCAGTGGATCGTTCAGATTGGAAATGAGGGTCAGGAAGGTTTTTTTTTTTTTTTTGAGGACATTGATTTCAAGATTACAAAGTCAGAGAATCAGGCAGCTCAAAAAAGGCACGGTCATGGATGTCATGGACTGTTTGCTCCTCTCTCTCTTAAACCCCATGTCTTGATCAGAGGGCTGTCTTTCCGTGGCTGCTGAGGAGGGTTGAGCCTCTGAACCAGGATCTCCATCCTCTATGGGTGGATGTACTGTCATCTGTTATTTCCTGACAGGGTTCCTCATGCATTCTGCTCAACACTTAAGCAGCTGACAAAATAGACAAAATATGTTGTTGTCACAAAATTATTATTGGTCTCACGGAAACTTATATAATAATAATAATAACAAAGTCCCATAATAATAATAATAATAAACTCCCAGTCTTGCAAATGGCTGTAGCAAACACACAACTATGCAGCGATTTTCGAAAAGAAAAACTGCAATTTCAACAGGTCTGCGTGGCCTGAATCATAGCCACATTAATAGGGTTTTAATAAACCAAACCGTTTGTAAATCCGTCAAGAATTCAGCAAGTTCAGTGTGTTATTGTCTGTGCAGGCTGCTCACCTTCCATCCACCACTGCAGAGGCTCCGGAGAAGCCCCCTCGGGAAGATGGAAGACCGCTTGGCAGACGCCATGGCTGAGTACCGACTCCACCAGGCAGCGGTAGAAGGACACCAGGAGCTCAGTTCTTAAGTTATTCTTCCTGACAATCCTCAGGAAGTAGAGTCTCTGCTGTGCCTTCTTCAGAATGGATGTGGAGTTTGCAGTCCAAGTCAGGTCTTGGCTGATGTATGTGCCCAGGAACCTGAAGTCTTTCACTATCTCCAGCCTGTCCCCGCTGAGTGTGATGGGCTGTATGTCTGGTTTACACCTCCTGAAGTCGACTAGCAGTTCCTTTGTCTTGGAGGTGTTGAGGGTGAGGTTGTTGATGGTGCACCAGTCTGACAGTCGCTCCACCTCCATCCTGTAAGCAGTCTCATCTCCTCCAGAGATGAGACCCACCACCGTGGTGTCATCCGCCAACTTGATGAAAGTTGTTGCACTGCTTACCGGGAAGGCTCTGGCTATGGAAAAGCTCCTGAAAAACATAGTGTGTCACATATTTTCATTGATTTTTTTTAATTGAGATTTTCTATGTTTAGGTCTGGGCTTTTCTATGTATTCACATGTAAAATATCATACACAATAGGACAATCTATTTTCAAATGTTTTTTTTTTACAGTAAATTAGCTCAAGTAGGAGATAATTACACAACAACTTCAAGTAACATGTTCATCAGTGACCTCTGAACCTGACATACACCTTAGTAGCTGGAGTTCCAGACAAAGCTGCTTCACAGTCAGTCTCCAGTCTCCTCCTCCTCTAAGTGTGGCTGCTCAGCTGTGGGAATACAAGGATGCTGGAAAATGACAGATTGACAGAGAGACAGGTGCGCACGCACGGACACGGGCACAGGCGCACACACACACACACACACACACACACACACACACACACACACACAAAGCAGCACATTGTGCTTTCTTCTGACCAAATATGAGAAATGTAGAAATGCTTTCGGGTGACTGGGAGACTTCCCTCTTTCCATGTGGAGAATAAACACAGCTCTCCCCCGGTCTCAGATCAGCGTGACTTGTGGTCTGGTGGCGCCCCCTTGTGGGAAAAGGGAAGACGTGTGAATTGATTGAAAGTCACACAGTCCAAACTGTACAAATGAGGATTGTTGTTAATGTAACAGATGATCAATGATCCACCTCAATATCTGAGGCCCTTACACCAACTTTGAAAACACCATGTTGTTTGTAGGTCACTTCAAATGCCATTTGAATTTCAGAGCAACATCAGAAAGTTGGTCAAACAGTGCTGAGGAGAAGTGATTTTGGCATTGAAGGGGATGAAATGCTTGACAGACACAGACAAAAGAAGAGTGGAGGTGGTGTGGCGTTGTTCACTCACACCACTGTGGAGTTTCAGGTGCTGGAACACATGTGAAGCATAGATTACAATGGATTTCTGATGTACCCTCTTCTTAACCGTCCCTTTTTACCGTCTGGAGTAATAGTCTAGTGGTAGAGCGTACGCCTCTCACCCGAGAGCTCGTGGGTTCATGTCCCGGCTCTGTCGTGTTGTTTTTTTTCACTCATTGAAATTCTGGAATTAACTAAAACATTCTTCAAGTCAGCTTCATCAAGAAAGCACAACACTTATTTTAAGTCCACATTTCTTACACCACAACGTTTCTTTGCTTGTTGCAAGCAAATGTTCCCACATTTTGGACTATTTTTTTCTACTTTTAAATGGGGCTATATCATGCAAAATTCACTTTTTCTATGTTTTAACCTTGTTATATAGTTATGTACTCACCAAAAACCCCCCCAAAGCGTTTTTTCTTTTTCCTTCATGCCTGCCTGTTTGAGCTTTGCTCGTTGCTGTGCTGCTCAGAGAGGCAGCCCCTCCCCTACCCGTGAAAACGCTCTGTTTCCCATGTTGACGTGGCACGGAGAAGATGGCTCCCCTGAGCCCCCCTCCCGCAGGCCCTCGGTCATCATTTGTAACTGGGATTACGGATGAAAGCAACAATGAAGCAAGAGCAAGAGTCTGAAGGGTCTGCGCTTGGTGAGTTTCTAACAGGAAAAGACGTTTTCGTGTGTCTTTGGGTGAAGAGAAGCTAGAGCTAAAGAGCTAAAGCTAGCCAGCGTTTTTGTTTTGAACGAGCAAAGCTCAAACAGGCAGGCATGAAGGAAAGAGAAAAAACGCTTTGGGGGTGTTTTTGGTGAGTTTTAGTTAATTAATTTTAGTTAATTCCAGAATTTCAATGAGTGAAAAAAACAACACGACAGAGCTGGGACGCGAACCCACGAGCTCTCGGGTGAGAGGCGTACGCTCTACCACTAGACTATTACTCCAGACGGTAAAAACAGACGGTTAAGAAGAGGGTACATCAGAAATCCATTGTAATCTATGCTTCACATGTGTTCCAGCACCTGAAACTCCACAGTGGTGTGAGTGAACAACGCCACACCACCTCCACTCTTCTTTTGTCTGTGTCTGTCAAGCATTTCATCCCCTTCAATGCCAAAATCACTTCTCCACAGCACTGTTTGACCAACTTTCTGATGTTGCTCTGAAATTCAAATGGCATTTGAAGTGACCTACAAACAACATGGTGTTTTCAAAGTTGGTGTAAGGGCCTCAGATATTGAGGTGGATCATTGATCATCTGTTACATTAACAACAATCCTCATTTGTACAGTTTGGACTGTGTGAGTTTCAGTCAATTCACACGTCTTCCCTTTTCCCACAAGGGGGCGCCACCAGACCACAAGTCACGCTGATCTGAGACCGGGGGAGAGCTGTGTTTATTCTCCACATGGAAAGAGGGAAGTCTCCCAGTCACCCGAAAGCATTTCTACATTTCTCATATTTGGTCAGAAAAAAGCACAATGTGCTGCTTTTGTGTGTGTGTGTGTGTGTGTGTGTGTGTGTGTGTGTGTGGACAACCAATGGAGAACGTGTTTCAATAAATGAGGTGAAAAACATTTGTTCGCCTGCATCAATTTCAAGTTCTTGGCCAAGAGTCACAGACTCTCCTTCCTTCATCTTCAAGTCACACATCACAGAGCTGCACTGACGTATTTGTTGAAAAACCATCTGTACCTTCAGTCAGTGGAGAAAAAGCCAATCAGAGGAGAGGAGCTTTTGCATGCAACTTTTTTGAATCTGACACTTGGAGAACTTGGACACCTGCAATTGAATGATTTCTGAAGAGAAAAAAACATCTGCAGGTACACAACTCACAATACACAGGTGCAAGTTTTGCTTTTAGAAGTGCTCCAAACTTGTTCAATCATTTCATTTACACAACTACAAATGGTGCTTCCACAGGTGCTGAATCCTTAAAAGTCTTCAAGTAGAAATCAAGACATATCCACATCAGCTAAATTGTCAGCCGTGCTGAAACTCTCCCAACAAGATGCTTGGACATGCTGAAGACAGCCAGGTCGCTCGCTCACATCATGTTCAGAATGAGAATCAGAATTCCTTTATTGTCATTGTTCAGAAGAATGCAATGAAATTGAGAACAGCAGCTGTCGTGGGCAGTGCAGACAAACAAAAGAGACAAAAGGACAAAATAGTGCAAGACAAAAATAGTGCAGAAACGGTATAAAATAAATAGACTAAAAGTTTGCGTGTCTTGCAATATAAATATAAATATATGACGCAGTTGGTGGTCACATGTTGTTCTTGTTCAGGGACTGGTTATGGTGCAGTATTCAGGGCAATGACAGCTGTAGGATAGAAGCTGTTTTTGAGTCTGTGTGTTTTTGTCTTTATTGCCCTGAAACGCCTCCCCGAGGGTAGGAGTTGGAAGAGGTGGTGGCTGGGGTGTGAGGAATCCCCGATGCTGCTGCGGGCTCTCCTGAGGCAGCGGGTCTGATAGATCTCCTCCAGAGATGGAAGAGGGCAGCCAGTCAGCCTCTGGGCGGTGCTAATAATCCTCTGGAGCTGCTTCCTCTCCGCCACTGTACAGCTGGAGAACCACAAGCAGACGCCATGGCTGAGTACCGACTCCACCAGGCAGCGGTAGAAGGACACCAGGAGCTCAGTTCTTAAGTTATTCTTCCTGACAATCCTCAGGAAGTAGAGTCTCTGCTGTGCCTTCTTCAGAATGGATGTGGAGTTTGCAGTCCAAGTCAGGTCTTGGCTGATGTATGTGCCCAGGAACCTGAAGTCTTTCACTATCTCCAGCCTGTCCCCGCTGAGTGTGATGGGCTGTATGTCTGGTTTACACCTCCTGAAGTCGACTAGCAGTTCCTTTGTCTTGGAGGTGTTGAGGGTGAGGTTGTTGATGGTGCACCAGTCTGACAGTCGCTCCACCTCCATCCTGTAAGCAGTCTCATCTCCTCCAGAGATGAGACCCACCACCGTGGTGTCATCCGCCAACTTGATGAAAGTTGTTGCACTGCTTACCGGGAAGGCTCTGGCTCTGGAAAAGCTCCTGAAAAACATAGTGTGTCACATATTTTCATTGATGTTTTTTTATAGAGATGTTTTCTATGTTTAGGTCTGGGCTTTTCTATGTATTCACATGTAAATATCATACACAATAGGACAATCTATTTTTAAATGTTTTTTTTTTTTTTTACAGTAAATTAACTCAAGTAGGAGAGAGTTACACAACAACTTCAAGTAACATGTTCATGAATGACCTCTGAACCTGACATACACCTTAGTAGCTGGAGTTCCAGACAAAGCTGCTTCACAGTCAGTCTCCAGTCTCCTCCTCCTCTAAGTGTGGCTGCTCAGCTGTGGGAATACAAGGATGCTGGAAAATGACAGATTGACAGACAGACAGGTGCGTGCGCACGGACACGGGCACAGGCACACACACACACACACACACACACACACACACACACACACACACACACACACACACACACTTTCTCCACTCTACTAAAGAACAAGTCATATGAATTTTATAGGACATGGGACCCTTTCTTGAACTGTTTGGACTGTTCCTCTGCACAGAAGTTGCGATCTGGCTTATTGTCCATAGCTTGGCCAAAGGAGTCTTAAGATAAGGACTTATCCTCCTTTTCTTTCTTTTTTTGTTTGTTTGTTGTTGTTGTTGTTGTTTTCTTCTTACTTTATGTTTTTGTGATGCTCTGCTTTGTAACACAGGCCTGGGACTGTAGGGTAGTGAGTTCGGTTCCCGCATTAGCATACATACTGATCCACTACCCCTTAGCACTCCGTTTCAAAGGGGTAGGGCTAGAAGGAGAAATGGGATTGGGCCTTCGTTTACTGGTTACATGAATGACTTAAATGGGTGGAAAAAAAACTACTGAGCTGCAGAACTCCAAATGCATGTTAAAGCTGCTGTTGTCTGATTTGGCCAATGGATCCAAACTTTATCAAGCCAGTTGGACCCGAGGCTTCAGAATGAGGTTTCTGTCAAATGGGTTTGTGACCTTGAAAGTACTTCATTGATCCTTCCATGGTTTAGGTACTACGTGACACTTGAACCATCCCATTCATGGTTAGCCTTGACTATGCACTCGGAGCTGCTGGGGGCCAGGTGGGATTCGAGTCTCAGAATTTGCCCTGTGTTTAGTTTTTCTCAGTCACTCTGGTGCCTTTGTCACATCGCATTTCACTTTTGCACAACAGTTCAATCTCCACAACATTCAGCCATTTACACAAATCGTAGTCGCAGTTTGTCATTCTGACAAATCAGATACTTCAGGACATGCATCACATGCTTTTCATACAACTCTGGCATTTAATGTGGTCATTTGCTCATGTCAGTCAAAATGAACTATACTTGGGAATGCTGGAGTCATTCTCTATAAAACTAACAGTCATTTCATTGCTTGAGTTGTTACATGCTAGAAAATGTACTAGTCAAAATCGGTCCAGCAAATCTGACATTTTGAATGTTTTTCCTGAGTGTCTCTTAAATCAAGCTATTCTCAGGTGAACTTCAGCTTCATTGATCAGGTGTGAGAAGCATTTTCTTATCAGTTGTAACAAGTCACTTTTCCATTGTCACTCAGCTGAATCCCATCAACCTTCACTTGACAAGCGTGTCAGACCCAAGCAGGACAGTGTGGATCATTTCTCCAACACTGACACAGAAATGGAAGGTCAGCCGCATGGAAAAGGGCTGAGGATGGGGAAGAGGACCAAACAGAGGAAGGAGATTGTCAGTACATCCCTGGTGAAATTAGGGCTCCACTTGTGGATCATGCTGTGCATCACGGCCTCATGATGGCCGAGGCTGATGGAAGGATGCGGGCAAACGTTGGAAGAACCACTGTGAATGTAATTTTTCCAGAATTTGGTTGTGAGAACAGGTGTGTATAATGACAGGAACTCAGCACCAAACAATCTGCTTTGAACTACTTTCACTGAGTCAAACATGAAGCTTACGGAATGTGTCACTTTTTACATTTTCAATTTAGACTCACAGCTTCACTGCAGCTCAGATTTAGTTTACTGTAGTGTACTGTAGACATTCAGGGATTTCAGCACCGCCTTCTGGCTTTCAGAACGTGTCAAATAGAATGAAAGTTACTAATGTAACTATGGTTCTATGAATCCCGGATGACCGCCAGAGCACTCTGTCACTCAGAATCTTCATGATCAGTCAAGGTGATTCTGTAGGAACCGAACCTGAGGTGACACTGGAGCTTATAACCTTTCTAGGGTCATGCACAAGGTCACCAGTGACGTTGTGGGTACACATACTAGAACTTCACATGTGTGAAGGGAACATTCAGAGCTTTCAGCATCTCCTTTTGGCAGTCATCCGGAATTAATACAACCATTGTTGCATTCTTTTTTTTTTTACCAACATCAAAAGCTGTTAAATCTGGAGTCTTGATTTAAAAAAACCCCTAACATGGCAGTATTGCATTACTTCAGTTATTTTGTCAGCTATTTTATTTCGTCCTTCAGGAGAGCAGAATATTTGTTGCATGGTGAATGTGCGAATTTTAGATGTCTGTATTCAGAAAATTATGATGAAGGCTACCATTATTGATCACTAAAGGAGGTTGGACTGGTATCAGTACTGGATTGGTATCAGTATCAGATTGGTATTGGAATTGGCTAATACTCAATTTCATGCTACCGGCATGGGACATGAAGACATGAAAAGGTAGTATCAAGCCATCCCTAATACCCCACCCTCACCTCAGAGTCTGCAGACTACAGAGTGGACTCTCCAGAAAACCACACAGCTGCTCAGCTCCTGAATCCTGCAGCTTGTTGTTACTCAGGTCCAGATGTTTCAGGAGGGAGGGCTTCAGAGCTGAGACCACAGAAGAACAGCTGATCTCACGTCATCATGTTGTTTCCCTGCAGGAACTAGAGCCCTGAAGAGGAAGCGCGTCTTCCCTCGGGACCGAGTGCTTCAGGCGGGAAGAAAGGCCACATTTTGCTGCGTGGTGCCGGCGGCTCAGAGTTTGACCAAATGTATCTGAGCGGCTACGGAGGAGCTGAGATGAACTCCTCTGAGATCAGCGATCAGACGTACGGCCTGACTCTGCTGCTGAAGCAGCCGTCAGAGGTCTGCGTCGACGTCAAGTGCCAAACAAACACCACTTCCTACGGAGCTTGTACTTATATCGGCTGTGAGTATGACGGATTCGGTCTGTTCTTCAGTCCACATGTTCGCTCCAGACGCTCTGACAGCTTCAGCTGTGAACTCCAGGAACGCCAGCTTGACATGGACCTGGACTGTGGAGCAGTGCAAAGACCTCAATATAACATGCCAAACACTCATCAATCACGCTGAAACAGTGAGTGGATGATGGAAGGCTCCTCTGTGAAGCTCCTGTTTGAACCTGAATATCTTTATGATTTTCTGCATTGTGTCTCAAGGTTGAAAGCGTTGGAATGGGCCTTAAGGTTGCGGTTTTAAAGGAGCTGATCCCTCACTGGAGGTACAGTGTGAGGGTACGATGTGGAACAGCTCAGGACTTCTGGAGGTGGGGGGACTGGAGCAGAGACTTGGTCTTTCACACCAGAGGTGATGGTGAGTGCTGCACAGAGAGACAGGAGTGCTTTACGTCAACGAGAGTTTAACAGGAAGTGATGATCTGTTGGTCCCACAGTTCCAGAGGCTCTGAATGTGTGGATGCAGATGAAGGAAAACCACACACTGGTTATGTGGAAAGTGAGTCACATGACACTCACACACCTTCATGTTTTTAATGGTCAGATTCATACAATGATAATAGTCTGGAAAAGAAGTGTGGTTTTACAGACTTCAATTCATAACAGGAGAAATAGAAAAAAGTGATCTTGTTACTGCAGTATTACAGTTTAGTGTCAAGATCTGAATCTCAGACTGAGTTCTGAGTGGTGAAGTGTGTTTTGTGTGCAGAAGCTGCTGGCCAATCAGAGCCAAGGAGAGATCCTGGACTACGAAGTGACCTGGACTAAAAGCAGAGAGGAAGAGTGGCAGATCAGGAGCGAAGTGGCAAACAGCAGTGAGAGTGTGACTCTGAGCCTGAACCCCGGGGAGGAGCACATGGTGACGGTCAGAGCCAGAAACACACATGGAAGCTCTTCTCCATCAACCATCATCATCCCCAGCAGGGGTCCAGGTAGGACTGGTAGGGAGTGAAAATCTGATCTCAGATCAGACGACGAGGAGTTGAATTGTTGACATGTTTTCAGCTAATTTTCTAATGTTTGCTTGAGCTGCCAAAGCAGTGTTTTTACCGTGGGCAGTTTAACTTCAGGCTATCTTAGTTCTTTGATAAATATCTTTATTGAAAGGACTCCAAATGTTTGACAAAGAAAAAATGTAAGAAATGAAAGATATGGCAGAATTCAGTATAAATCACTCTTTCACGTTTCCTTGACTCAGAAGAATATTTTTTTCTTCTCCAAATATAATCATATGGTATTTTATTGAATTCCTTGATGATATTTTTGGAAATGTGGCGTGACAAAGAGACATCCACACATCCAGATGTAGCTTTTGCTTTGTGGCAAATAAATGAAGGTTGACTTGGTGTTTTAATTTTTAGTGGTGAAATATGTTTGTGCAACATTTTGCTGCGAGCTAACACAGAGCTGGCGGTGCGAGCGGAGCGTGTGTACCTGAAGAGGAGATGAAAAAACAAAAGAAAACAAAACATTTTTTGTTAGTTTCCTTTCAGGTGAAGGGCAGGGTGAGATGAGGTTGTGCACACAGAGTCGCGTCGCCCCCTAGTGGCCAGACTTAACAGCGTCCATCCCAGCAGGCTGGCTGCGTCGCTCACAGATGATGACGTCAGCTTTAAACAGGACATTCGTCGCCTATATAACCGCCCTGTGCGCGTGGCTACGTTAAAGTGTCACCGCGCCTGTCAGCTGGAAACAGCGAGCAACCAGGGTTCGAGTCCCACAGGGACCCGCTTCTCAATATGTGCCTGAAGCACGATGGTCGTCCCAGTGTCTGTTTCTGGGGGGGACACATGCCAGATGGCCATCAGTTAGCTAGCTAGTTACTTGCCAGATCGCCCAATAGCTTAGTTAGGTTTTTACTTTTCAAAACTAAACACATTCAACCACCTTCACTCACGCTCTTTATACACGCATGTACAACTGCTGCATTCTCACAAATCACAGCCTCACCTCTTTTACACTCATTTTCACACAATTTACATCCAAGACCATTTCAAAAAAACCTCATCACAGCCGATTGTCGCTTCACTCTGATGCTCTGTCCTGTGTCCGCTTCTTCTTCTTCTTCTCATCGAAGCGTACTGCTGCCCTCTACAGCCACAGATCATTCATTGCTTCATATTTTCACATCAAGTCCAGACGAGTGAAGGAACTTTCAAACTGCTTCTACAGTCTTTCAGTCTTCTGCTCAGCTCCAAACATGGATTCAAGGGAGAAAACAGACAGTCCCAACTCACAAAAAGCTCAATACTGCACTTGCTAATGCTTCAACCTAAATGTACACAGAAATATCCCCTTTAAAACCCCTTAAGCCCGAGCGCCCCCCAATTGGGGGCCTGACAGCAAACATTTCAGAGATTGTCTAATAATATGCATTATTTCTGACAGAATGTCATGATGCTTATCCTCAAATTAAACAGCAAAACCTGGGCTAACCGAACATTTCAGCCATTATTACACACCCCAAACACAGCTCAAACACGAACTAAATGAATTATGAACTATATTCGTGACCGTGTCAACCCACTCGCCGAAATATTAATAGCGCAATTTAACCTGATACAATTCACACAAACAGCCTCTCATATGAGAGCTGAGACTCCGTTGATTACAACCATAGCACTCAAAGCCCTCTAAAACCACAGAATCTGCCACAAAATGCCACAGAACAGCCAACAGCAAGATCGCTTTTTCAAACTGCAGTAAAAAAAACCAATCGCCTCTTACCTGGACATTTGGCCGGATGTCGTCCAAGTTATGCATTTATTGTCCATCGGGGTCGCTTAGCATAGCTACCTAGCATTCTCTGAGCAGCTGTGGAGCTGAGCGCCTGTATAACAGAGGAGGCTAGGGCCGAAGGAGGACGACCTCTGACCCCGTCAGCTCGGGGATCGGCTGAAGAACCAGCCTCAGTTCTTTTCTCTTCGTCGTCATGCAGCAGCATCAGCTTTACAGTGAAATCAGAGTGGAAATGTGTTTCTAGATTGAAGTCCAAAGAGGCTGGGCTGATCAGGAAAACAGAAGAGTCGGCATGTGGTCAAACTTTTCATGAGAAAAATATGAAGACAAGTGATAAAGAATTTTTCCAAACACATGGTTGACTTGGTTTGTCTTTATGAATCATTAAACAGAAGACAAAACAGCATTAAACAGATGAGCTGTCAGACTGTGGAACCCCCCTGGTCTGATCAGGCTGTGAAAGTGAGAAGATATGAGAACAGTAAACAGGCTCAGATGTTTGCAGACATCTTGGCGGCGGCGAGCTTCAGGTCTCTGGAGTGAGCCTGGATGCGCTGGTGGAGCTTGTCCACGGCAGCGGACAGGGTGTTGTAGATGGCCTGGAGGGGACAGGAGGAAGGCGTCAGCGTGGGAACAGGAAGCGGCCTGCCGCTGCTGCGGGAGGCCGCCGGTACCTGGGCTTTCTCCGTCTCCTCGCCGCAGACGTCCCTCAGGCTCTTGATCTCGGCCCTCAGCTGCTGCGTCTGGCCGGAGATCTTCTGGATCTTGTCGGCCATCTCCTCGCGCCTCTGGTGGATGTGGGTGCACTGGCTGAAAGAGCGGCTCGGGTCAGCGGGGGTGTGAGCGCGGTGGACGGCGTGCGGCGCGGAGGAGCGCAGGCCCGTACCCGAGCACCTCCTTCACGTGCTGCTCCTTCACCTCCTTCTTCTGCCGCCGGATGTTCAGCTTCATGTCCAGAGCTCGCTTCAGCTGGCCCTCCTCCACACACAGGTTCTTCAGCTCCTTCTGCAGCTTCACACACACACACACACACACACACAGCTTTCTTCTGACCAAATATGAGAAATGTAGAAATGCTTTCGGGTGACTGGGAGACTTCCCTCTTTCCATGTGGAGAATAAACACAGC
Organism: Salarias fasciatus; assembly: GCF_902148845.1. Classification (NCBI taxonomy): domain Eukaryota; kingdom Metazoa; phylum Chordata; class Actinopteri; order Blenniiformes; family Blenniidae; genus Salarias; species Salarias fasciatus. Next base: position 32,921,331 of record NC_043749.1, read on the forward strand.
TCTCCCCCCGGTCTCAGATCAGCGTGACTTGTGGTCTGGTGGCGCCCCCTTGTGGGAAAAGGGAAGACGTGTCAATTGATTGAAACTCACACAGTCCAAACTGTACAAATGAGGATTGTTGTTCATGTAACAGATGATCAATGATCCACCTCATTATCTGAGGCCCTTACACCAACTTTGAAAACACCATGTTGTTTGTAGGTCACTTCAAATGCCATTTGAATTTCAGAGCAACATCAGAAAGTTGGTCAAACAGTGCTGTGGAGAAGTGATTTTGGCATTGAAGGGGATGAAATGCTTGACAGACACAGACAAAAGAAGAGTGGAGGTGGTGTGGCGTTGTTCACTCACACCACTGTGGAGTTTCAGGTGCTGGAACACATGTGAAGCATAGATTACAATGGATTTCTGATGTACCCTCTTCTTAACTCTCCCTTTTTACCGTCTGGACTAATAGTCTAGTGGTAGAGCGTACGCCTCTCACCCGAGAGCTCGTGGGTTCGCGTCCCGGCTCTGTCGTGTTGTTTTTTTCACTCATTGAAATTCTGGAATTAACTAAAATTAATTAACTTAAACTCACCAAAACACCCCCAAAGCGTTTTTTCTCTTTCCTTCATGCCTGCCTGTTTGAGCTTTGCTCGTTCAAAACAAAAACGCTGGCTAGCTTTAGCTCTTTTGCTCGAGCTTCTCTTCACCCAAAGACACACAAAAACGTCTTTTCCTGTTAGAAACTCACCAAGCGCAGACCCTTCAGACTCTTGCTCTTGCTTCATCGTTGCTTTCATCCGTAATCCCAGTTACAAATGATGACCGAGGGCTGCGGGAGGGGGGCTCAGGGGAGCCATCTTCTCCGTGTTACGTCCACATGGGGAACAGAGCGTTTTCACGGGTAGGGGAGGGGCTGCCTCTCTGAGCAGCACAGCAACGAGCAAAGCTCAAACAGGCAGGCATGAAGGAAAAAAAAACGCTTTGGGGGTGTTTTTGGTGAGTACATAACTATATAACAAGGTTAAAACATAGAAAAAGTGAATTTTGCATGATACAGCCCCATTTAAAGCGAGAAAAAAAGTCAGAAATGTGGGAACATTTGCTTGTAACAAGCAAAGAAACGTTGTGGTGTAAGAAATATGGACTTAAAATAAGTGTTGTGCTTTCTTGATGAAGCTGACTTGAAGAATGTTTTAGTTAATTCCGGAATTTCAATGAGTGAAAAAAACAATACGACAGAGCCGGGACGCGAACCCACGAGCTCTCGGGTGAGAGGCGTACGCTCTACCACTAGACTATTACTCCAGACGGTAAAAAGGGACGGTTAAGAAGAGGGTACATCAGAAATCCATTGTAATCTATGTGTAGCCGAGCGGCGTCAGAAGTGGGTTGATATAAACATTAACTTAGAAACTGTAAACAATGACAACGCCAGCTGGTATAACCAGCAACTAAACTAAAATAACCCCGCAGTTAAATAAGGCAGCACAAGTAGGTGGACTGAAGAGGACAGAGGCAATTTAGAAAAAAAATATAACCTTTATTTTACAGTGTATTAATCAAATCAAACATTTCCGGTTGGTTTAAAATATTTTCCACCCAAACACTTTCACACAGCAATTTGTTTTGGTTTCATTTTGTTTTAGAGCGCACACTTTGTCTTTGTGGAAGGCACCAGCGCCCTCAAGTGGTCGCTCGGTCCAACAGTCTGTACGTCACCCTGCTCACAGTGCTCCGCAGCGGCAGACAAGGAGCCAGTAGGAAGTGGGAGAGGAACGCGAAAATCCGGAGAGGAGTACCAAATCAGGGGAAAAGAGGAGGCCCGGTTGGAAACCTAAATAAGCAAACTGTATTCGCCTATGCTTTTATGGATTAACTTTGTGACTGAAGAGCCCCACTACTCACCAAGGCCGCGCTCTGAACCAGGAGCAGCAGGAGGAAAACAAACCTCGCACCCAGCTGTAAGTCTGAAACAGCGCGCAAAACATCCCATGATAATTTGCACATGGCTTTATGAATGAACGTTTCGCTTACACTCACCAATAAAGCGCTTCACGCAAGAATAGAGAGCGAGGAACTACAAGGCAGCCCACACGTACGAGACCGGAGACCTATGATGACGCGGATTAGATGCAAATAATTTATGAATGAACAACGAGCGAGTACAACTCACCACAAAGCTCATGAACGGCCGCAAGGTCACCAAGCCTGAGCTAGGAATCTGTGACCAGCTCTTTTAGCGTTAAGGAGAAGTGTCTGTCTCTGGAATCGGCTGCATGGAGTGTGGACGCCAGAGGAGAGGAGACGCACAGGTGAGGCGAGTTACTCTAATCACAACTCCGCCGCAGCGGGATTGGTTACTCGGTGGGCGTGCTGGAGGCCGGTGCACGCCTACCACTACATATGCTTCACATGTGTTCCAGCACCTGAAACTCCACAGTGGTGTGAGTGAACAACGCCACACCACCTCCACTCTTCTTTTGTCTGTGTCTGTCAAGCATTTCATCCCTTTCAATGCCAAAATCACTTCTCCACAGCACTGTTTGACCAACTTTCTGATGTTGCTCTGAAATTCAAATGGCATTTGAAGTGACCTACAAACAACATGGTGTTTTCAAAGTTGGTGTAAGGGCCTCAGATATTGAGGTGGATCATTGATCATCTGTTACATGAACAACAATCCTCATTTGTACAGTTTGGACTGTGTGAGTTTCAATCAATTGACACGTCTTCCCTTTTCCCACAAGGGGGCGCCACCAGACCACAAGTCACGCTGATCTGAGACCGAGGGAGAGCTGTGTTTATTCTCCACATGGAAAGAGGGAAGTCTCCCAGTCACCCGAAAGCATTTCTACATTTCTCATATTTGGTCAGAAGAAAGCACAATGTGCTGCTTTGTGTGTGTGTGTGTGTGTGTGTGTGTGTGTGTGTGTGTGTGTGTGTGTGTGTGAGTGCACCTGTGCCCGTGTCCGTGCGCGCGCACCTGTCTGTCTGTCAATCTGTCATTTCCCAGCATCCTTGTATTCCCACAGCTGAGCAGCCACACTTAGAGGAGGAGGAGACTGGAGACTGACTGTGAAGCAGCTTTGTCTGGAACTCCAGCTACTAAGGTGTATGTCAGGTTCAGAGGTCATTCATGAACATGTTACTTGAAGTTGTTGTGTAACTCTCTCCTACTTGAGTTAATTTACTGTAAAAAACAATGTAAAAAAAGATTGTCCTATTGTGTATGATATTTATATGAGAATATATAGAAATCCCCAGACCTAAACACAGAAAATCTCAATACAAAATCAGTTTCAAATATGTGACACAATATGTTTTCCAGGAGCTTTTCCATCTGTGCAAGATAGCCAGAGCCTTCCCAGTGAGCAGTGCAGCATGTGAGCGAGCGGCCTGGGTGTCCTCAGCATGTCCAAGCCTCTTCTTGGGAGAGTTTCAGCGCGGCTGACACTGTAGCTGAGGTGGATAAGTGTTCATTTCTACTTTAACACTTTTAAGGTTTGATCACCTGTGGAAGCACCATTTGTAGTTGTGTCAATTAAATTATTGAACAAGTTTTGAGCACTTATGAAAGCAGAACGTGAACCTGTGTGTTGTCCCAGGAGTTAAGCTGATGTATTTACATCACATCTGTAAATAGACAAAAAAGACAAACTATGCATTTACATAGTTTTACGTTGTTTCTTTTTTTGACTGAAAACGTGACGTCCTGCACCTTTAAACGCTGGAGTTTCATCTCCTGACATGTGACGGCCGTCTGTCCAGCAGAACATGACTCTGATCGGCGAAATCAACCAGCTGCGTCTGGCCAGGACCCAGATCAAGGACTACAAGACTCAGGTCTCCACGTTCAGGAGGTCCAGCAGGCTCCGGCCCGCCTCGGATCAAGGAGCAGCGGGGGGGCCGAAGGAGGACGACCTCTGACCCCGTCAGCTCGGGGATCGGCTGAAGAACCAGCCTCAGTTCTTTTCTCTTCGTCGTCATGCAGCAGCATCAGCTTTACAGTGAAATCAGAGTGGAAATGTGTTTCTAGATTGAAGTCCAAAGAGGCTGGGCTGATCAGGAAAACAGAAGAGTCGGCATGTGGTCAAACTTTTCATGAGAAAAATATGAAGACAAGTGATAAAGAATTTTTTCCAAACACATGGTTGACTTGGTTTGTCTTTATGAATCATGAAACAGAAGACAAAACAGCAGTAAACAGATGAGCTGTCAGACTGTGGAACCCCCCTGGTCTGATCAGGCTGTGAAAGTGAGAAGATATGAGAACAGTAAACAGGCTCAGATGTTTGCAGACATCTTGGCGGCGGCGAGCTTCAGGTCTCTGGAGTGAGCCTGGATGCGCTGGTGGAGCTTGTCCACGGCAGCGGACAGGGTGTTGTAGATGGCCTGGAGGGGACAGGAGGAAGGCGTCAGCGTGGGAACAGGAAGTGGCCTGCCGCTGCTGCGGGAGGCCGCCGGTACCTGGGCTTTCTCCGTCTCCTCGCCGCAGACGTCCCTCAGGCTCTTGATCTCGGCCCTCAGCTGCTGCGTCTGGCCGGAGATCTTCTGGATCTTGTCGGCCATCTCCTCGCGCCTCTGGTGGATGTGGGTGCACTGGCTGAAAGAGCGGCTCGGGTCAGCGGGGGTGGTGAGCGCGGTGGACGGCGTGCGGCGCGGAGGAGCGCAGGCCCGTACCCGAGCACCTCCTTCACGTGCTGCTCCTTCACCTCCCTTCTTCTGCCGCCGGATGTTCAGCTTCATGTCCAGAGCTCGCTTCAGCTGGCCCTCCTCCACACACAGGTTCTTCAGCTCCTTCTGCAGCTTCACACGCACGCACGCACGCACGCACGCACGCACGCACGCGCACACACACACACACACACACACACACACACACACACACACACACACAAGCTCACACGCCTGCGTGTGTGTTTCAGTTTAACTATCCTTCCTAACCCTGTTGGAACCAGAGACCGGGAGACCATTTCCAGGACCAGGAGGTTGGTCCTGATGGCAATGAACACCTGGAGTAGGACGTGAATCTAGGATTTGTGGACCTGCGCTGACCCAAGAGGGGGTGGACAGAGGCATGTTGGGACGGACCGTTCCAAGTGACAGCCCGGACGACCCATGCTGTCTGACTGAAGGAGAAAGCAGCCAAGTGGTATCACATCTGTCACACTCGCCTCTCTAGGTTGAAGAGCTCCATACCTGGAGGAGAGGACACACCGGCCTCCTAACCTGAAGAGAGGACTGTGGGAAGTCAGTTGTCCACCGAGGCAGTTGAGTATCAACACCGATCTCACCATTTTGTTTTAAACTGTTGCTTGTCTGAACATTGCTTTATTTATTCATTAATTGATGTACTTATTTATTTATGTACTTGGAGACATGCTTGCAGACGATGCAGAAATGTATGTTTTGCAGGAATGTTAATTTTGTGGTCCTAAAGTCTGTTTTTGGCCAACAGGGGGATTTGTGGGAAATCTTACATTTTATTTGAGTGCTTGCTTGCTTACATATAGTCTAGTGGAAATGGACTATAATATGAATGCATATAATGTGGCTTGTAAAACTGCTTGTGTAGCTTTAATCATAACCGGACGAGCCCCAGAAACTGGGGACTGACTGAGCCACGAGGCTGGGAGTGAGGATGGCAAGGTCTGATGATCAAGGTTTGTCCACTGTAGGGACGTTACTGTTGTGTTTCTGTGTGTTTGTCTGCTGTGTTGTCCATGTTTGAGGAGGATGGTAACTGGAACGATTTCACAAAACACTGTGTTGCTTCCATCATCTCCAGCTGCAATCTGATGTCAGCGTACATGCAGGCAGTATCAAAATAACATACTGTGTAGTGGAAGCCAAAATGACCTTTCACAGTAAATGTCTCTTCTTATATTAACTATGTTATAACATATAACTTATAACAATCATTGTGAATTTCTTAAAATGAAATTAAGCATATTTTAAAAATTGTTTTTATAATAACTACTATATCTAAGAAACTGTAAAAATGAATAAAAAATAATCTACAGTCAGGAAAATGGCTCCTGAAAAAGTTTTTTTTTTCTGTATTTTGTGCATTTTTTCCACGTTGTGTCATGAAAACTTAAGAAAAGAACTCCTCTTTGTCATGATGATATCTCTGTAATAAAAAGTTTTGTGTTCCGTTAAAAGTTTGAAGAGTTGAAACGTTTGGTGAAAAGAAAAGGTCAAATCAAAGTGTGAGATACGGGTCAGAGAGACCTCTCGTCTCATCACGGTCCCAGAGTAAGTTCTCCGGCCTCGTCTCACACCCGGTACAACAGCCCACCTGCCTGACGCACCAATCCCCAGCACCATCAGACAGGCTGTCCAGCAGCTAACGACAGCACCTCGTCCATCACGAGCACGAGCTGCGCCAAAGCTGGGAACAATAGTCTGTCTCGGGGGGGAAGAAGGGAAAAGAAGGGGGAGAAAGGGGGAGAAGGAAAAAGAAGGAGAATAAAGGAGAATTGAGCACTTCTTTCAATTTTGCTTGTCTTTTTGCTGCTTTTATGATCTACTTGGAGCCGATTTCTTCCTGAAATTTCAAACATACAGGGAAAATCTGTCATTGACTGTGTGTTTGATGGGGAAGATGTGGCTCTGAAAGTCGCTGGTTCGAGCCCCGCTGATGACACAAATATGAGAACGACTTTTCAGCGGCTGTTGTAAAAGTGACGTGCTGCTGTTTTGCCCGGCCTCGACTCTCCGCTGCGGGTTCTTTGTCGCTTTGTTGCTTTTGCGCTCCGCTGTCGCTGCTTGCTGCTGTGCAGACCTGTCCTGTCGCGGCCTGTACTGCCTTCACCTCTCCCTGCGTTCAGTGTGGCCGCCATTAGGACGGCGCCTCGTCCAACCGCAGGGAGGGTTTGACTTCTGTTGGTCGCAGTCTCGTGGAAGGAGGGCTGCGCAATTGGGACACTGTTTATCCCTCCCTCCATTGTGGGAAAACTGAAATTCATTTTTTTTATAAATTGTAATATTTGTTTTGTTCTGTTCTCGGAGCTGGTGGTGGAGTCAAGTGGTGGTGGTGGTGGATTCCCCTGGCGGTGGTCGTCTCCGTTTAGTTTGTGGTGCACTTCCTTTTTTTGGTTTGCTGTGTTGAGTTTTTGTGTTTTCCCTGAGTTTAAGGTTTCTACCCCCTCTGGTTCTCCCCCTCCCCAGTCACGGTTAAGCCCCAGCTCCTCGTCCCCTTTTTCACTGTAAGTGTGTTTGTGTGTGTGCATGTGCGTGTGGGTGAGAGCAAGAGAAATAAGAAAACTTGCTTCACTATTTTAGCAATTCTTGGCCTTATTTTTAAAAAATACTGTTGTAATAAAGAATTGTTTTAATTCAATTTCTTCTTGTAAATAAAACCTGTCCAAACTTAACCAACTGGTCTCCGCCTCTCAGTAAGGTTATGAATCTGTGTGCTTTGGCTTTAATTCTCTAGGTGCAATTCCTGGAGTGGCGTTGTTGGTTTTTTAGTTAATAGTGAGATTGATAAATTACAATACCGCTCCGCGCCACAATTGTAAAAAGGTCTGTCTGTTTTACTTTACTAAACAGATATTTATGTGAATAACAAACCAAAAGCACTGCTGCAAAAATAAAGGCCAGATTTATTGAAAAATACAAACATATTATTTGAGTATGACACAAAGAGCTAACTATGCACACCAAAGCATTTCCACACAATTATATACAACACTATAAAAAACAGATTAATAATAACTGAATAGCCGTGCTAAGAACATATAAAACTATTTACAACATTCAGAGTCCCAGACTCCATCACTCCTTGGTCCTCTTCTGCCGCATCTCTTGCATCCACTGGTCAAGTGGCACACCAGCATTCTGTGGGCAGTACACATGACCATAGTACTGGCTGTGCCCACTTTCCTTGGTGCGGGGCTGGTGACACTGGCCACATTTGTTTTTTTCAACCGTCCGTTTGTAAGCCCTGCGAGTGGGGGGAGGAGGAGGAAGAGGGCCAGCAGGTGCAATTGGTCCCGGCATATGGACTGGTGGAGCCCGGAATATAGAGGGGCTTGTGGAAAGTGTGGGATTGAAAACAACAGGTACAGGGATCAACATAGGCTGTGGTAGTTGTGGTGGAAGTGGTTGTGGTTGTTGTGGTGGTGGTGGTGCTGCTGCTGCCTGGGAAAGATCTGCCTCTGAGCAGACAGCCTTGGGCGAACTGCTGGTGGAGCACTCACAGATGGCGATGCAGGGTGTCTTCTCTTGAGTACAGCCTGCCCTCCTGTGCTTTTGGGGAAGTTGTACAAAAGTTTAGGACCAGGATGTATTGGTGCAGCAGTGGGTCGTACCTGAGGTGGTAGCAGAGGCGTGGAAGCTACAGGAATTGGGGCAGGCAGATTGACCCCCTGCAGCAAAATTCTGCAGTCCTGTCGCTTTAGTCTTTTATTGTTCCCCTGCGTCAGAGTTGTTTGGTTGACTGCATACAGCTGAATGGTGGTATCCTGCATTACCATGCCGTTCCCAAGGACCAGCTGCCTAATTCTGTTGTCGTCCCTGAGAATCAAATGTAAACCTCGTGAGAGCATGTCCATCCTTTTTTGCGGGCTCGTGTGAATGTTGCAGAGCTTTATGAAGACTGATTCCACCAGGCGACAACAGTCTGGCCACTGGGCAGGAGATCCCGAGGAACCGAGGACACAGCGGGTCCTGCTCTCCACCCCTGGTGTAAATTCTGCTTTGGACCTGGGTTGTTTATACCGCCCGGTGGTCAGGCGCACTTGGTGCCGAGCGGCGTAGGCCACACGCTGCTGATCATGTGGCAGTAAATTTTGCCACAGAGCAATGATGGTGCTGGCCTGCTGATTAGAAAGGGTCTGTGCATTTTCAGTCCGCAGTGCCACCAAGTACTCTGCCAGGCTGTTCACTCGGTCCATCCCTGGAATATGATGCTCATCCTCAGCCTGACAATGTAACAGTAAATGAACAATTAAAAACAATCCTATTACAAGCAAAAACATAACATTTAAGTGCAATATAACCTGATATTACCTCCTGTTCAGGTGCTGCTGGGCTCATAGCTGGTGGCCTGCAAGGAACATCAGCTGAAGCAGTGGAGACAGAGGTGGTGATGGTGGTGGGAAGAGGAGCAGCAGAGGCTTTGCTGGAGGTGGAACATGATGCACCAGTGGACTGTTACAGAAGATAAGATGACCATTAGCAATAGACCGTTGTAATAAAAAAAATATGGTATCCAAGGATTAACAAGAACATCCCACCTGTCTGTGAGAGTGTGCCCGGCTCTTTGCAGATGGAGCAGAGGAAGCAGCAGGTGGAGCAGAGAGAGAGAGCAGCAGGTGGAGCAGAGAGAGAGAGCAGCAGGTGGAGCAGAGAGAGAGAGCAGCAGGTGGAGCAGAGAGAGAGAGAGAGCAGGTGGAGCAGAGAGAGAGAGCAGCAGGTGGAGCAGAGAGAGAGAGCAGCAGGTGGAGCAGAGAGAGAGAGCAGCAGGTGGAGCAGAGAGAGAGAGAGCAGCAGGTGGAGCAGAGAGAGAGAGCAGCAGGTGGAGCAGAGAGAGAGAGCAGCAGGTGGAGCAGAGAGAGAGCAGCAGGTGGAGCAGAAAGAGAGAGAGCAGCAGGTGGAGCAGAGAGAGAGAGCAGCAGGTGGAGCAGAGAGAGAGAGCAGCAGGTGGAGCAGAGAGAGAGAGCAGCAGGTGGAGCAGAAAGAGAGAGAGCAGCAGGTGGAGCAGAGAGAGAGAGCAGCAGGTGGAGCAGAGAGAGAGAGCAGCAGGTGGAGCAGAGAGAGAGAGCAGCAGGTGGATCTGTGGCAACAGCAGTGGTGACAGTGGGAGGGAGAGGAGCAGAGTCTGAGCTGGTGGTACTCAAATCCACAGTCTGAAAAAGATTGTAACACAAATAAAACTTTATACTCAAGCAAAAATAAAACATGTTAAAAGTCATTTTAGAATATCATAAATAGCAGGTGTTCCAGATAAGACTATCACCAATACTCACAGCAACTGTAGAGGTCAGCAGAGCAGCTGGAAGGTGGGTGGGAGCAGGGAGGCATGGGGCAGACGAGATGGGATCAGATGCAGGAGGTTGGGGAAAGGTGGGGCTTTCCACAACACAGACTGGGGGAGGTGATGGTTGGTGGTGGCTGAGAAGATGGGCTTGTGGTGTCCAAGGATCCTACGGTGGGGTCTACGTCTGCATCTTCAAAGCCTTCGTCTTCAAACTCCCCCTCTGTGCCAATGTCCTCCAGCAGCTGGTCGGTCTCCTCGGTGTCAGGCTCTGTGTTCTGCATGGCCCTTCCTGTCTGCCTGAACAGGTAATCGATACCTATCAGCTCTCCTGGGATAGAAAGTAGAAAAGAAAATTGATAAAAAAAACAATGGCAACTAATTAATCATGTTGTTCTTTATGTATTTAAGGGCACTTGAGGGGAAATTCTGAACTCACCCGTGTACACAGACGGAGGTTGGAAAGAAGGGACGAGTTTCCTTCCAAGCACCTTGGTACTGTAGGTGTTGACACAGGGAACAAGGTCACCTGAGCAGCTTCGCAGTGACGAGGTCTGGACTGCCAGAGAGGCAGCTTCTCTGTCCTGGTTCCGTCTGTTGAGGCCATCCAGGAGGTACAGCTGGAAATTCACACTGTTGGCACTCGTTCCTAAAAAGAGATTAAAACAAATAAACACTGCAAGCAGTTGATTTATTTATTTATTGATTTATTTATTTATTTATTTATTTGAGTTTGCAATACAGACGCTGTGTCTCCATTGCAATAATGTAAAGCTTATCACATTTACCTTGCTGATGAATAAGGGATTAATACAAACCTGGAATGAACCTCTGTAGACGACAGTGGAAAGATTCCAGTGACGACGACCCCCTGGCACATCGGTATTTTGGGAGAATGATGCCCTCCTTGGTGGTGGTACTTCCAGTTTGGGTGTACAGGAGCACACCTGGTTGGTCCTGAATGCATTTTATGTGCCTTTTCTGGACTCTCCAAATGTTCTGCATCCTCTCCTGGTCTAAGAGAGGCACACCAAGAAGGTCTCTGCCCTTCACACCCATCAGCTCGTTAAGCAGCCCCTCAATCATGATGATGGTCTGTGGCTCTCCTCTTGTCCGTCTTCTGCAGTGCAGGGCCAGGTCCTCTTTGGTGATCTGCTGGTCCACCAATTTATCAGTGAGGAACACCTTCTCTCCTCAGCTGCTCCCTCTTGGCCCTCCGCAGCAAGGAAACATCACCGCTGTCCCACTCAAAGATGCAGCAGGACAGCTTGGCCATGAAGGTGGGGTACAGGGGATGTGCCTCATTTGTGCATCCAGATGCCAGCCGCCGCACGAAGTGGTAGATGTCAAGTTTTACAACCACATCTGGCCACCCACCAAAGCTCTCTTTCAGCTTTGTCTGTTCTCCTTGCTGCGTGCAGCAGTCAGTGTCAACATAGAGGAGTGAGGAGGAGCCACTCCAGCATCACTGTAGCGCCGGATGAGCCCAGCAGCCATCATGTGGAGCCCAGGACCCTCCTGAGCAGTCAAGACACTGATGAGGATTTGGCCCACCTCATTACTCACTGATGAGAGCCACAGACCAGTCCCTCTGGCAACGCCAGACAGTTTTTTGGTGATCTATAATGACACAAAAGCCCACATACAGTGTTGTGATTTCAGATGGGACGAAGCACATTAGTATCACATTTCATCTTCATAAAAACCACAGCATTCAGAGTTCAGGTTGTGATGTAGTGTTGTCATATATGACTGAAAATAATAATTTCATATCGAAGGATGTCCATCGAAGTGATCTACCTTTTTGGTGGAGTCCATTTTCAGGATGGTGCCAAATGTGGACGTTATTGTGGTTTTAATGTGGTCCAGCCTGCTCAAAATGTCTGGCCCATACAGAGCCAACATCCAGCGGTGACTTGGTACTGCTACTGGCTCAGAGGCTCCTGGAATGTGACGGGGAGCAAGCTGGGCCGAGCTGCAAAGTCAGAGCATGCCCCAAGATATCGGCAGAGGCGCTTCAGCCACTCCTCGCTGTGGTTTTCTTTCAGCTGTTTAACCAAACGTGTGGGGCTGTTTCCCAGCGTCCTCTCCCTCAAAAACCTAATGACACGGATGTCACATGCAAATCTGTTAAAAGAAAGAGAAAGATAAACAAAAGAGACACACAGAATTAATAAACACAGCTAGTGATCAATCTGCTTTGATTCCAAACATTTATCAATCTGGTTTACTCACTTCTGCGTCAGGATCAGCCTGAACTCCAGCCTGTGAGCCATATCCAGCTGGTCAAGGATGGTCTTGCTGGAGGAGATGTCATTTGTTTTGCACCCAGCTGACTTGCATCTCAGAGTCTCTGTGATTAAAATGTAAGAACTGTCAATATCCAAGACTTTGCGCGCTCTCTTGTGGACACCAGCACCTGGGAGCTGCTTTCTGCACACAGGGCAGTGCAGCCTCACTTTCCACAAGTGATGCGGCATCCACAGGAGGAGCTTGTGGGTGAAAAACCGCTCTGGAGTAGGAGCCTGATGGTAAATAAGAGCAGGCTCTGGTGGTGCAGACCACAACTCCAGGTCTACTCGCAGTCGCTGGTTTTTCCAGATGGCGGCTGAAATCCATCTCTGATCCTGAGCTGGTATCTTTTTTTTCATCTCCGCTGGCAGCCAGTAAAGCTCAGAACCTGGAGCTGTCTGTGCTTCTCCTGCTGGAGCGTGAACAGGGTCGGATGTGGAGAGCTCAGAGGGAGCAGTCGGAGGTGGAGCAGTCGGAGGTGGAGCAGTCGGAGGTGGAGCAGATGGGACACACACAGAGGTCGTAGCAGAGGACAGTGGGATTGGAGGAGCTGAGGATGAGGCTGATGCTTCCTCATTGTTTCAAGACAGCAATGTAAAGACAAAATAATGAGGATGCCATTATTACTTGAAGTTTTGTAAAACATCAATGGAAAGAAAATAACTGGAGTGAAAACTTCCTCAGCGCTCTCTCAGTCGCTGGTGGGATGGAGGTGGCAGAGGGCCGCTTTGCCACAGGTGAGGGAGGAAGAGACAGAGGAGAGACCGTCTGAATAAATGTCCTGGGACTGCGGGCAGGTGACTGTGCTCTGCTTGTCGTGGCACTTGCAGGGGTGCTGGAGGACACAGAAGAGCTGGAGGCCTGATGAGAGAGGGAGAGAGAACAGCTAAAACATCATCCATTGAAATGAGCCGGACAACACCGTGCTGCTGCTACATTACCTCGCTGACATGTTTTCTCGCCAAACTCAGGTTTGGTGTAAAGGCAGCACCATGAGACGTGGCAAACCTTGACTTTGTAAACTGCAGAAAAAGTTTTGATAGTGTTCCTTCAACATGTTTTCTCTAAATATTTTTGCAATTACCAACACCTGTAACATCATTAATATTTACCGATGCCAAAGTCAAAGGGGCTCTGGGAGCAGTCTGTCCAGATGCTGCTGCTGATGGACCTGGATGATCTGGAGCGCTGGGGGATGTGACCGGGACACTGCTGGAAGGCTGCAAGAGCACCGGGAAGGAAAAGGAATTCATTCATACACAACAAAACACCTGCACACATTCATTTCACGAGATACCAACATACCTTATTTGCATGGAAACCGCAGCTACAAGTTTGCGTCTGGCCAAATAAAGACTATTGTCCCCTCAGCTGCACCGGGCATTTCTCAATCTATCTTATAATGCCTCACACTTTAATTTTAATAAAGTTTATTCTTAATATGTGCACACTGAATGCTGATTATTCTGTCCAACTTTACCTTCACATAAAGATCATACCACTTTTTCTGGCGTGGTGCTGCTCTGCTTCCTGCCTCAGAGGGCCAAACGCTGGAAGCAGGGAACCTTCGCAGGCGAGAAACCCACTCCTACTCCCCCATGGCTCTGTGCTTCTTCTGTTTGGAAGCCATCTGCCATTAACAGAGGAATAAATGCACACATTGCACCAAAAAGTCCAGCCAGAGTTTATACCTCATTAAGAAATAGCTATTACTAATATGTTTTCAGTTACTGTCATTATTATTTGTAAGTACATACGTTTAAAAAGAACCAATTCTATTATATCGTATGTATATTATGCCTTTAATGGTGCTCAGTGTTTGTTCTTTTTTTTTTTTGGGGGGGGGGTGACTTTACTGCAGTGACACTGCAAATTAATAAAAGATTTTCAATGAAATTTCTCAGTTTTATATATATAAACTGCTTGAAGTGAATTAGCACATTGCATAATTAAACAATACTCACGTGGCTGTGATAACAATTACAACAAAAACAGCACTTTAAATAGCTAGGATATAGCTGAGGAAAGCAAAACTGAAAGAAGCTCTCAATTCTCCTTTTTTTCCATCTCCCCCTCTTCTCCACCTTCTTCCCGAACAAATTAAACTGACAATATTTCACTTGCAAAATACAAAAGTACAAATGCTAACTCAGAAAAACACAAGGGCTGGTTGAAAACTCTGGAAACTCCAGCTTACGGAAGCCCGACAGGCTCGTAACACAAACTCGAGGGCTTCACTCCCAGGCGCCACCTAGTGGTACATGACTGAGAGAACGGCAGCAGAACAATGGATACACCAAAGAAAACACTGAAGCACGGAGAGCGATTTCTCATTGTTTGTTTGTTTGTTAAAAAAAACTATAGAAACACAATAGAAGGTGCGGGGCGAAGAGCAGGAAGTGAGTTTTTTCAATCGTCCAATCAGCTTTTTCTGACGTCACAATTTCCCGTCATGCACCTGAACAAGTGGAAAACAATCGCTGGTATTGTGGCCACAACCGGAGCAGGTGTGCCAGACCATGTGAAATCGATCTCACAATGCTGTCGGCGACCTGGCAGGACTCGGTTGGTGGGGTTTTGACAAACTTGTCATGTGGTCGCACCAGGAGTCACACTCATCTCCATTATATGCAATTGAAATAGTGTTCGCGGCCTTTCATTATTTGTTCAGCAGTTCTGCCTGGAAGATCGTGCTTTGCTCGAGCGGGGGCTCGTGAATCGCATGTTCTGTACAGCTGTTCGCCCTCATTGTGGGGCGTCAGTCAGGCGGTCTGTTGAACAGGTGTGAAGACGAGGGCGGAGTTGCAAGAGAGGGGATTGGGAGGGCAGGCAACTCCGCTGCATCTCACACTTGGTTAGGGATATACCCTTTTTCAATTCAAACCTTCATTCAATTCATTCATTCATTACAAATTGCACTTTTTGCCTGCAAGCTAAATTTACTTAGCGACAATACTTCAACCAATCAGCGCTTTAAAACAAAAACGCTGGCTAGCTTTAGCTCTTTTGCTCGAGCTTCTCTTCACCCAAAGACACACGAAAACGTCTTTTCCTGTTAGGAACTCACCAAGCGCAGACCCTTCAGACTCTTGCTCTTGCTTCATTGTTGCTTTCATCCGTAATCCCAGTTACAAATGATGACCGAGGGCCTGCGGGAGGGGGGCTCAGGGGAGCCATCTTCTCCGTGCCACGTCAACATGGGAAACAGAGCGTTTTCACGGGTAGGGGAGGGGCTGCCTCTCTGAGCAGCACAGCAACGAGCAAAGCTCAAACAGGCAGGCATGAAGGAAAAAGAAAAAACGCTTTGGGGGGGGTTTTGGTGAGTACATAACTATATAACAAGGTTAAAACATAGAAAAAGTGACTTTTGCATGATACAGCCCCATTTAAAGCTCGAAAAAAATAGTCCAAAATGTGGGAACATTTGCTTGTAACAAGCAAAGAAACGTTGTGGTGTAAGAAATATTGACTTAAAATAAGTGTTGTGCTTTCTTGATGAAGCTGACTTGAAGAATGTTTTAGTTATTTCCAGAATTTCAATGAGTGAAAAACACAACACAACAGAGCCGGGACGCGAACCCACGAGCTCTCGGGTGAGAGGCGTACGCTCTACCACTAGACTATTACTCCAGACGGTAAAAAGGGACGGTTAAGAAGAGGGTACATCAGAAATCCATTGTAATCTATGCTTCACATGTGTTCCAGCACCTGAAACTCCACAGTGGTGTGAGTGAACAACGCCACACCACCTCCACTCTTCTTTTGTCTGTGTCTGTCAAGCATTTCATCCCCTTCAATGCCAAAATCACTTCTCCACAGCACTGTTTGACCAACTTTCTGATGTTGCTCTGAAATTCAAATGGCATTTGAAGTGACCTACAAACAACATGGTGTTTTCAAAGTTGGTGTAAGGGCCTCAGATATTGAGGTGGATCATTGATCATCTGTTACATTAACAGCAATCCTCATTTGTACAGTTTGGACTGTGTGAGTTTCAATCAATTCACACGTCTTCCCTTTTCCCACAAGGGGGCGCCACCAGACCACAAGTCATGCTGATCTGAGACCGGGGGAGAGCTGTGTTTATTCTCCACATGGAAAGAGGGAAGTCTCCCAGTCACCCGAAAGCATTTCTACATTTCTCATATTTGGTCAGAAGAAAGCACAATGTGCTGCTTTGTGTGTGTGTGTGTGTGTGTGTGTGTGTGTGTGTGTGTGTGTGTGTGTGTGTGTGTGTTCTTGTATTTCTATCCTTGTCGGGGCCAAATGTCCCCACAAGGATAGCAAAACGTGGAACGACGTGCCTTGTGGGGACCTTTTTCCGGTCCTAAGTAGGAGAAACAGTGTTTTCTTGACCATGTTGTTGTTACTGAAAAAAGTAAAAGTGCAAAAACATTTCTTTAGGGTTAGGCTTTGTTGTGGTGTGGGTTAGGGTTAGGGTAAGGGTCAGGGTTAGGAGCTAGACATGAATGGGTGTCAATGGACGGTCCCCACAAGGATAGAAATACAAGACTGAGCGTGTGTGTGTGTGTGTGTGTGTGTGTGTGTGTGTGTGGACAACCAATGGAGAACGTGTTTCAATAAATGAGGTGAAAAACATTTGTTCGTCTGCATCAATTTCAAGTTCTTGGCCAAGAGTCACAGACTCTCCTTCCTTCATCTTCAAGTCACACATCACAGAGCTGCACTGACGTATTTGTTGAAAAACCATCTGTACCTTCAGTCAGTGGAGAAAAAGCCAATCAGAGGAGAGGAGCTTTTGCATGCAACTTTTTTGAATCTGACACTTGAAGAACTTGGACACCTGCAATTGAATGATTTCTGAAGAGAAAAAAACATCTGCAGGTACACAACTCACAATACACAGGTGCAAGTTTTGCTTTTAGAAGTGCTCCAAACTTGTTCAATCATTTCATTTACACAACTACAAATGGTGCTTCCACAGGTGCTGAATCCTTAAAAGTCTTCAAGTAGAAATCAAGACTTATCCACCTCAGCTAAATTGTCAGCCGTGCTGAAACTCTCCCAACAAGATGCTTGGACATGCTGAAGACAGCCAGGTCGCTCGCTCACATCATGTTCAGAATGAGAATCAGAATTCCTTTATTGTCATTGTTCAGAAGAATGCAATGAAATTGAGAACAGCAGCTGTCGTGGGCAGTGCAGACAAACAAAACAGACAAAAGGACAAAATAGTGCAAGACAAAATAGTGCAGAAACGGTATAAAATAAATAGACTAAAAGTTTGCGTGTCTTGCAATATAAATATAAATATATGACGCAGTTGGTGGTCACATGTTGTTCTTGTTCAGGGACTGGTTATGGTGCAGTATTCAGGGCAATGACAGCTGTAGGATAGAAGCTGTTTTTGAGTCTGTGCGTTTTTGTCTTTATTGCCCTGAAACGCCTCCCCGAGGGTAGGAGTTGGAAGAGGTGGTGGCTGGGGTGTGAGGAATCCCCGATGATGCTGCGGGCTCTCCTGAGGCAGCGGGTCTGATAGATCTCCTCCAGAGATGGAAGAGGGCAGCCAGTCAGCCTCTGGGCGGTGCTAATAATCCTCTGGAGCTGCTTCCTCTCCGCCACTGTACAGCGAGAGAACCACAAGCAGACGCCATGGCTGCGTTCCGACTCCACCAGGCAGCGGTAGAAGGACACCAGGAGCTCAGTTCTTAAGTTATTCTTCCTGACAATCCTCAGGAAGTAGAGTCTCTGCTGTGCCTTCTTCAGAATGGATGTGGAGTTTGCAGTCCAAGTCAGGTCTTGGCTGATGTATGTGCCCAGGAACCTGAAGTCTTTCACTATCTCCAGCCTGTCCCCGCTGAGTGTGATGGGCTGTATGTCTGGTTTACACCTCCTGAAGTCGACGAGCAGTTCCTTTGTCTTGGAGGTGTTGAGGGTGAGGTTGTTGATGGTGCACCAGTCTGACAGTCGCTCCACCTCCATCCTGTAAGCAGTCTCATCTCCTCCAGAGATGAGACCCACCACCGTGGTGTCATCCGCCAACTTGATGAAAGTTGTTGCACTGCTTACCGGGAAGGCTCTGGCTCTGGAAAAGCTCCTGAAAAACATAGTGTGTCACATATTTTCATTGATTTTTTTAATTGAGATTTTTTCTATGTTCAGGTCTGGGCTTTTCTATGTATTCACATGTAAATATCATACACAATAGGACAATCTATTTTCAAATGTTTTTTTTTTTTTTTACAGTAAATGAACTCAAGTAGGAGAGAGTTACACAACATCTTCAAGTAACATGTTCATGAATGACCTCTGAACCTGACATACACCTTAGCAGCTGGAGTTCCAGACAAAGCTGCTTCACAGTCAGTCTCCAGTCTCCTCCTCCTCTAAGTGTGGCTGCTCAGCTGTGGGAATACAAGGATGCTGGAAAATGACAGATTGACAGACAGACAGGTGCGTGTGCACGGACACGGGCACATGCACACACACACACACACACACACACACACACACACACACACACACACACACACACACACACACACACACACACACACACACACACACACACACAGTCTCGTATTTCTATCCTTGTGGGGACCATCCATTGACTCCCATTCATGTCTAGCCCCTAACCCTGACCCTTACCCTAACCCTAACCCACACCACAACAAAGCCTAACCCTAAAGAAATGTTTTTGCACTTTTACTTTTTTCAGTAACAACAACATGGTCAAGAAAACACTGTTTCTCCTACTTAGGAAGGGAAAAAGGTCCCCACAAGGCACGTCGTTCCACGTTTTGCTATCCTTGTGGGGACATTTGGCCCCAACAAGGATAGAAATACGAGAACGCACACACACACACATACACACACACACACACACACTTTCTCCACTCTACTAAAGAACAAGCCATATGAATTTTATAGGACATGGGACCCTTTCTTGAACTGTTTGGACTGTTCCTCTGCACAGAAGTTGCGATCTGGCTTATTGTCCATAGCTTGGCCAAACGAATCTTAAGATCAGGACTTATCCTCCTTTTCTTTCTTTTTTTTTTGTTTGTTTGTTGTTGTTGTTGTTGTTGTTTTCTTCTTACTTTATGTTTTTGTGATGCTCTGCTTTGTACAAAATGTTCAATAAAAAATTTAAAAAAAGATCAAGAAATATTCCTGCAGTATTAAATAAACTACATTCCCTTTCTCAAAATCTGAGGCTGTGACTCAGTGAATAAGCAACAAATAAGTTCCTCAAAGGTTCAACAACTGCATTAATGATGTACAAAACTTTATAAGCATCAAATTCAAGTTCTATTCAACTTCATGAGCATTAATAATTCAGTCTAATATATCTTGGCTGCTTGGCAGTTGTTTGTTGACTCTGCTGTGTTGAACCATCAGTTTAAACTTCTCCTCTGTTGTTTGCTCACTTGTCCAGCGTTCCAGCCCCTTCGTTCCAGATGGTCACCTTCCTCCATTGTTCATCAGATCACTGCAGAACTCTCCATTTGCTTCCTGCTCACTGGTACTTTGGCTCCATCTAGCGGCGCTGATGTGTAACAACAATCTGGTCCTCGATGATAGTGAGACCCCATTTTGGAGAATTCAATTTTTGGAAAAAAACAATGCCTCCATCCTTCTGCTCCACAGTTTAGTAGGTGGAAAGAAAATATGCAGAAAATTGTAACATATGAAAAATTATTGGCGAGAGTGAATAATGACATGGATAAGTTTGTTGAATCCTGGGCTCAGATTTTTGAAACATCTTAACCATTTTAGACACGGTGAATTAAAGTAGAGTACTCATTTTGTATGTTAGTTTGGCCACATTTTGTATTGTTCATTGCTGTCTGATTTTGTTTGTCTAGTTCTATGTTGTGAAAGAAATAAAAACTTGAATTACAAAAAAATACAGTACAGAGCTGACCAATAACTGATGACCAAAATGGCAAAATATGTGGGCAGGCCCACAAACAATGGAAGAAGATGCCAACATCAGAATGACATTTGTTACACATTTCAGAAAGTGAAGAATACATTTTGTGCCTCCTCTCAGGAGAAATAAAAAGCCAATGCAGAATTTTGAATTGTCTTTCCCAGATGGAATTAGAAACAAGAGCTTTGAAAGGCCGGTTACAGAATTCGTCTCAGGATTCATATATTTCTTGCTCGTAAATCACATGAAATGTTATGTCTGTTGTGAGTTTTCCTACAATAATCGTACAATAAAACAATAAAAAAACATTTTATGAGTAACCTTATTGTCTTCAGCATATTTTTATTTTCACAAAATGACATTTGAAAAATCGGGGTCGTCTTATAATCAGCATCGTCCTATATTCAGGCCAATTTCCAAATAAAATGTCACTACACCATCACTCAAGGCAACTTGTTAGAAACTGTTTCTTCCAGCTGCGCAATATCGCTAAGCTCAGACCCATGGTGTCAAAGAACGAGCTTGAAATGATCCTTCATGCGTTCATATCCTCGCGGCTGGACGACTGCAGCAGCCTGTTCACTGCCTCAACCAGAAAGAGCTGCTCGTCTTCAGTACGTCCAAAACTCAGCTGCCAGGCTGCTGACCAGCGCCAACAGGAGGTCCCACATCACGCCTGTTTGAAAATCTCTCCACTGGCTCCCTGTTATTCCACAATGCATTAACAGACACATCTTCATCGCTTCATCTGCTTTCATCCCTGTAGAAAAAGACAAATGTGTTGTGAGCAACTGAGCTTCACAATTCCACAGCCACACAATGAAAGACCAACAATGCCAGTGTAGGGGCATTCCATCAAGAATGAGCCAAAACTACATCAAGAGATGGACACACATCTGTCCAAAATTGTTCCCAACAAACTGATGTTGAACTACAAAATGACATGAACATTGGACTGATTGCAGGACTGCTGTAATATCCTATAGTTTCAGCTCATCAACTATGACATACAATCTAAAACACACAACGACAGAAACGTCTGAGTAACTTACTACAACAATGTTGACTCGGTCAACGTGGCAGCATCTGCAGGGTCAGAGGTAGAGTCCAGATGTTTGGAAGCTGCTGCTGAAGAGCTGTCCTCTAATGGATCATCGCCCTGCTCCAGATCCTCCTCCAGGTCCACAACACATCTCTCTGAAGGTCTCTTTACTGCTGTTGCTGAGGAACACAAAAGCTCTGCAGCGGATGGCCCAACACTAAATCCTTGCAGGACGCCGTGGCCTGGACACCTGTAAGCAGATAGAATCTTCACTACAGAAAGTCCACCCATGTGACACACAAAGACAGCCATAAATTACACTGCAAGTGAAAAGTATTACAACACAAAAATGATTCCAAATGATTCCACTTCATCACAAATAACTGTAGTCAGGGTGGCTCCAGACCTGCTCCTCTCAAATGAGGCTGAAGAATCCTCAAGGATAGCTGTGTGCTCACAGAGGGGGGCTGCAGGGGGCCGGTCTGCCGTGAAACATCCCTGGATGCTGGAAACTGTGTGGATGCACCGCTTCGGCTGGCCTACAAAGAGAGGACAGAGCTGACACCAACATCTTCTCAAATATGGACTCACAACAGCTACCAGCAGGGCAACAATGAGGAAAACAAACAGACACAATTGTAAAAAGTGAAGGGTTACAAAGACTGTTTCACTCCCAGTGTAAATCATATTGTAACATAGCCAAAGCTTGTTCGTCCAATAAACGTCACCAGTGCAAAATGTGTACTGTATCAACCTTCCACTTATTTGCTGCTGTGGCCTATAAGTGAGACTCCAAAGCCCTATTCACACGGCAGTATGAAGACCTCAGGACCAATGATGATTTGTAAGCATTGAGAAAGATGTTTGTGATCTTGAGCCCAATGCGCAAAGTGTGTCATTTGTAAAGTCAGAACACCGTAAATGACCTGTCATATTTCACCAAGCACCAACGTGAGAATGTGCGTATCAGTGACTGGGGCTGGTCGTTGCCACCATAGACATAATAAAGAGTAGACCCCGCTTGGGGCGCTGCGCAACGAGAAATACGGCCGCCATCTTGGTCCGGTCCAGAGGCGCATACGCTCCAGTTATTTGTGTGGAGATTCAGCCGGAGCTCTGCTGTGACACCTGTGTGTGGGACGGTAGCGAGCAGGGCTCAAGGAATAACTTGTCACAGATAGGATTTAACGTTTTTTCAACATCACACCTGACTGTAGACTCATTTGCAAACAGCTCGCTCATTAACAATTATAGCAACTTTTAGGAACAGATTTGCATTAACTTGAAAATGTGATGCTCCTACTCTTTGGAGGAGATCTGGAAACTTAAAGACTTGGAACACACTTAAAGCATGTTTTCCTTGTTGTCTTTTTGCTTGTTTTTCCCTTTTCTTTTGTGTTGTTGTTGTTTTGGCTTTTTTCCTACTCATTTTGTGTCTTTTTGTTTTGTTTTTTGGGGGTGGGGGTAGGGGGGATCATCTGTTTGGACAGATTCTCTCTATCGTGATCATTGTGAACGCTGGAATCAGTTATTTCTCTGTCACCAATGGGAGATAATCTATATTAATGTGCCTGTCCCTGCTTCGTCTATGTTCAACTACAAAAGCAACTTAAAGAACAATTTAATATCGCAATATCTGACCTAATCCAAACACAATACATGAGATACATGGGAATTGCTTTAGATTGTCTGTTTTCTTTTATTCTTTGTTTATATTTTTGTAAGATTTCTCTTTTTTTCTTTTCTTTTCTCTTTCTTTTTCTGTTTTTGTGCTGGATTTTAAGTCATCTTCTTATGTACGACTTTTACATGGTCATTTCTTTTTTTCACTTTGAATTTGTGCAGGAGCAGCATTTGTACAAGCCTTTTGTCTTTTTATTCGTTCCTGTGCACATAGTCATATTGTTTTGACTATATGTACAAAAAAAAAAAAGATGGATGGAATAACGCCATCTCTAAGGCGGACAACCTTGTCCTGTCCTGTGGAAATCCTGCTCTCTGAAGTCTCACTATACAGCACAGACGAGTCTCTTGCTGGGAAATTCTCCCTCCTTAGAGCGATCTCTCACTTCTTCGTCACATTTCTGTCTTTGGAAAATATGCAAAATGAAACAGGAGATCAACACAAAATCATCTAAGAGTTCACTTTCTTCTTTTTTCATTCTATTTTATTCCTTAAAGTTTCTTAGAACCTCTCATTCTCAGGCTGTAAGCGTTGTTGAAGGGAAATATTCTATTGATTACATGGCATACATTACTTACTTATGACTTTATATTATATTATTATATTATATTTTGACATGTGTATATAAATAGATAAAGACATATAAAATTAAACAAAAATAATAACAAATATTAAATTAGTCTATTAAAACCGCCAGTGATGAATAATTATTGAGACATAGCAGGAACCTAGCTCTAAACCTAGATATATCCCTAATTAATTATTAGACTACGGCATACAGCTCTGCCAGCATCTTCTAAAATATTATTTTATTCATTATAAACATTTGAAAACGCCAAAAATTGTGGCCTCTATCATGCCTCTTTGAATGACGTTTGCAGACGAAAAAAATGCGCAGTATTGAGCGAACTATGATTGATTTAATGTGCAAATAAAGTTGTGTTGAAGTCCCCCAGATATTATTTAGTGTTGAGTATTCCAGTTTTTCTCCAGTGGTTTTTCGCTCATTTGTTGAAAGAAAAATGAGTTTGTGAAAATAAAATGGAGAAATGTCCAACGTAACAGAGTATAATGAAGCGATGTTAGCAAGAGTAGCTAACATTAGCTGGCATGCTAAAAGCACATTGAACAGGTTACGGTGGAGGAAAGCTGGCAAACAGGATGGTGTAAAGAATGTGGGCAAAAGCAGCCCCCGCAGAGTAGCTCTGCGGTTCTAAGGTGGTTCATGTGTGTCTCGATCGTGTTGCAGTGGATCAGTATGTATGCTAATGCGGGAACCGAACTCGCTACCCTGCAGTCCCAGGCCTGTGTTGCTAACCGCAAGGCTACACTACGGGGGCCCAGTAGAACAAAGACAGAGGGCGTATTTAAGCCTACTGACGTCACGAGGATGCGTTGGCCTCCAGTGCGCATGCGCCAAATCTCACTTCATTTCAACACACTGTTTGCTGCATCAAACTCCACGTTCAGCTTCATATGAAAACACCCCGAAAACCAACTAACAAATGTCACCTACACTTTCACAGCACAAACAAGTCAAACACACCTGAAAAAGGGCCCAATCCTTTGCTCTCTGTGCCACCGACTCACCGGGATCAGCTCCTCTTCTCTGCAGACCCAACTAATCAATAGCGACTGGCTTTTCACAGGCTCAACAGGTAGATGGCAGAGTCCAGGCAGAAAGGCCAGATTCTTTTTCATTGAAGAAAAAAGAAAAAAAGAAACATTTTCACAATGAACTTGAACAACAACGGGCTGGATGTGGGCCAGCCCAGCTCTGTGGTCACGCTAGTGAGGCTAAATGCGCATGCTCCCGAGAGCTTGGCAATACGTTCTAGCAATTTAAAGCCCCGTTTCAGCCCATTGATGGCAAATCAATGTGCTGGCTGATAAATTGTGGCCCGTTTTTGGCCAATCAGAACGTTTGTTTGGTTTTACGTCAATCTCCAGTGCGCATGCGCAAAACTGGGCGCATTTGCGTATTTAAAGTTAAAACCTGCTAAATGAAAGTTTTAAAATGTGAAAGCTGAAGCAGTATTGCGATGTGGGAAGCCTAATATTTTATCTTTTCAATATTTTTCCCAAACATCTCAGTAAATTGTTCAAGTGTAGTTCATGACATTTTCAAAATAAAATATGGAAAAATGAAAAAGATTTTCTTTCCCTGTAGAACTTATCTCCAACAGCTAATGCGTATCATAAGTTTGAGTTCTAAATGTGACATGTTGATGTGAAATGTGTATGTGTACTATTAAACCATCCTTTGACTTTGGCCAATATAAAACTGTGTCGTAAAAGTGTAAAGACATGATTTTGTGGAGATTGGAAGTTTTCCTGTGACCAGTATTTAGTAAATATTAGAATGAATCACCCAGGCGACTCATTTCTCTCATTCAGATGGCAAATATGGCAGTGTCATTTGTTGTAATAGTCATGATTTCATTTGCTTATTTCCATCTTGTAATTGGAGAGAGTGCAGTCTTCCCTGTTCACCCTGAAGGGAGAGTGCTGGTGCCCACCGCTGAGGCCAAGCAGAAGGAGAGGACCCGTTTGCACATGGACCAAACTACAGAACTTGTCAGAACTTGTGAATTTGTGCATTCCCGAGGTGGAGATCTATCTGACAGGACGCAGCTTCTGGCCAGCTGCAAGCTGCAGTTTGGCAAATACCAAGGGCCAGCCTTCATGTGGCTGCTGGAGAATGCCCTTGGTTTCAGCCACATACCTGGCCAGCAGCATAAATAAGGACTCGGAGAAAGATATATTAGACTGAATTATTAATGCTCATGAAGTTGAATAGAACTTGAATTTGATGCTTATAAAGTTTTTTACAACATTAATGCAGTTGTTGAACCTTTGAGGAACTTTTTAGTTGCTTTTTCACTGAGTCACAGCCTCAGATTTTGAGAAAGGGAATGTAGTTTATTTAATACTGCAGGAATATTTCTTGATCTTTTGTTAAATTGATTGATAGACAGATGATGGAAGGAGAGTCTGTGACTCTTGGCCAAGAACTTGAAATTGATGCAGGCGAACAAATGTTTTTCACCTCATTTATTGCAACACGTTCTCCATTGGTTGTCCACACACACACACACACACACACACACACACACACACACACACACACACACACACACACACACACACACACACACACACACACACACAAAGCAGCACATTGTGCTTTCTTCTGACCAAATATGAGAAATGGAGAAATGCTTTCGGGTGACTGGGAGACTTCCCTCTTTCCATGTGGAGAATAAACACAGCTCTCCCCCGGTCTCAGATCAGCATGACTTGTGGTCTGGTGGCGCCCCCTTGTGGGAAAAGGGAAGACATGTGAATTGATTGAAACTCACACAGTCCAAACTGTACAAAAGAGGATTGTTGTTAATGTAACAGATGATCAATGATCCACCTCAATATCTGAGGCCCTTACACCAACTTTGAAAACACCATGTTGTTTGTAGGTCACTTCAAATGCCATTTGAATTTCAGAGCAACATCAGAAAGTTGGTCAAACAGTGCTGAGGAGAAGTGATTTTGGCATTGAAGGGGATGAAATGCTTGACAGACACAGACAAAAGAAGAGTGGAGGTGGTGTGGCGTTGTTCACTCACACCACTGTGGAGTTTCAGGTGCTGGAACACATGTGAAGCATCGATTACAATGGATTTCTGATGTACCCTCTTCTTAACCGTCCCTTTTTACCGTCTGGAGTAATAGTCTAGTGGTAGAGCGTACGCCTCTCACCCGAGAGCTCGTGGGTTCGCGTCCCGGCACTGTCGTGTTGTTTTTTTCACTCATTGAAATTCTGGAATTAACTAAAACATTCTTCAAGTCAGCTTCATCAAGAAAGCACAACACTTATTTTAAGTCAACATTTCTTACACCACAACGTTTCTTTGCTTGTTACAAGCAAATGTTCCCACATTTTGGACTATTTTTTTCGAGCTTTAAATGGGGCTGTATCATGCAAAATTCACTTTTTCTATGTTTTAACCTTGTTATATAGTTATGTACTCACCAAAAACCCCCCCAAAGCGTTTTTTCTTTTTCCTTCATGCCTGCCTGTTTGAGCTTTGCTCGTTGCTGTGCTGCTCAGAGAGGCAGCCCCTCCCCTACCCGTGAAAACGCTCTGTTTCCCATGTTGACGTGGCACGGAGAAGATGGCTCCCCTGAGCCCCCCTCCCGCAGGCCCTCGGTCATCATTTGTAACTGGGATTACGGATGAAAGCAACAATGAAGCAAGAGCAAGAGTCTGAAGGGTCTGCGCTTGGTGAGTTTCTAACAGGAAAAGACGTTTTCGTGTGTCTTTGGGTGAAGAGAAGCTCGAGCAAAAGAGCTAAAGCTAGCCAGCGTTTTTGTTTTGAAGTGCTGATTGGTTGAAGTATTGTAGCCAAGTAAATTTAGCTTGCAGGCAAAAAATGCAATTTGTGTTCTGTTTTTTCAATGTTTCTGTTTTTCATTGCTGATTGGATGGATGATGAAACCTGTAGGTATTGTAAAAACTGTTGGCTCCTGATGCCGAACTTCTGGACCAGAAGCGGGAATGGGACCAGGGTGTTATTGTTGAAGATGTGTTTGAGGTGAGTGATCCCTTTATCTGCCCAGGAGCTTAAGTGTAATGGTTGTTTATTGCTGGTGAAGTCCGGGTTGTGCCAGATGGGGGTGAAGAGTGAGGGTGCCAGAGTGGAGTCAGTGATGCTGTGTAATTTCCACCAGGCTGTCAGAGCCGATGATATTGTGGGGTTTTGAAACAGGGGTGTTTTTTGATAGACTGAGTGAGAAATGGTAAATCTGCTCAATGTATTTCATTACTAACTGTCTGTTCTATGTCTAACCAAGTGTTGTCTGACTGAGTGGGGTGGGTCCATTTGTAGATATACTGAAGCTGATTTGCTCGTGAATACTGGTGAAAATGTGGTGCATTGAGTCCGCCTAATGTTTTTGTTTTCTGAAGTGTGGTCAGTTTTATTCTTGGGGGTTTATTTTTCCAATACAATTTATTGATGGATGAATCAAGAGAGTGAAACCAGATGTGAGGTGGGTGAGTGGGGATCATTGAAAGGAGATAGTTAATTTTGGGGAGGATTGTCATCTTTATTGTTGCTATTCTGCCTAATAGTGATAGTGGTATGTTCATCCATCGTTGGAGATCATCGTTTATTGTTTTGAGTAATGGAGTGAAATTTAAAGTCATCAACTCTGACAGCCTGGGAGAAATATGGATTCCTAAGTAAGTGATGTGACTTACCAGCACCACGCCAGAAAAAGTGGCATGATCTTTATGTCAAGGTACGTTGGACATAATAATCAGCATTCAGTGTGCACTTATTAAGAATAAACTTAATTTAAAAAAGTGTGAGGCATTAAGATATATTCAGATTGTATTGTAGATTGAGAAATGCCCAATGCAGCGGAGGGGACAATCGTCTTTATTTGGCCAGACGCAAACTTGTAGCTGCGGTTTCCATGCAAATAAGGTATGTTGGTATCTCGTGAAATGAATGTGTGCAGGTGTTTTATTGTGTATGAATGAATTCCTTTTCCTTCCCGGTGCTCTTGCAGCCTTCCAGCAGTGTCCCGGTCACATCCCCCAGCGCTCCAGATCATCCAGGTCCATCAGCAGCAGCATCTGGACAGACTGCTCCCAGAGCCCCTTTGACTTTGGCATCGGTAAATATTAATGATGTTACAGGTGTTGGTAATTGCAAAAATATTTAGAGAAAACATGTTGAAGGAAACACTATCAAAACTTTTTCTGCAGTTACAAAGTCAAGGTTTGCCACGTCTCATGGTGCTGCCTTTACACCAAACCTGAGTTTGGCGAGAAAACATGTCAGCGAGGTAATGTAGCAGCAGCACGGTGTTGTCCGGCTCATTTCAATGGATGATGTTTTTAGCTGTTCTCTCTCCCTCTCTCATCAGGCCTCCAGCTCTTCTGTGTCCTCCAGCACCCCTGCAAGTGCCACGACAAGCAGAGCACAGTCACCTGCCCGCAGTCCCAGGACATTTATTCAGACGGTCTCTCCTCTGTCTCTTCCTCCCTCACCTGTGGCAAAGCGGCCCTCTGCCACCTCCATCCCACCAGCGACTGAGAGAGCGCTGAGGAAGTTTTCACTCCAGTTATTTTCTTTGCATTGATGTTTTACAAAACTTCAAGTAATAATGGCATCCTCATTATTTTGTCTTTACATTGCTGTCTTGAAACAATGAGGAAGCATCAGCCTCATCCTCAGCTCCTCCAATCCCACTGTCCTCTGCTACGACCTCTGCGTGTGTCCCATCTGCTCCACCTCCGACTGCTCCACCTCCGACTGCTCCCTCTGAGCTCTCCACATCCGACCCTGTTCACGCTCCAGCAGGAGAAGCACAGACAGCTCCAGGTTCTGAGCTTTACTGGCTGCCAGCGGAGATGAAAAAAAAGATACCAGCTCAGGATCAGAGATGGATTTCAGCCGCCATCTGGAAAAACCAGCGACTGCGAGTAGACCTGGAGTTGTGGTCCGCACCACCAGAGCCTGCTCTTATTTACCATCAGGCTCCTACTCCAGAGCGGTTTTTCACCCACAAGCTCCTCCTGTGGATGCCGCATAACTTGTGGAAAGTGAGGCTGCACTGCCCTGTGTGCAGAAAGCAGCTCACAGGTGCTGGTGTCCACAAGAGAGCGCGCAAAGTCTTGGATATTGACAGTTCTTACATTTTAATCACAGAGACTCTGAGATGCAAGTCAACTGGGTGCAAAACAAATGACATCTCCTCCAGCAAGACCATCCTTGACCAGCTGGATATGGCTCACAGGCTGGAGTTCAGGCTGATCCTGACGCAGAAGTGAGTAAACCAGATTGATAAATGTTTGGAATCAAAGCAGATTGATCACTTGCTGTGTTTATTAATTCTGTGTGTCTCTTTTGTTTATCTTTCTCTTTCTTTTAACAGATTTGCATGTGACATCCGTGTCATTAGGTTTTTGAGGGAGAGGACGCTGGGAAACAGCCCCACACGTTTGGTTAAACAGCTGAAAGAAAACCACAGCGAGGAGTGGCTGAAGCGCCTCTGCCGATATCTTGGGGCATGCTCTGACTTTGCAGCTCGGCCCAGCTTGCTCCCCGTCACATTCCAGGAGCCTCTGAGCCAGTAGCAGTACCAAGTCACCGCTGGATGTTGGCTCTGTATGGGCCAGACATTTTGAGCAGGCTGGACCACATTAAAACCACAATAACGTCCACATTTGGCACCATCCTGAAAATGGACTCCACCAAAAAGGTAGATCACTTTGATGGACATCCTTCGATATGAAATTATTATTTTCAGTCATATATGACAACACTAAATCACAACCTGAACTCTGAATGCTGTGGTTTTTATGAAGATGAAATGTGATACTAATGTGCTTCGTCCCATCTGAAATCACAACACTGTATGTGGGCTTTTGTGTCATTATAGATCACCAAAAAACTGTCTGGCGTTGCCAGAGGGACTGGTCTGTGGCTCTCATCAGTGAGTAATGAGGTGGGCCAAATCCTCATCAGTGTCTTGACTGCTCAGGAGGGTCCTGGGCTCCACATGATGGCTGCTGGGCTCATCCGGCGCTACAGTGATGCTGGAGTGGCTCCTCCTCACTCCTCTATGTTGACACTGACTGCTGCACGCAGCAAGGAGAACAGACAAAGCTGAAAGAGAGCTTTGGTGGGTGGCCAGATGTGCTTGTAAAACTTGACATCTACCACTTCGTGCGGCGGCTGGCATCTGGATGCACAAATGAGGCACATCCCCTGTACCCCACCTTCATGGCCAAGCTGTCCTGCTGCATCTTTGAGTGGGACAGCGGTGATGTTTCCTTGCTGCGGAGGGCCAAGAGGGAGCAGCTGAGGAGAGAAGGTGTTCCTCACTGATAAATTGGTGGACCAGCAGATCACCAAAGAGGACCTGGCCCTGCACTGCAGAAGACGGACAAGAGGAGAGCCACAGACCATCATCATGATTGAGGGGCTGCTTAACGAGCTGATGGGTGTGAAGGGCAGAGACCTTCTTGGTGTGCCTCTCTTAGACCAGGAGAGGATGCAGAACATTTGGAGAGTCCAGAAAAGGCACATAAAATGCATTCAGGACCAACCAGGTGTGCTCCTGTACACCCAGACTGGAAGTACCACCACCAAGGAGGGCATCATTCTCCCAAAATACCGATGTGCCAGGGGGTCGTCGTCACTGGAATCTTTCCACTGTCGTCTACAGAGGTTCATTCCAGGTTTGTATTAATCCCTTATTCATCAGCAAGGTGAATGTGATAAGCTTTACATTATTGCAATGGAGACACAGCATCTGTATTGCAAACTCAAATAAATAAATAAACAAATCAACTGCTTACAGTGTTTATTTGTTTTAATCTTTTTAGGAACGAGTGCCAACAGTGTGAATTTCCAGCCGGACCTCCTGGATGGCCTCAACAGACGGAACCAGGACAGAGAAGCTGCCTCTCTGGCAGTCCAGACCTCGTCACTGCGAAGCTACTCAGGTGACCTTGTTCCCTGTGTCAACACCTACAGTACCAAAGTGCTTGGAAGGAAACTCGTCCCTTCTTTCCAACCTCCATCTGTGTACACGGGTGAGTTCAGAATTTCCCCTCAAGTGCCCTTAAATACATAAAGAACAACATGATTAATTAGTTGCCATTGTTTTTTTATCAATTTTCTTTTCTACTTTCTATCCCAGGAGAGCTGATAGGTATCGATTACCTGTTCAGGCAGACAGGAAGGGCCATGCAGAACACAGAGCCTGACACCGAGGAGACCGACCAGCTGCTGGAGGACATTGGCACAGAGGGGGAGTTTGAAGACGAAGGCTTTGAAGATGCAGACGTAGACCCCACCGTAGGATCCTTGGACACCACAAGCCCATCTTCTCAGCCACCACCAACCATCACCTCCCCAGTCTGTGTTGTGGAAAGCCCCACCTTTCCCCAACCTCCTGCATCTGATCCCATCTCGTCTGCCCCATGCCTCCCTGCTCCCACCCACCTTCCAGCTGCTCTGCTGACCTCTACAGTTGCTGTGAGTATTGGTGATAGTCTTATCTGGAACACCTGCTATTTATGATATTCTAAAATGACTTTTAACGTGTTTTATTTTTGCTTGAGTATAAAGTTTTATTTGTGTTACAATCTTTTTCAGACTGTGGATTTGAGTACCACCAGCTCAGACTCTGCTCCTCTCCCTCCCACTGTCACCACTGCTGTTGCCACAGATCCACCTGCTGCTCTCTCTCTCTGCTCCACCTGCTGCTCTCTCTCTCTGCTCCACCTGCTGCTCTCTCTCTCTGCTCCACCTGCTGCTCTCTCTCTCTGCTCCACCTGCTGCTTCCTCTGCTCCATCTGCAAAGAGCCGGGCACACTCTCACAGACAGGTGGGATGTTCTTGTTAATCCTTGGATACCATATTTTTTTTTATTACAACGGTCTATTACTAATGGTCATCTTATCTTCTGTAACAGTCCACTGGTGCATCATGTTCCACCTCCAGCAAAGCCTCTGCTGCTCCTCTTCCCACCACCATCACCACCTCTGTCTCCACTGCTTCAGCTGATGTTCCTTGCAGGCCACCAGCTATGAGCCCAGCAGCACCTGAACAGGAGGTAATATCAGGTTATATTGCACTTAAATGTTATGTTTTTGCTTGTAATAGGATTGTTTTTAATTGTTCATTTACTGTTACATTGTCAGGCTGAGGATGAGCATCATATTCCAGGGATGGACCGAGTGAACAGCCTGGCAGAGTACTTGGTGGCACTGCGGACTGAAAATGCACAGACCCTTTCTAATCAGCAGGCCAGCACCATCATTGCTCTGTGGCAAAATTTACTGCCACATGATCAGCAGCGTGTGGCCTACGCCGCTCGGCACCAAGTGCGCCTGACCACCGGGCGGTATAAACAACCCAGGTCCAAAGCAGAATTTACACCAGGGGTGGAGAGCAGGACCCGCTGTGTCCTCGGTTCCTCGGGATCTCCTGCCCAGTGGCCAGACTGTTGTCGCCTGGTGGAATCAGTCTTCATAAAACTCTGCAACATTCACACGAGCCTGCAAAAAAGGATGGACATGCTCTCACGAGGTGGACATTTGATTCTCAGGGACGACAACAAAATTAGGCAGCTGGTCCTTGGGAATGGCATGTAATGCAGGATACCACCATTCAGCTGTATGCAGTCAACCAAACAACTCTGACGCAGGGGAACAATAAAAGACTAAAGCGACAGGACTGCAGAATTTTGCTGCAGGGGGTCAATCTGCCTGCTCCATTGTTTCTGTCCATTTTCTGTTTTAAAATATGCTTAATTTCATTTTAAGAAATTGACTGTGATTGTTATATGTTATATGTCATACAATATGTCACAACAATTTACTGTGTTGTGTTTCTCCCCAAGATTTCTTCTTTTCCCACTGGGTTTTTGGAGTTTTTTCTTGCCGGATGTGAGGGTCTAAGACGGTGGTTGCTTCGTTTTGTCTCGTTACTGTAAATATTGACATATTACCATTATGCTTATTCACTGTTTTTACTTTTACCGACCAATGTAACATCTTGAAACCTTCTGAGGCAACTGTTGTTGTGATACTGGGCTATACAAAAATAAATTGATTGATTGATTGATTGATTGGTCTACCGTCCTCCTGGCTCTGCTGCTGCCTTCTTAAAGGATTTTAGCAACTTGTTATCCTCCATAATAAAGTTTGAACCTGTTTTAATCCTTGGAGATTTTAACCTTCATGTCGATAGCACCTCTTCACCCTATGCAATGGAATTCTTATCACTGACTGAAGCTTTTTACCTTGTTCAACACGTTTCATTGCCAACCCACCGAAAGGGCCACATTTTAGACCTTGTTTTTTCTCTTGGTCTGGACATTTCTAATGTGTCTGTGATTGATGTCC
The DNA here is from genome assembly GCF_902148845.1 of Salarias fasciatus. Taxonomy (NCBI): domain Eukaryota; kingdom Metazoa; phylum Chordata; class Actinopteri; order Blenniiformes; family Blenniidae; genus Salarias; species Salarias fasciatus. Next base: position 32,955,149 of record NC_043749.1, read on the forward strand.
ACATGAGTGATCATTGTCTTGTGTCATGTGATCTGCATTTCAGTCCCGAGCCCAAACCTTTAAAAGTAAGGTCTCAGAGGCAGATTATCACTGCTAATACTGCAGAAAGGTTCTCTGTATTGTTCGATCCTCCTCCTTTTACAGTTGGCTCTGGTGTAGATGACCTAATCCAGTGTTTTGATGACCACTGTGTAATGATTCTGGATCAAGTGGCTCCTGTTAAAGTCAATCTGTCTACGCAGAGAAAAGCATGTCCCTGGATAAACGAGCATATTTTAAGCTTTAAGAGACTGTGTCGAAAGACTGAACACCTGTGGAAATCCAATAACCTTGAGGTTCACAGGCTCCATCTCAGGGATCTTATTTCCTCATACAATGAAATGGTTGAGAATGCCAGGTCCAACTATATCCGCCAACTGGTGGCAGCGAATAAGAAAAACCCTAAAGTACTGTTTGGTACAATTAACTCTTTCGTTTGCCCTGCTGCTCCTGTCTCCCCCGTTTTCACCGAAGCTGACAGCCATGCTTTCCTGAATTTCTTCACTGATAAAATCAAGAAGCTCAAGGATAATATGCCCACCCCTCAGTGTGGTGCCTTGGCTGCTATTGAGCCTATTTCCAGCTTGTGGCTAACCTTTGAGTCTGTAACTCTTGCTGATGTTCTGGCTCTGGTAACCAAGATGAAACTCTCATCCTGTTCTTCTGACGTTATCCCTTGTAGACTGTTCTCAGAGGTTCTGGAGGCAGTCGGTCCCTGGGTTACTGAAATGATAAACCTCTCTTTGTCATCCGGCGTGTTCCCGAATGCCTTCAAGCACGCCATTTTGGAGCCACTTCTTAAAAAAGGACGTGTAGACCTGGCAGATCGAAATAGCTATAGACCCATCTCTAAGCTGCCATTTCTGTCAAAGATTCTTGAGAAGGTGGTCTGGAGAAACATTACAGACATCCTGTCACAAATCATGAGCTGCCACATCCCACTTTCCCCCACCCTCTGTTTATTAGGAGACCTATCGACATCAAAACTTGATCATACACCAAACCGTTGACTTCTCGTGGCGCTAGCTGTTGCCAAGAAAACTCTCCTCATGAACTGGAAATCACGGAACTCCATACATATTACAGACTGGAAAAACCTCCTCATTGACTACATCTCTCTAGAAAATACAAACTCCTCTGATATCCCCCACAACCCCATCTGGCAAACATTCATGAACTTTCTGCAGTCATGACCCACAGCAAACCACTCTCACATATCATACTTATTGTTGTTGTTGTTATTGTAATTGTTATTGTTATTGTTGTTGTTGTCATCATTATTACTGGGGGTGGCAGAGGGTGCAGTGGTGTCGGTGTTGTGGTAGCAGTGATGGTGATTGATTGTTGTTGTCATTATTGTTGTTATTGTTGTTCCTATTGTTGTTATCATTGTTGTTGTTATTGTTGTGATTGTTGTTGTTATATTGTGGTTGTTCTTGGTGGCAGAGCTCTGTTGCTGTTATTATTGTTGTTTTGATTATTTGGGTGTTGTTTTCCTTACAATTGTTTGTGTATGTATGTATTGTGCACATGTGTGAATGTATGTATGTATGTGGGTATGAATGTGTATGTATATCTTTATATATATTTATATGTGGAAAAAAGGGGTGGACTGTATATGTTTTTCTGTTATGCACACACACACACGCGCACGCACACACACACACACACACACACACACACACACACACACACACACACACACACACACATCATACACACCAAATAGCTTACTCATTAGTTTTTTAGTTTCTTTGTTTTTTTGTTGTTTTGTTTAGTTTTGCTTCCTCTCTGTTTTCTGTTGTGTGGCTTGTCGTGTTGCATGTCTCTGTCTATCTGTATTGTTTGTTCATAAAAAAAAAAAAGTCTGCTATTAGGTAACTGGTCAGTGTAACCCAATACAGAGTCTAAATACTAGTTGGGAGTCATTAATATTTCTCTATGCAGGATCAGAAGTATTATTTATTGATGAATCGATATGTTAAAATGAACTGAAAATATCTATCAGGATATTATGTTCACAGCAACAAAGACAAAAAGGAATTTCTTGGAGGAATTCACTTTTTTCTGAACTTGAATATTGTACAGTTCAACAACAAAACATCAACATTGGCTTCTTGTCGGTACACTGTTGATATGGAGGATGTATGTTTAGGTTTTTTCTTTCAGTCGAATCTACAATGTTAACAGTGGCATCTTGCGACACAAAAAGTGTGAAAAACACACACAGGAATGACCAGAAACAGTAAGGAAAGATGGAAACACACAGAGAGACACATGCACACACCCACGCGCAAAAACAAACCCATTATTAAACGTTCAGCTGTGTTCCTGACTTGAAAAAAAAAAAAAAAAAAAAGAAGCCATGTGCTCTACGTAGGCCAGAAGATACGTCGGTTGGCTGAAAAATTCTGGGGATGCAGATACGCGATTGGTTGCTGTGAGAAATTCTGGACAGTCGAGATGTGGATTGGGTCAGCAATTCTGGGCTGGAGAGAAGGAGATTGGCTTAAAAAGCTGGAGATGCGGAGACACGATCTGCCGAGGAAAAACAGCCGGACAGCTCAACCCAGTGACGTCATGTAACCGAGCGCTATTTAACTAGCGTATAATGGAGATGGCTGTGACTCCCGGTGGGACCACATGGGAAGTCAGCCCAAACCCGACCAACAGGACCCCCGACAGGCTGCTGAGGTGGTTCTGACATAGATCTCACAAAGGCTTCAGATCCACTCCGGTTCTGATCAGACCACGACCGATTATTTCCGACTTTTTCAAGTGCATGACGGGAAATATGCAAATCAACGTGACGTCAGAGAAAGCTGATTGGAAGATTGAAAAAAACTCACTTCCTGCTCTTCAACCCGCATCGTCTATTGTTTTTTTTAATCATTATTATTTCAATTGGAGGCACAGGCCATAGATTCACATGTAGAAAGGCCAGATGGCTCATTGGAGTTTCGTCGGCGGCGTCAGCGGTCGGCCATCTTCCCGAGGGGGCTTCTCCGGAGCCTCTGCAGTGGTGGATGGAAGGTGAGCAGCCTGCACAGACAATAACACACTGAACTTGCTGAATTCTTGACGGATTTACAAACGGTTTGGTTTATTAAAAACCCTATTAACGTGGCTATGATTCAGGCCACGCAGACCTGTTGAAATTGCAGTTTTTCTTTTCGAAAATCGCTGCATAGTTGTGTGTTTGCTACAGCCATTTGCAAGACTGGGAGTTTATTATTATTATTATGGGACTTTGTTATTATTATTATTATATACGTGAGACCAATAATAATTTTGTGACAACAACATATTTTGTCTAAAAGACAATTTATGTGGATGCAGTTGGGTATTAGCCAGCAAAAAAATAAGAGGTTGTGAATGAGATGTGAGCCACTTGGACTAACCTGGACTTCATTCTATAGAGGTGTCAAAGGCAGGACCTGCTCCAGGACCTGCTCCAGGACCTGCACCGTTGTCATGTAAACAGGCCCCCAAAATGTTGTAATAGTCTCTGCGTCCATAGAGAAATGATGTCAACAACAGCTCTTGGTATCTTACATTCACATGGAACACATGAGCACTGGAGAGAATTTAAAGGAACTGCTGCCTTTTATGGGGAAGGTTTCCTCTGTGGCTTTAGAAGATGGCTAACATGAGGATGAAGATAGAACCTGTGCCCTCTCTCCTGTTAGGACACTCCATCTGTGACAGTGTGCTCCCTGAGGACCGTCCAAACCAGCCCAGCGACCGGCGGCTGACTCACAGCGATGCGGCGGTCACAGAGACAACGGGCTCGTCTGCTTGGCGGACGGATTACTTTTGCTTTACTCCAGCTTTGTTTTTCTAAATCAGATTTTTGGACATTGACTTCAGCTGCATAAGTGTTGAGCAGAATGCATGAGGGACCCTGTCAGGAAATAACAGATGACAGTACATCCACCCATAGAGGATGGAGATCCTGGTTCAGAGGCTCAACCCTCCTCAGCAGCCACGGAAAGACAGCCCTCTGATCAAGACATGGGGTTTAAGAGAGAGAGGAGCAAACAGTCCATGACATCCATGACCACGCCTTTTTTGAGCTGCCTGATTCTCTGACTTTGTAGTCTTGAAATCAATGTCCTCAAAAAAAAACAAAAAAAAAAACAAACACAAAAAACCCCTCCTGACCCTCATTTCCAACCTGAACGATCCACTGGAGACACTTTGACTGTGTGAAATAACAGTTTGAAATCAGCACACTGGATGTCTGTGGACCCCTCACCAATCAACGCTGGTCCTGCGCCTCAGCCAGCCTCCAGCTCCACACGGTGGAGGCCTTGATGCAGACCTGATGCCGCTGATCCGGACCACAGTCACTAAGTGGCAATGATGGCGCCTGGACACCCGCACCCACGTCCTTTTCTGGATCCAGGAGAGTGAGGGACTCCTTTGTTTCAGACTGAAGCAGCTTGTGAAGGAACCACGCTGTATATCCATAAAGTACCGTTTATAAGAGCTGATTCCAAATGCTCATCTGGAAGAAAACTGATTCCAGCATGCATGCCTCTTCTTCAGGGTGAACTTTGAATTTGACAGCAGCTCATCTTGATATTGACGTTTTCAGATGGACAGCAGTTTTTAGAACTCTTACATGAAGTCCATTTCATTGGAAAAAACAGATTCCTCCTCCCTCCTGAGTGTAATCTCAGCCTTTGTAGAGGTGAGACTCTGTAATGAGGCTGGTGGGGGTGAATGCTGTTAGAATCATTTAGATGCTTTTTCCACTTCCACAACACTTTGATCTCAGGCGGGCCAGACCAGTTACAGTTGCACCCACGATTATCAGCTTTGCATTGAAGCTTTTTTCTTTTTTGACAATTCCAAATGTTTTCCCCAAATATTTCTCAGCTGGTGGGCCACGGACCACGTGGGTGTTTGCCAGTGAAAATAGAGTCCAGGGGGAAAAAGCTGAACGTCTATTCACATAGCTGAACAGTAGATGGCGATAATTCCTTGTAAAACGGTTTGACACCCACCCTCAGGATTTCATATTGGTTATTTTGACCCCATCTGTACAATTTAGTGCACTGCTTGACTTTTTCTGGACTTCACGGGAGCAGTGCATTCATGCCAAGAAAAAAAAGGTATTTTAGGAGCTTCTATGTATTATTTGAATATGTATGATTTTCTCAGTTAGTGTTTGAATTTGTTTTTAAATACTGGATAACTTCATGAGGGCCCCGTCCTGCCCACCCGCCCCTCATCAGCAGGCTTGGCTCAGTGAAAACAGCTGACAATTAAAAAAAGTCAATGCCTCATTGTGGTTTGAATGTTCTGGCCTGCAGGTTGTGTGTTTGACAGACCTGCTGTGGAGCAGTGGTTCCATCCGGAGGGACCAAACGATGGAAGCAGGTGTACAGTGTGTGTTGCTGCCCATTCTGACAGCAGCGGGTTTCAGCTCAGGCACCACAGGCCCTGTAGGGAAGAAGAGGGACGATGGAGCTGGGCAGGAGTGGAGGAGGCGCAGACACTGTGGGTCTCTGGCCCTGAACTTTGACCCCCATAAGCTCCCTGTGCTCCCTCACTGTGACCCTAGAATCCTGGATGGGTCAATGTGAAAAAAGCAATTTCCCAATGGGAATGAATCAAGTATGACTGGGTAGTTTTTGTTTTTCAGTTTGTGGCCTTTTCAGATGTCAGGCCTTTGAAGCAATAAGTAATTCCATCATGTGTTACCCTCATAAACTTGGTTCTATTTCACAAAGTTTGACCTTTCTACTGTACCAGTATTGATTGCCACAGGTTACTCAGAATTCTGACTTTATTCTCATAATAATAAATCTCCATGCAGGACTTCAGGGATTGATTGTCCGCGGGCGGACATGCAGACTGGGCCTCAGGTGCTCTTCCCATATGGACACAAACAGCGTTGGTGTAACATGCTGGTTGATGTTGTTTTGTTCTGCTCCTCCTGGCGGTCCTGGTGTTCGGGGTGTCCGTGATGCTGATCGAGAAGCAGATCCAGAAACTGGACGAGTGGAGAGCGAAGCTCGGTGAGACGCTCCCGGCCGTGGAGCAGTCGTTCTGAGAGGCGTCGCAGAAACACAGCGGGTGGTGTTCGGTCTGGAGAACTTCAGTCCTGCTTCACCACACCTGATCGCAGCGAGGAGTCTGATTCTGGGCCTCCCGGGAGCTTCTCAGTAGATCCAGGCAGACATCTCCCAGGGGGGTCTGCTTCTGCCATGTACCATGAGACAAACGTCAATTCAACTTTTTACTGACATGATTAACAGCTAACTGGCCAGCAGTGATATAGGGGGAGGCGGCTCATTAATAATAACCTTCCTGCTAAATTTGTTACCATTTCAAAACGCTAGTCACAACTTTCTTCAAGAATATAATGGTGTCTGCCATCAGTCTCTGAGGAGTCCTCACATGTCCTGCTCTCCGTCCCTCTCAGAGAGCGTCCTCCTCAAGCCAGAGGTGGCTGAGACTGAGCGGCGTGTCGGTGAGGACCAGCCGCCGCCGGCCAGAGGAGACAACACGGTCATCATTTACAACAGAGTGCCCCAGACGGCCAGCACGTCCTTCACCAACATCGCCTACGACCTCTGCAGGAAAAACCAGTTCCACGTCCTGCACGTCAACACCTCCCCAAACAACCCTGTCCTCTCTCTGCAGGACCAGGTGAGCGAGCAGGACAAGTAGGACTCCAGCTCCCACACCAGCTGGTTTCCATTCACCCTGGTGCTTCTGATGCAGCAGAGACAAAGGGTTCAATAACACATTCTCTGGCGTGGTTGCACACTGCTGTGCTGCTTCAGAAAAGTTCTGCTTTCAGATGACAAAGTTTTAACCACGCCCTGAGTAGGGCTGGGTAATAAAACTATATACCGTAGATACTGATCACTAAATAACTTTTCCTCCGTAGACATATGAAACACGGCCAATAAGCTTTTGGATAGATTCCATATTTCAATGTTTTGACGGATAATGACAAAGAGCTGCTCCCTGCTGAACCGATCATGTGTCTGGAATAGAGCCATGCCGAGGAGCAGCCGGCCTGCTGCAGCCGTGGACCCCAGCAGTGGGGGGACGACCTGTCCTGCTCTCACTGTGCTCCAGTCTTCCCTCCACCGTCCAGGAAGCTGCGACCGCACTCCGCCCAGCGATGCCAACCAATCTCCCAAAACTCTAGAAACACAAACTGAAATTCAGCCGGCTTTTATCCCTTCTTGACCCTGAGAGAGAACTTTGAATTTTCTTTTTTTTAATTTTATAATGACAATCAAATAACCACTCGTTTGTTGTTTTTAGCTTGGACTGGTTTGTTGAGATGTGCGACTGTGAGCCAGTATTATTAGTCTTAAACTTCACTGCCTGGATACACAGCGCTCAACTCTCTGTTTTTGAACATCACTAATCTGGAAAACTTTAATTTGTCTACAGAAGTCCTCCTCAGTCACTGTTGGGCCCACATTGCTTTCTGTTTCCTTTGGGGAAAGACAGCTGAGCTGACTCGGTCTCACTGAAATGTCCATCTGGTAGAAGCTTTCAGTGACTTCAGAACTTTTACATTCATCTCAAGCACCAAACTGCAGCTACTCTTTTCCATATTAAGCTTGTTTGAATCTGTCATCTCCAGATTCGTGTTGTGAAAAACATCACCTCATGGAAAGAGAAGCAGCCCGGCTTCTACCACGGCCACATGGCTTGTCTGGACTTCGCAAAGTAAGATCTTTCACTTCCGCTGGTAGTGATAGTATTCACAGTACTTAGAAATGGTCAGTTTGTATTTGTCTGGAGGATACACTTCATATATTATCAGCTCTGATCAGAGAGAGTAGTCCAGCTCTGCTCCACTGTCACTCCTCCTTAATAACGCCCTACTAGAAATAAGCTAAATATTCTTAAATCTGGGCAAATTTTCTTGTTTTGAGCAAACAAATCTGCTGATGGGGTAAGCACAATTTACTTCGCTTGAATTCTTTAAACTAGACTATAAATCTAGCCACTTTAAGACCATAATGTGTCTTAAAACTAGAAAAAAGAGTCCAAAATGTAAGAAAATTTGCTTATAACAAGCAAAGAGACTTTGTCGTGTAAGAAATATTTACTTAAAATCACTTTTTTTTTTGCTGATAAACTGTATAAGTGCATGTTTTATATTGCTGTCTACTCGTTTCTGACATTACTTTTACAATTTAGTGCAAACTTGTTTAAAATCCTATTTTTGTGACAAAAACCGAAGTGGTTGAACAGCTTTACTACATTTGAATTTCGTGATTGGCTGGATGATGGCATCCAACGCATTTCATGTATACCTTTGTTGTAGCTTATTACTAGTAATTCTAGCTCAATATTAGCTGTAGTGTCTTATTGAGAAAATGTTAGATATATTTTCTTAAAACAAGAATAATTTTCGAGAACAAAACTTGCTTGTCAAGATTATTTGACTTTTTAGACAAAAAATAAGAACAATATCCCTGAAATAAGATTATTTTTACTTTCTTAGAAATCCTTTTTTGCAGTGTGAGTGTGTGTCTTCAGGAGGGCCTGACTGTAAACCTGAGAAGCTCTGGATGCAGATCCCTTTTTTCTGCGGACATGTTTCAGAGTGCTGGTGAGAGAGCGGGACTGACTGCTCATGGCTGCTTCCTGATTGCTTTGTGAAGGTTCACTGAACACTGAATGACACTCGGAACCACAATCTTAAACACCCTCTGATCTTATTGTTTCTGTCCATTTTCTGTGGTAAAATATGCTTAATTTCATTTTAAGAAATTCATGATGATTGTTATATGTCATACAATGCATAACATAGTTAATATAAGAAGAGACATTTACTGTGAAAGGTCATTTTGGCTTCCACTACACAATATGTTATTTTGATACTGCCTGCATGTACGCTGACATCAGATTGCAGCTGGAGATGATGGAAGCAACACAGTGTTTTGTGAAATCGTTCTAGTTACCATCCTCCTCAAACATGGGACAACACAGCAGACAAACACACAGAAACACAACAGTAACGTCCCTACAGTGGACAAAACCTTGATCATCAGACCTTGCCATCCTCACTCCCAGCCTCGTGGCTCAGTCAGTCCCCAGTTTCTGGGGGCTCGTCCGGTTATGATTAAAGCTACACAAGCAGTTTTACAAGCCACATTATATGCATTCATATTATAGTCCATTTCCACTAGACTATATGTAAGCAAGCAAGCACTCAAATAAAATGTAAGATTTCCCACAAATCCCCCTCTTGGCCAAAAACAGATTTTAGGACCACAAAATTAACATTCCTGCAAAACATACATTTCTGCATGGTCTGCAAGCATGTCTCCAAGTACATAAATAAATAAGTACATCAATTAATGAATAAATAAAGCAATGTTCAGACAAGCAACAGTTTAAAACAAAATGGTGAGATGAGTGTTGATACTCAACTGCCTCGGTGGACAACTGACTTCCCACAGTCCTCTCTTCAGGTTAGGAGGACGGTGTGTCCTCTCCTCCAGGTATGGAGCTCTTCAACCTAGAGAGGCGAGTGTGACAGATGTGATACCACTTGGCTGCTTTCTCCTTCAGTCAGACAGCATGGGTCGTCCGGGCTGTCGCTTGGAACGGTCCGTCCCAACATGCCTCTGTCCACCCCCTCTTGGGTCAGCGCAGGTCCACAAATCCTAGATTCACGTCCTACTCCAGGTGTTCATTGCGATCAGGACCAACCTCCTGGTCCTGGAAATGGTCTCCCGGTCTCTGGTTCCAACAGGGTTAGGAAGGATAGTTAAACTGAAACACACACGCAGGCGTGTGAGCGTGGCTCTTTTCTCAGCTTTCTTTGAAGGAAATGAGTTTCTTGTGTTTATCAGTTGTGTGTGTGTGTGTGTGTGTGTGTGTGTGTGTGTGTGTGTGTGTGTGTGTGTGTGTGTGTGTGTGTGTGTGTGTGTGTGTGTGTGTGTGCGTGCGTGTGAAGCTGCAGAAGGAGCTGAAGAACCTGTGTGTGGAGGAGGGCCAGCTGAAGCGAGCTCTGGACATGAAGCTGAACATCCGGCGGCAGAAGAAGGAGGTGAAGGAGCAGCACGTGAAGGAGGTGCTCGGGTACGGGCCTGCGCTCCTCCGCGCCGCACGCCGTCCACCGCGCTCACACCCCCGCTGACCCGAGCCGCTCTTTCAGCCAGTGCACCCACATCCACCAGAGGCGCGAGGAGATGGCCGACAAGATCCAGAAGATCTCCGGCCAGACGCAGCAGCTGAGGGCCGAGATCAAGAGCCTGAGGGACGTCTGCGGCGAGGAGACGGAGAAAGCCCAGGTACCGGCGGCCTCCCGCAGCAGCGGCAGGCCACTTCCTGTTCCCACGCTGACGCCTTCCTCCTGTCCCCTCCAGGCCATCTACAACACCCTGTCCGCTGCCGTGGACAAGCTCCACCACCGCATCCAGGCTCACTCCAGAGACCTGAAGCTCGCCGCCGCCAAGATGTCTGCAAACATCTGAGCCTGTTTACTGTTCTCATATCTTCTCACTTTCACAGCCTGATCAGACCAGGGGGGTTCCACAGTCTGACAGCTCATCTGTTTAATGCTGTTTTGTCTTCTGTTTAATGATTCATAAAGACAAACCAAGTCAACCATGTGTTTGGAAAAATTCTTTATCACTTGTCTTCATATTTTTCTCATGAAAAGTTTGACACATGCCGACTCTTCTGTTTTCCTGATCAGCCCAGCCTCTTTGGACTTCAATCTAGAAACACATTTCCACTCTGATTTCACTGTAAAGCTGATGCTGCTGCATGACGACGAAGAGAAAAGAACTGAGGCTGGTTCTTCAGCCGATCCCCGAGCTGACGGGGTCAGAGGTCGTCCTCCTTCGGCCCTAGCCTCCTCTATTATACAGGCGCTCAGCTCCACAGCTGCTCAGAGAATGCTAGGTAGCTATGCTAAGTGACCCCGATGGACAATAAATGCATAACTTGGACGACATCCGGCCAAATGTCCAGGTAAGAGGCGATTGTTTTTTTTTTACCGCAGTTTGAAAAAGCGATCTTGCTGTTAGCTGTTCTGTGGCATTTTGTGGCGGATTCTGTGGTTTTAGAGGGCTTTGAGTGCTATGGTTGTAATCAGCAGAGTCTCAGCTCTCATATGAGAGGCTGTTTGTGTGAATTGTATCAGGTTAAATTGCGCTGTTATCAATATTTCAGCGAGTGGGTTGACACGGTCACGAATATAGTTCATAATTCATTTAGTTTGTGTTTGAGCTGTGTTTGGGGTGTGTAATAATGGCTGAAATGTTCGGTTTGCCCAGGTTTTGCTGTTTAATTTGAGGATAAGCATCATGACACTCTGTCAGAAATAATGCATATTATTAGACAATCTCTGAAATGTTTGCTGTCAGGCCCCCAATTGGGGGGCGCTCGGGCTTAAGGGGTTTTAAAGGGGATATTTCTGTGTACATTTAGGTTGAAGCATTAGCAAGTGCAGTATTGAGCTTTTTGTGAGTTGGGACTGTCTGTTTTCTCCCTTGAATCCATGTTTGGAGCTGAGCAGAAGGCTGAAAAGACTGTAGAAGCAGTTTGAAAGTTCCTTCACTCGTCTGGACTTGATGTGAAAATATGAAGCAATGAATGATCTGTGCCTGTAGAGGGCAGCAGTACACTTCGATGAGAAGAAGAAGAAGAAGAAGAAGCGGACACAGGACAGAGCATCAGGGTGAAGCGACAATCGGCTGTGATGAGGTTTTTTTTTAATGGTCTTGGATGTAAATTGTGTGAAAATGAGTGTAAAAGAGGTGAGGCTGTGATTTGTGAGAATGCAGCAGTTGTACATAAGTGTATAAAGAGCGTGAGTGAAGGTGGTTGAATGTGTTTAGTTTTGAAAAGTAAAAACCTAACTAAGCTATTGGGCGATCTGGCAAGTAACTAGCTAGCTAACTGATGGCCATCTGGCATGTGTCCCCCCCAGAAACAGACACTGGGACGACCATCGTGCTTCAGGCACATATTGAGAAGCGGGTCCCTGTGGGACTCGAACCCTGGTTGCTCGCTGTTTCCAGCTCACAGGCGCGGTGACACTTTAACGTAGTCACGCGCACAGGGCGGTTATACAGGCGACGAATGTCCTGTTTAAAGCTGACGTCATCATCTGTGAGCGACGCAGCCAGCCTGCTGGGATGGACGCTGTTAAGTCTGGCCACTAGGGGGCGACGCGACTTTGTGTGCACAACCTCATCTCACCCTGCCCTTCACCTGAAAGGAAACTAACAAAAACTGTTTTGTTTTGTTTTGTTTTTTCATCACCTCCTCAGGTACACACGCTCCGCTCGCACCGCCAGCTCTGTGTTAGCTCGCAGCAAAATGTTGCACAAACATATTTCACCACTAAAAATTAAAACACCAACTCAACCTTCATTTATTTGCCACAAAGCAAAAGCTACATCTGGATGTGTGGATGTCTCTTTGTCACGCCACATTTCCAAAAATATCATCAAGGAATTCAATAAAATACCATATGATTATATTTGGAGAAGAAAAAAATATTCTTCTGAGTCAAGGAAACGTGAAAGAGTGATTTATACTGAATTCTGCCATATCTTTCATTTCTTACATTTTTTCTTTGTCAAACATTTGGAGTCCTTTCAATAAAGATATTTATCAAAGAACTAAGATGGGCTGAAGTTAAACTGCCCACGGTAAAAACACTGCTTTGGCAGCTCAAGCAAACATTAGAAAATGAGCTGAAAACATGTCAACAATTCAACTCCTCGTCGTCTGATCTGAGATCAGATTTTCACTCCCTACCAGTCCTACCTGGACCCCTGCTGGGGATGATGATGGTTGATGGAGAAGAGCTTCCATGTGTGTTTCTGGCTCTGACCGTCACCATGTGCTCCTCCCCGGGGTTCAGGCTCAGAGTCACACTCTCACTGCTGTTTGCCACTTCGCTCCTGATCTGCCACTCTTCCTCTCTGCTTTTAGTCCAGGTCACTTCGTAGTCCAGGATCTCTCCTTGGCTCTTATTGGCCAGCAGCTTCTGCACACAAAACACACTTCACCACTCAGAACTCAGTCTGAGATTCAGATCTTGACACTAAAACTGTAATACTGCAGTAACAAGATAACTTTTTTCTATTTCTCCTGTTATGAATTGAAGTCTGTAAAACCACACTTCTTTTCCAGACTATTATCATTGTATGAATCTGACCATTAAAAACATGAAGGTGTGTGAGTGTCATGTGACTCACTTTCTACATAACCAGTGTGTGGTTTTCCTTCATCTGCATCCACACATTCAGAGCCTCTGGAACTGTGGGACCAACAGATCATCACTTCCTGTTAAACTCTCGTTGACGTAAAGCACTCCTGTCTCTCTGTGCAGCACTCACCATCACCTCTGGTGTGAAAGACCAAGTCTCTGCTCCAGTCCCCCCACCTCCAGAAGTGCTGAGCTGTTCCACATCGTACCCTCACACTGTACCTCCAGTGAGGGATCAGCTCCTTCAAAACCGCAACCTTAAGGATCATTCCAACGCTTTCAACCTTGAGACACAATGCAGAAAATCATAAAGATATTCAGGTTCAAACAGGAGCTTCACAGAGGAGCCTTCCATCATCCACTCACTGTTTCAGCGTGATTGATGAGTGTTTGGCATGTTATATTGAGGTCTTTGCACTGCTCCACAGTCCAGGTCCATGTCAAGCTGGCGTTCCTGGAGTTCACAGCTGAAGCTGTCAGAGCGTCTGGAGCGAACATGTGGACTGAAGAACAGACCGAATCCGTCATACTCACAGCCGATATAAGTACAAGCTCCGTAGGAAGTGGTGTTTGTTTGGCACTTGACGTCGACGCAGACCTCTGACGGCTGCTTCAGCAGCAGAGTCAGGCCGTACGTCTGATCGCTGATCTCAGAGGAGTTCATCTCAGCTCCTCCGTAGCCGCTCAGATACATTTGGTCAAAACTCTGAGCCGCCGGCACCACGCAGCAAAATGTGGCCTTGCTTCCCGCCTGAAGCACTCGGTCCCGAGGGAAGACGCGCTTCCTCTTCAGGGCTCTAGTTCCTGCAGGGAAACAACATGATGACGTGAGATCAGCTGTTCTTCTGTGGTCTCAGCTCTGAAGCCCTCCCTCCTGAAACATCTGGACCTGAGTAACAACAAGCTGCAGGATTCAGGAGCTGAGCAGCTGTGTGGTTTTCTGGAGAGTCCACTCTGTAGTCTGCAGACTCTGAGGTGAGGGTGGGGTATTAGGGATGGTTTGATACCACCTTTTCATGTCTTCATGTCCCATGCCGGTAGCATGAAATTGAGTATTAGCCAATTCCAATACCAATCTGATACTGATACCAATCCAGTACTGATACCAGTCCAACCTCCTTTAGTGATCCATAATGGTAGCCTTCATCATAATTTTCTGAATACAGACATCTAAAAATCGCACATTCACCATGCAACAAATATTCTGCTCTCCTGAAGGACGAAATAAAATAGCTGACAAAATAACTGAAGTAATGCAATACTGCCATGTTAGGGGTTTTTTTTAAATCAAGACTCCAGATTTAACAGCTTTTGATGTTGGTAAAGAAAAAAGAATGCAACAATGGTTGTATTAATTCCGGATGACTGCCAAGAGGAGATGCTGAAAGCTCTGAATGTTCCCTTCACACATGTGAAGTTCTAGTATGTGTACCCACAACGTCACTGGTGACCTTGTGCATGACCCTAGAAAGGTTATAAGCTCCAGTGTCACCTCAGGTTCAGTTCCTACAGAATCACCTTGACTGATCATGAAGATTCTGAGTGACAGAGTGCTCTGGCGGTCATCCGGGATTCATAGAACCATAGTTACATTAGTAACTTTCATTCTATTTGACACGTTCTGAAAGCCAGAAGGCGGTGCTGAAATCCCTGAATGTCTACAGTACACTACAGTAAACTAAATCTGAGCTGCAGTGAAGCTGTGAGTCTAAATTGAAAATGTAAAAAGTGACACATTCCGTAAGCTTCATGTTTGACTCAATGAAAGTAGTTCAAAGCAGATTGTTTGGTGCTGAGTTCCTGTCATTATACACACCTGTTCTCACAACCAAATTCTGGAAAAATTACATTCACAGTGGTTCTTCCAACGTTTGCCCGCATCCTTCCATCAGCCTCGGCCATCATGAGGCCGTGATGCACAGCATGATCCACAAGTGGAGCCCTAATTTCACCAGGGATGTACTGACAATCTCCTTCCTCTGTTTGGTCCTCTTCCCCATCCTCAGCCCTTTTCCATGCGGCTGACCTTCCATTTCTGTGTCAGTGTTGGAGAAATGATCCACACTGTCCTGCTTGGGTCTGACACGCTTGTCAAGTGAAGGTTGATGGGATTCAGCTGAGTGACAATGGAAAAGTGACTTGTTACAACTGATAAGAAAATGCTTCTCACACCTGATCAATGAAGCTGAAGTTCACCTGAGAATAGCTTGATTTAAGAGACACTCAGGAAAAACATTCAAAATGTCAGATTTCCTTGACCGATTTTGACTAGTACATTTTCTAGCATGTAACAACTCAAGCAATGAAATGACTGTTAGTTTTATAGAGAATGACTCCAGCATTCCCAAGTATAGTTCATTTTGACTGACATGAGCAAATGACCACATTAAATGCCAGAGTTGTATGAAAAGCATGTGATGCATGTCCTGAAGTATCTGATTTGTCAGAATGACAAACTGCGACTACGATTTGTGTAAATGGCTGAATGTTGTGGAGGTTGAACTGTTGTGCAAAAGTGAAATGCGATGTGATAAAGGCACCAGAGTGACTGAGAAAAACTAAACACAGGGCAAATTCTGAGACTCGAATCCCACCTGGCCTCCAGCAGCTCCGAGTGCATAGTCAAGGCTAACCATGAATGGGATGGTTCAAGTGTCAAGTAGTACCTAAACCATGGAAGGATCAATGAAGTACTTTCAAGGTCACAAACCCATTTGACAGAAACCTCATTCTGAAGCCTCGGGTCCAACTGGCTTGATAAAGTTTGGATCCATTGGCCAAATCAGACAACAGCAGCTTTAACATGCATTTGGAGTTCTGCAGCTCAGTATTTTTTTTTTTTCACCCATTTAAGTCATTCATGTAACCAGTAAACGAAGGCCCAATCCCATTTCTCCTTCTAGCCCTACCCCTTTGAAACGGAGTGCTAAGGGGTAGGGCCCAAAGTAAACCCCTCCGAATTGCAACACCCCTCCAAAAATCGCGTACGTCATCAGTAGTCGCCGCTGCTGTAGACAGATGCGACAATTGTTTGGTGAAGATTTTCCTTACATTTTAAAACTTTATTAATCAACAAAATACTGACATTTATGAACTTCTTTCGTTGCGGACGCTGCCATCTTGCCGATCTTGGAAGGCTTTCTGGGAAATCTGTGTGGAGAGGGGCGCTTGTTTTGTCTGCCTATACCGTCAGTGGCGGGTGTGGTTAGTTCACTTCCGCATTGGCGGGGGCGATGGTTTCCCACCCGCGCATTCCAGGCGGGCAGTGTTGAAGAAACCAGTTTATTGAAAATAATCGTCCGTTGCGTTTGGAATGCGCGGGTGTGGAAATGATCACTCCTGTGCCAATGCAGAAGTGAACTAACCCCGCCCGCCACTGACAGCGCAGGCTGACGAAACAAGCGCCCCTCGCCACCAGATCATACCCCTCCGTTTGAAGTGTGCCTCGAGAACCTCCTTTTGGAGGGGTGACTGGCCCTCCTTCTTGGCCTTACCCCTACGTCATGACAATTGGGACACTCCTACCCCTCCCCGTGAACGCGCAAAATGAGGGGTAGGGCCGAGGGGTGAAATGGGATTCAGCGGAAATCATCTAAAATCAACACTCCAAGCTATTCTCTGGGTCACTTTTCAATGCAAGAAGGATAAAGCTCAAATGAAAGAATTGATTGAATACTTCCTTTTCAGGCACTTTATTAGCTGCAGTACATCAGTGTGTTCAGCATTTGTCTGAAATATTGTTGAACCACAAAGAAGTTGTTCAACTGCAGCAGAGGATGCTGGACTCCAGGAGCTGATCACACACCACATCCCTGCACATAGGAGCTCAGGTCCTGGTTCTCACAGTGACGTTTCCAGGCCACCCTGAAACACAGCCGAGTCGTTTATTCCTCCACATGTGAAGGTTAAAGCAGTGAGTCCATCACAGTCTCATCACATGTTCAGGACTTACCAGGCTCTGACGCCTTGAGGATCCTTCACCACACGCTTGGCACAGTTGATCGCTGCACCAACGTCGTCACTCAGAAGCTCTGAAATTGAATTTGGTGGATCATTATTAATTTACATCCATGTGCTGAAAGTCAAAGAACCAGGTATGTTTTAGTGGGAGGTGTAAACGCAGGGATTCTTCACTGACCGCTGCATTTGATGTTGCAGCCGTTGCTTGTAGGGGAGCCGTCCTCGCACCAATAGCGGCTGTTGATCTGGAAGATGCCGTAGTCTGTGGAGCCGGGTCCGTTGTAGTTGGTGGCTCCGGTGTCATAGCTGGACTCCCACTGAGACAGGCACACCCCTGCAGAATGAAAGTATCGCACTGGGCATCAAAGACTTGTTTGGCAAGTCTGGTGTTCATCATCATTTGAAGTCTCTCAGCCTCTGAGTCTGGTTCACTGCTGGAAAGTCCTCCTAAAGTTTTAATCTCTGAAATGAGTTAGTTGTGTCTCACACTGAATCGTGGGTTAAATTCAGCTGGTTGAGAGGAGTCATTAACACAAACGCCTCTCAGACAACATGAGGACTACATGTGATATATCATTCTGTTGTTTGTTTAGAGCTATTTGTACTCACAGTCAGCCAGGGTGACGCCTCGGTATCCGTCCATCCCATATTTCTTCAACACTCGGGCCCATTCGCAGCGCTCAAACACTTTGGCACTGCTCACAGCCAGCAGCAGCAGGAACACCAGACTCCTCATGACCATCTCTGCAGAGCGTTCTCTAAAGAAAGTAAAGAAAACCTGTGATGAACAGTGTAAAGCTGCAGGACTAATGTCTCCTCCTCAGCTCTGCCTCCTTTAATACTGCAGGCTCCGCCCTTTGGTCACAGCTGAAACAGAACCTGCACTCAACTCCAAACAAGACGCAGCTGTGGAAAGGTTCAGTTCTCGCTCATAGACTGTTGAAGGATCATTCAAACCTGAAGAAAGAGTTCTGGACTCAAGACAATTCACAGAGTTTCACAGGGAAATGAAGGAAATACATTAAAACAAAGACAATAAAGATTCTTCATCTGATGTGGTTATGATGTTTAAATACAACAGGTTAATTGTTCAATGGACAGCCTGAGCAAATAATGCTGTTTCCATTTTTTGAAACATCTTAACCATTTTAGATAGGGTGAATTAAAGTAGAGTACTCATTGTGTGTGTTAGTTTGGCCACATTTTGTATTGTTCATTGCTGTCTGTTTTTGTTTGTCTTGTTCTAAGTTGTGAAAAAAATAAAAACTTGAATTACAAAAAAATACAGTACAGAGCTGACCAATAACTGATGACCAAAATGGCAAAATGTGTGTGTGTGTGTGTGTGTGTGTGTGTGTGTGTGTGTGTGTGTGTGTGTGTGTGTGTGTGTGTGTGTGTGTGCGTGTGTGTGAGTGCGCCTGTGCCCGTGTCCGTGCATGCGCACCTGTCTGTCTGTCAATCTGTCATTTTCCAGCATCCTTGTATTCCCACAGCTGAGCAGCCACACTTAGAGGAGGAGGAGACTGGAGACTGACTGTGAAGCAGCTTTGTCTGGAACTCCAGCTACTAAGGTGTATGTCAGGTTCAGAGGTCATTCATGAACATGTTACTTGAAGTTGCTGTGTAATTATCTCCTACTTGAGTTAATTTACTGTAAAAAAAAAAAAAACATTTAAAAATAGATTGTCCTATTGTGTATGATATTTACATGTGAATACATAGAAAAGCCCAGACCTAAACATAGAAAATCTCAATTAAAAAAATCAATGAAAATATGTGACACACTATGTTTTTCAGGAGCTTTTCCAGAGCCAGAGCCTTCCCGGTAAGCAGTGCAACAACTTTCATCAAGTTGGCGGATGACACCACGGTGGTGGGTCTCATCTCTGGAGGAGATGAGACTGCTTACAGGATGGAGGTGGAGCGACTGTCAGACTGGTGCACCATCAACAACCTCACCCTCAACACCTCCAAGACAAAGGAACTGCTAGTCGACTTCAGGAGGTGTAAACCAGACATACAGCCCATCACACTCAGCGGGGACAGGCTGGAGATAGTGAAAGACTTCAGGTTCCTGGGCACATACATCAGCCAAGACCTGACTTGGACTGCAAACTCCACATCCATTCTGAAGAAGGCACAGCAGAGACTCTACTTCCTGAGGATTGTCAGGAAGAATAACTTAAGAACTGAGCTCCTGGTGTCCTTCTACCGCTGCCTGGTGGAGTCGGTACTCAGCCATGGCGTCTGCTTGTGGTTCTCTAGCTGTACAGTGGCGGAGAGGAAGCAGCTCCAGAGGATTATTAGCACCGCCCAGAGGCTGACTGGCTGCCCTCTTCCATCTCTGGAGGAGATCTATCAGACCCGCTGCCTCAGGAGAGCCCGCAGCATCATCGGGGATTCCTCACACCCCAGCCACCACCTCTTCCAACTCCTACCCTCGGGGAGGCGTTTCAGGGCAATAAAGACAAAAACACACAGACTCAAAAACAGCTTCTATCCTACAGCTGTCATTGCCCTGAATACTGCACCATAACCAGTCCCTGAACAAGAACAACATGTGACCACCAACTGCGTCATATATTTATATTTATATTGCAAGACACGCAAACTTTTAGTCTATTTATTTTATACCGTTTCTGCACTATTTTTGTCTTGCACTATTTTGTCCTTTTGTCTCTTTTGTTTGTCTGCACTGCCCACGACAGCTGCTGTTCTCAATTTCATTGCATTCTTCTGAACAATGACAATAAAGGAATTCTGATTCTCATTCTGAACATGATGTGAGCGAGCGACCTGGCTGTCTTCAGCATGTCCAAGCATCTTGTTGGGAGAGTTTCAGCACGGCTGACAATTTAGCTGAGGTGGATAAGTCTTGATTTCTACTTGAAGACTTTTAAGGATTCAGCACCTGTGGAAGCACCATTTGCAGTTGTGTAAATGAAATGATTGAACAAGTTTGGAGCACTTCTAAAAGCAAAACTTGCACCTGTGTATTGTGAGTTGTGTACCTGCAGATGTTTTTTTCTCTTCAGAAATCATTCAATTGCAGGTGTCCAAGTTCTCCAAGTGTCAGATTCAAAAAAGTTGCATGCAAAAGCTCCTCTCCTCTGATTGGCTTTTTCTCCACTGACTGAAGGTACAGATGGTTTTTCAACAAATACGTCAGTGCAGCTCTGTGATGTGTGACTTGAAGATGAAGGAAGGAGAGTCTGTGACTCTTGGCCAAGAACTTGAAATTGATGCAGGCGAACAAATGTTTTTCACCTCATTTATTGCAACATGTTCTCCATTGGTTGTCCACACAGACACACGCGCACACGCACACACACGCACGCACGCACGGTCTTGTATTTCTATCCTTGTGGGGACCGTCCATTGACTCCCATTCATGTCTAGCCCCTAACCCTGACCCTTACCCTAACCCTAACCCACACCACAACAAAGCCTAACCCTAAAGAAATGTTTTTGCACTTTTACTTTTTTCAATAACAACAACATGGTCAAGAAAACACTGTTTCTCCTACTTAGGACCGGAAAAAGGTCCCCACAAGGCACGTCGTTTCACGTTTTGCTATCCTTGTGGGGACATTTGGCCCCGACAAGGATAGAAATACGAGAACACACACACACACACACACACACACACACACACACACACACACACACACACACACACACACACACACACACACAAAGCAGCACATTGTGCTTTCTTCTGACCAAATATGAGAAATGGAGAAATGCTTTCGGGTGACTGGGAGACTTCCCTCTTTCCATGTGGAGAATAAACACAGCTCTCCCCCGGTCTCAGATCAGCGTGACTTGTGGTCAGGTGGCGCCCCCTTGTGGGAAAAGGGAAGACGTGTGAATTGACTGAAACTCACACAGTCCAAACTGTACAAATGAGGATTGTTGTTAATGTAACAGATGATCAATGATCCACCTCAATATCTGAGGCCCTTACACCAACTTTGAAAACACCATGTTGTTTGTAGGTCACTTCAAATGCCATTTGAATTTCAGAGCAACATCAGAAAGTTGGTCAAACAGTGCTGTGGAGAAGTGATTTTGGCATTGAAGGGGATGAAATGCTTGACAGACACAGACAACAGAAGAGTGGAGGTGGTGTGGCGTTGTTCACTCACACCACTGTGGAGTTTCAGGTGCTGGAACACATGTGAAGCATAGATTACAATGGATTTCTGATGTACCCTCTTCTTAACCGTCCCTTTTTACCGTCTGGAGTAATAGTCTAGTGGTAGAGCGTACGCCTCTCACCCGAGAGCCCGACGGTTCGCGTCCCTGCTCTGTCATGTTGTTTTTTTCACTCATTGAAATTCTGGAATTAACTAAAATTGATTAACTAAAACTCACCAAAAACACCCCCAAAGCGTTTTTTCTCTTTCCTTCATGCCTGCCTGTTTGAGCTTTGCTCGTTCAAAACAAAAAACGCTGGCTAGCTTTAGCTCTTTTGCTCGAGCTTCTCTTCACCCAAAGACACACGAAAACGTCTTTTCCTGTTAGAAACTCACCAAGCGCAGACCCTTCAGACTCTTGCTCTTGCTTCATTGTTGCTTTCATTCGTCATCCCAGTTACAAATGATGACCGAGGGCCTGCGGGAGGGGGGCTCAGGGGAGCCATCTTCTCCGTGCCACGTCAACATGGGAAACAGAGCGTTTTCACGGGTAGGGGAGGGGCTGCCTCTCTGAGCAGCACAGCAACGAGCAAAGCTCAAACAGGCAGGCATGAAGAAAAAGAAAAAACGCTTTGGGGGTGTTTTTGGTGAGTTTTAGTTAATTAATTTTAGTTAATTCCAGAATTTCAATGAGTGAACAAAACAACACGACAGAGCCGGGACGCGAACCCACGAGCTCTCGGGTGAGAGGCGTACGCTCTACCACTAGACTATTACTCCAGACGGTAAAAAAGGACGGTTAAGAAGAGGGTACATCAGAAATCCATTGTAATCGATGCTTCACATGTGTTCCAGCACCTGAAACTCCACAGTGGTGTGAGTGAACAACGCCACACCACCTCCACTCTTCTTTTGTCTGTGTCTGTCAAGCATTTCATCCCCTTCAATGCCAAAATCACTTCTCCACAGCACTGTTTGAACAACTTTCTGATGTTGCTCTGAAATTCAAATGGCATTTGAAGTGACCTACAAACAACATGGTGTTTTCAAAGTTGGTGTAAGGGCCTCAGATATTGAGGTGGATCATTGATCATCTGTTACATTAACAACAATCCTCATTTGTACAGTTTGGACTGTGTGAGTTTCAATCAATTCACACGTTTTCCCTTTTCCCACAAGGGGGCGCCACCAGACCACAAGTCACGCTGATCTGAGACCGGGGGAGAGCTGTGTTTATTCTCCACATGGAAAGAGGGAAGTCTCCCAGTCACCCGAAAGCATTTCTACATTTCTCATATTTGGTCAGAAGAAAGCACAATGTGCTGCTTTGTGTGTGTGTGTGTGTGTGTGTGTGTGTATGTATGTGTGTGTGCGCCTGTGCCCGTGTCCGTGCGCGCGCACCTGTCTGTCTGTCAATCTGTCATTTCCCAGCATCCTTGTATTCCCACAGCTGAGCAGCCACACTTAGAGGAGGAGGAGACTGGAGACTGACTGTGAAGCAGCTTTGTCTGGAACTCCAGCTACTAAGGTGTATGTCAGGTTCAGAGGTCATTCATGAACATGTTACTTGAAGTTGTTGTGCAACTCTCTCCTACTTGAGTTAATTTACTGTAAAAAATAACAATGTAAAAAAAGATTGTCCTATTGTGTATGATATTTATATGAGAATATATAGAAATCCCCAGACCTAAACACAGAAAATCTCAATACAAAATCAGTTTCAAATATGTGACACAATATGTTTTCCAGGAGCTTTTCCGTCTGTGCAAGATAGCCAGAGCCTTCCCAGTGAGCAGTGCAGCATGTGAGCAAGCGGCCTGGGTGTCCTCAGCATGTCCAAGCCTCTTCTTGGGAGAGTTTCAGCGCGGCTGACACTGTAGCTGAGGTGGATAAGTGTTCATTTCTACTTGAACACTTTTAAGGTTTGATCACCTGTGGAAGCACCATTTGTAGTTGTGTCAATTAAATTATTGAACAAGTTTTGAGCACTTATGAAAGCAGAACGTGAACCTGTGTATTGTCCCAGGAGTTAAGCTGATGTATTTACATCACATCTGTAAATAGACAAAAAAGACAAACTATGCATTTACATAGTTTTACGTTGTTTCTTTTTTTGACTGAAAATGTGACGTACTGCACCTTTAAACGCTGGAGTTTCATCTCCTGACATGTGACGGCCGTCTGTCCAGCAGAACATGACTCTGATCGGCGAAATCAACCAGCTGCGTCTGGCCAGGACCCAGATCAAGGACTACAAGACTCAGGTCTCCACGTTCAACAGGTCCAGCAGGCTCCGGCCCGCCTCGGATCAAGGAGCAGCGGGGGGGCCGAAGGAGGACGACCTCTGACCCCGTCAGCTCGGGGATCGGCTGAAGAACCAGCCTCAGTTCTTTTCTCTTCGTCGTCATGCAGCAGCATCAGCTTTACAGTGAAATCAGAGTGGAAATGTGTTTCTAGACTGAAGTCCAAAGAGGCTGGGCTGATCAGGAAAACAGAAGAGTCGGCATGTGGTCAAACTTTTCATGAGAAAAATATGAAGACAAGTGATAAAGAATTTTTCCAAACACATGGTTGACTTGGTTTGTCTTTATGAATCATTAAACAGAAGACAAAACAGCATTAAACAGATGAGCTGTCAGACTGTGGAACCCCCCTGGTCTGATCAGGCTGTGAAAGTGAGAAGATATGAGAACAGTAAACAGGCTCAGATGTTTGCAGACATCTTGGCGGCGGCGAGCTTCAGGTCTCTGGAGTGAGCCTGGATGCGCTGGTGGAGCTTGTCCACGGCAGCGGACAGGGTGTTGTAGATGGCCTGGAGGGGACAGGAGGAAGGCGTCAGCGTGGGAACAGGAAGTGGCCTGCCGCTGCTGCGGGAGGCCGCCGGTACCTGGGCTTTCTCCGTCTCCTCGCCGCAGACGTCCCTCAGGCTCTTGATCTCGGCCCTCAGCTGCTGCGTCTGGCCGGAGATCTTCTGGATCTTGTCGGCCATCTCCTCGCGCCTCTGGTGGATGTGGGTGCACTGGCTGAAAGAGCGGCTCGGGTCAGCGGGGGCGTGAGCGCGGTGGACGGCGTGCGGCGCGGAGGAGCGCAGGCCCGTACCCGAGCACCTCCTTCACGTGCTGCTCCTTCACCTCCTTCTTCTGCCGCCGGATGTTCAGCTTCATGTCCAGAGCTCGCTTCAGCTGGCCCTCCTCCACACACAGGTTCTTCAGCTCCTTCTGCAGCTTCACACGCACGCACGCTCACACACACACACACACACACACACACACACACACACACACACAAGTGATAAACACAAGAAACTCATTTCCTTCAAAGAAAGCTGAGAAAAGAGCCACGCTCACACGCCTGCGTGTGTGTTTCAGTTTAACTATCCTTCCTAACCCTGTTGGAACCAGAGACCGGGAGACCATTTCCAGGACCAGGAGGTTGGTCCTGATCGCAATGAACACCTGGAGTAGGACGTGAATCTAGGATTTGTGGACCTGCGCTGACCCAAGAGGGGGTGGACAGAGGCATGTTGGGACGGACCGTTCCAAGTGACAGCCCGGACGACCCATGCTGTCTGACTGAAGGAGAAAGCAGCCAAGTGGTATCACATCTGTCACACTCGCCTCTCTAGGTTGAAGAGCTCCATACCTGGAGGAGAGGACACACCGGCCTCCTAACCTGAAGAGAGGACTGTGGGAAGTCAGTTGTCCACCGAGGCAGTTGAGTATCAACACTCATCACACCATTTTGTTTTAAACTGTTGCTTGTCTGAACATTGCTTTATTTATTCATTAATTGATGTACTTATTTATTTATGTACTTGGAGACATGCTTGAGACCATGCAGAAATGTATGTTTTGCAGGAATGTTAATTTTGTGGTCCTAAATCTGTTTTTGGCCAAGAGGGGGATTTGTGGGAAATCTTACATTTTATTTGAGTGCTTGCTTGCTTACATATAGTCTAGTGGAAATGGACTATAATATGAATGCATATAATGTGGCTTGTAAAACTGCTTGTGTAGCTTTAATCATAACCGGACGAGCCCCCAGAAACTGGGGACTGACTGAGCCACGAGGCTGGGAGTGAGGATGGCAAGGTCTGATGATCAAGGTTTTGTCCACTGTAGGGACGTTACTGTTGTGTTTCTGTGTGTTTGTCTGCTGTGTTGTCCCATGTTTGAGGAGGATGGTAACCAGAACGATTTCACAAAACACTGTGTTGCTTCCATCATCTCCAGCTGCAATCTGATGTCAGCGTACATGCAGGCAGTATCAAAATAACATACTGTGTAGTGGAAGCCAAAATGACCTTTCACAGTAAATGTCTCTTCTTATATTAACTATGTTATGCATTGTATGACATATAACAATCATCATGAATTTCTTCAAATGAAATTAAGCATATTTTACCACAGAAAATGGACAGAAACAATAAGATCAGAGGGTGTTTAAGATTGTGGTTACGACTGTCATTCAGTGTTCAGTGAACCTTCACAAAGCAATCAGGAAGCAGCCATGAGCAGTCAGTCCCGCTCTCTCACCAGCACTCTGAAACATGTCCGCAGAAAAAAGGGATCTGCATCCAGAGCTTCTCAGGTTTACAGTCAGGCCCTCCTGAAGACACACACTCACACTGCAAAAAAGGATTTCTAAGAAAGTAAAAATAATCTTATTTCAGGGATATTGTTCTTATTTTTTGTCTAAAAAGTCAAATAATCTTGACAAGCAAGTTTTGTTCGAGAAAATTATTCTTGTTTTAAGAAAATATATCTAACATTTTCTCAATAAGACACTACAGCTAATATTGAGCTAGAATTACTAGTAATAAGCTACAACAATGGTATACATGAAATGCGTTGGATGCCATCATCCAGACAATCACGAAATTCAAATGTAGTAAAGCTGTTCAACCACTTCGGTTTTTATCACAAAAATAGGATTTTAAACAAGTTTGCACTAAATTGTAAAAGTAATGTCAGAAACGAGTAGACAGCAATATAAAACATGCATTTATACAGTTTATCAGCAAAAAAAAAAGTGATTTTAAGTAAATATTTCTTACACGACAAAGTTTCTTTGCTTGTTAGAAGCAAATTTTCTTACATTTTGGACTCTTTTATCTAGTTTTAAGACACATTATGGTCTTAAAGTGGCTAGATTTATAGTCTAGTTTAAAGAATTCTAGCCAAGTAAATTGTGCTTACCCCATCAGCAGATTTGTTTGCTCAAAACAAGAAAATTTGCCCAGATTTAAGAATATTTAGCTTATTTCTAGTAGGGCGTTATTAAGGAGGAGTGACAGTGGAGCAGAGCTGGACGACTCTCTCTGATCAGAGCTGATAATATATGAAGTGTATCCTCCAGACAAATACAAACTGACCATTTCTAAGTACTGTGAATACTATCACTACCAGCGGAAGTGAAAGATCTTACTTTGCGAAGTCCAGATAAGCCATGTGGCCGTGGTAGAAGCCGGGCTGCTTCTCTTTCCATGAGGTGATGTTTTTCACAACACGAATCTGGAGATGACAGATTAAAACAAGCTTAATATGGAAAAGAGTAGCTGCAGTTTGGTGCTTGAGATGAATGTAAAAGTTCTGAAGTCACTGAAAGCTTCTACCAGATTGACATTTCAGTGAGACCGAGTCAGCTCAGCTGTCTTTCCCCAGCCGTCTGGGGCACTCTGTTGTAAATGATGACCGTGTTGTCTCCTCTGGCCGGCGGCGGCTGGTCCTCACCGACACGCCGCTCAGTCTCAGCCACCTCTGGCTTGAGGAGGACGCTCTCTGAGAGGGACGGAGAGCAGGACATGTGAGGACTCCTCAGAGACTGATGGCAGACACCATTATATTCTTGAAGAAAGTTGTGACTAGCGTTTTGAAATGGTAACAAATGTAGCAGGAAGGTTATTATTAATGAACCGCCTCCCCCTATATCACTGCTGGCCAGTTAGCTGTTAATCATGTCAGTAAAAAGTTGAATTGAAGTTTGTCTCATGGTACATGGCAGAAGCGGACCCCCCTGGGAGATGTCTGCCTGGATCTACTGAGAAGCTCCCGGGAGGCCCAGAATCAGACTCCTCGCTGCGATCAGGTGTGGTGAAGCAGGACCGAAGTTCTCCAGACCGAACACCACCTGCTGTGTTTCTGCGACGCCTCTCAGAACGACTGCTCCACGGCCGGGAGCGTCTCACCGAGCTTCGCTCTCCACTCGTCCAGTTTCTGGATCTGCTTCTCGATCAGCATCACGGACACCCCGAACACCAGGACCGCCAGGAGGAGCAGAACAAAACAACATCAACCAGCATGTTACACCAACGCTGTTTGTGTCCATATGGGAAGAGCACCTGAGGCCCAGTCTGCATGTCCGCCCGCGGACAATCAATCCCTGAAGTCCTGCATGGAGATTTATTATTATGAGAATAAAGTCAGAATTCTGAGTAACCTGTGGCAATCAATACTGGTACAGTAGAAAGGTCAAACTTTGTGAAATAGAACCAAGTTTATGAGGGTAACACATGATGGAATTACTTACTGCTTCAAAGGCCTGACATCTGAAAAGGCCACAAACTGAAAAACAAAAACTACCCAGTCATACTTGATTCATTCCCATTGGGAAATTGCTTTTTTCACATTGACCCATCTAGGATTCTAGGGTCACAGTGAGGGAGCACAGGGAGCTTATGGGGGTCAAAGTTCAGGGCCAGAGACCCACAGTGTCTGCGCCTCCTCCACTCCTGCCCAGCTCCATCGTCCCTCTTCTTCCCTACAGGGCCTGTGGTGCCTGAGCTGAAACCCGCTGCTGTCAGAATGGGCAGCAACACACACTGTACACCTGCTTCCATCGTTTGGTCCCTCCGGATGGAACCACTGCTCCACAGCAGGGCTGTCAAACACAGAACCTGCAGGCCAGAACATTCAAACCACAATGAGGCATTGACTTTTTTTAGTTGTCAGCTGTTTTCACTGAGCCAAGCCTGCTGATGAGGGGCGGGTGGGCAGGACGGGGCCCTCATGAAGTTATCCAGTATTTAAAAACAAATTCAAACACTAACTGAGAAAATCATACATATTCAAATAACACATAGAAGCTCCTAAAATACCTTATTTTTCTTGGCATGAATGCACTGCTCCCGTGAAGTCCAGAAAAAGTCAAGCAGTGCACTAAATTGTACAGATGGGGTCAAAATAACCAATACGAAATCCTGAGGGTGGGTGTCAAACCGTTTTACAAGGAATTATCGCCATCTACTGTTCAGCTATGTGAATAGACGTTCAGCTTTTCCCCCCTGGACTCTATTTTCACTGGCAAACACCCACGTGGTCCGTGGCCCACCAGCTGAGAAATATTTGGGGAAAACATTTGGAATTGTCAAAAAAGAAAAAAGCTTCAATGCAAAGCTGATAATCGTGGGTGCAACTGTAACTGGTCTGGCCCGCCTGAGATCAAACTGTTGTGGAAGTGGAAAAAGCATCTAAATGATTCTAACAGCATTCACCCCCACCAGCCTCATTACAGAGTCTCACCTCTACAAAGGCTGAGATTACACTCAGGAGGGAGGAGGAATCTGTTTTTTCCAATGAAATGGACTTCATGTAAGAGTTCTAAAAACTGCTGTCCATCTGAAAACGTCAATATCAAGATGAGCTGCTGTCAAATTCAAAGTTCACCCTGAAGAAGAGGCATGCATGCTGGAATCAGTTTTCTTCCAGATGAGCATTTGGAATCAGCTCTTATAAACGGTACTTTATGGATATACAGCGTGGTTCCTTCACAAGCTGCTTCAGTCTGAAACAAAGGAGTCCCTCACTCTCCTGGATCCAGAAAAGGACGTGGGTGCGGGTGTCCAGGCGCCATCATTGCCACTTAGTGACTGTGGTCCGGATCAGCGGCATCAGGTCTGCATCAAGGCCTCCACCGTGTGGAGCTGGAGGCTGGCTGAGGCGCAGGACCAGCGTTGATTGGTGAGGGGTCCACAGACATCCAGTGTGCTGATTTCAAACTGTTATTTCACACAGTCAAAGTGTCTCCAGTGGATCGTTCAGGTTGGAAATGAGGGTCAGGAGGGTTTTTTTTTTTTTTTTTTGAGGACATTGATTTCAAGACTACAAAGTCAGAGAATCAGGCAGCTCAAAAAAGGCATGGTCATGGATGTCATGGACTGTTTGCTCCTCTCTCTCTTAAACCCCATGTCTTGATCAGAGGGCTGTCTTTCCGTGGCTGCTGAGGAGGGTTGAGCCTCTGAACCAGGATCTCCATCCTCTATGGGTGGATGTACTGTCATCTGTTATTTCCTGACAGGGTCCCTCATGCATTCTGCTCAACACTTATGCAGCTGAAGTCAATGTCCAAAAATCTGATTTAGAAAAACAAAGCTGGAGCAAAGCAAAAGTAATCCGTCCGCCAAGCAGACGAGCCCGTTGTCTCTGTGACCGCCGCATCGCTGTGAGTCAGCCGCCGGTCGCTGGGCTGGTTTGGACGGTCCTCAGGGAGCACACTGTCACAGATGGAGTGTCCTAACAGGAGAGAGGGCACAGGTTCTATCTTCATCCTCATGTTAGCCATCTTCTAAAGCCACAGAGGAAACCTTCCCCATAAAAGGCAGCAGTTCCTTGAAATTCTCTCCAGTGCTCATGTGTTCCATGTGAATGTAAGATACCAAGAGCTGTTGTTGACATCATTTCTCTATGGACGCAGAGACTATTACAACATTTTGGGGGCCTGTTTACATGACAACGGTGCAGGTCCTGGTGCAGGTCCTGGAGCAGGTCCTGGAGCAGGTCCTGCTTTTGACACCTCTACAGAATGAAGTCCAGGTTCGTCCAAGTGGCTCACATCTCATTCACAACCTCTTATTTTTTTGCTGGCTAATACCCAACTGCATCCACATAAATTGTCTTTTAGACAAAATATGTTGTTGTCACAAAATTATTATTGGTCTCACGTATATAATAATAATAATAACAAAGTCCCATAATAATAATAATAAACTCCCAGTCTTGCAAATGGCTGTAGCAAACACACAACTATGCAGCGATTTTCGAAAAGAAAAACTGCAATTTCAACAGGTCTGCGTGGCCTGAATCATAGCCACGTTAATAGGGTTTTTAATAAACCAAACCGTTTGTAAATCCGTCAAGAATTCAGCAAGTTCAGTGTGTTATTGTCTGTGCAGGCTGCTCACCTTCCATCCACCACTGCAGAGGCTCCGGAGAAGCCCCCTCGGGAAGATGGAAGACCGCTGACGCCGCCGACGAAACTCCAATGAGCCATCTGGCCTTTCTACATGTGAATCTATGGCCTGTGCCTCCAATTGAAATAATAATGATTAAAAAAAACAATAGACGATGCGGGTTGAAGAGCAGGAAGTGAGTTTTTTTCAATCTTCCAATCAGCTTTCTCTGACGTCACGTTGATTTGCATATTTCCCGTCATGCACTTGAAAAAGTCGGAAATAATCGGTCGTGGTCTGATCAGAACCGGAGTGGATCTGAAGCCTTTGTGAGATCTATGTCAGAACCACCTCAGCAGCCTGTCGGGGGTCCTGTTGGTCGGGTTTGGGCTGACTTCCCATGTGGTCCCACCGGGAGTCACAGCCATCTCCATTATACGCTACTGAAATAGCGCTCAGTTACATGACGTCACTGAGTTGAGCTGTCCGGCTGCTTTTCCTCGGTAGATCGTGTCTCCGCATCTCCAGCTTTTTAAGCCAATCTCCTTCTCTCCAGCCCACAATTGCTGACCCAATCCACATCTCGACTGTCCACAATTTCTCACAGCAACCAATCGCGTATCTGCATCCCCAGAATTTTTCAGCCAACCGACGTATCTTCTGGCCTACGTAGAGCACATGGCTTCTTTTTTTTTTTTTTTTTTTTTTTTTCAAGTCAGGAACACAGCTGAACGTTTAATAATGGGTTTGTTTTTGCGCGTGGGTGTGTGCATGTGTCTCTCTGTGTGTTTCCATCTTTCCTTACTGTTTCTGGTCATTCCTGTGTGTGTTTTTCACACTTTTTGTGTCGCAAGATGCCACTGTTAACATTGTAGATTCGACTGAAAGAAAAAACCTAAACATACATCCTCCATATCAACAGTGTACCGACAAGAAGCCAATGTTGATCTTTTGTTGTTGAACTGTACAATATTCAAGTTCAGAAAAAAGTGAATTCCTCCAAGAAATTCCTTTTTGTCTTTGTTGCTGTGAACATAATATCCCGATAGATATTTTCAGTTCATTTTAACATATCGATTCATCAATAAATAATACTTCTGATCCTGCATAGAGAAATATTAATGACTCCCAACTAGTATTTAGACTCTGTATTGGGTTACACTGACCAGTTACCTAATAGCAGACTTTTTTTTTTTTTATGAACAAACAATACAGATAGACAGAGACATGCAACACGACAAGCCACACAACAGAAAACAGAGAGGAAGCAAAACTAAACAAAACAACAAAAAAACAAAGAAACTAAAAAACTAATGAGTAAGCTATTTGGTGTGTATGATGTGTGTGTGTGTGTGTGTGTGTGTGTGTGTGTGTGTGTGTGTGTGTGTGTGTGTGTGTGTGTGTGTGTGTGCGTGCACGTGTGTGTGTGTGCATAACAGAAAAACATATACAGTCCACCCCTTTTTTCCACATATAAATATATATAAAGATATACATACACATTCATACCCACATACATACATACATTCACACATGTGCACAATACATACATACACAAACAATTGTAAGGAAAACAACACCCAAATAATCAAAACAACAATAATAACAGCAACAGAGCTCTGCCACCAAGAACAACCACAATATAACAACAACAATCACAACAATAACAACAACAATGATAACAACAATAGGAACAACAATAACAACAATAATGACAACAACAATCAATCACCATCACTGCTACCACAACACCGACACCACTGCACCCTCTGCCACCCCCAGTAATAATGATGACAACAACAACAATAACAATAACAATTACAATAACAACAACAACAATAAGTATGATATGTGAGAGTGGTTTGCTGTGGGTCATGACTGCAGAAAGTTCATGAATGTTTGCCAGATGGGGTTGTGGGGGATATCAGAGGAGTTTGTATTTTCTAGAGAGATGTAGTCAATGAGGAGGTTTTTCCAGTCTGTAATACGTATGGAGTTCCGTGATTTCCAGTTCATGAAGAGAGTTTTCTTGGCAACAGCTAGCGCCACGAGAAGTCAACGGTTTGGTGTATGATCAAGTTTTGATGTCGATAGGTCTCCTAATAAACAGAGGGTGGGGGAAAGTGGGATGTGGCAGCTCATGATTTGTGACAGGATGTCTGTAATGTTTCTCCAGACCACCTTCTCAAGAATCTTTGACAGAAATGGCAGCTTAGAGATGGGTCTATAGCTATTTCGATCTGCCAGGTCTACACCTCCTTTTTTAAGAAGTGGCTCCAAAATGGCGTGCTTGAAGGCATTCGGGAACACGCCGGATGACAAAGAGAGGTTTATCATTTCAGTAACCCAGGGACCGACTGCCTCCAGAACCTCTGAGAACAGTCTACAAGGGATAACGTCAGAAGAACAGGATGAGAGTTTCATCTTGGTTACCAGAGCCAGAACATCAGCAAGAGTTACAGACTCAAAGGTTAGCCACAAGCTGGAAATAGGCTCAATAGCAGCCAAGGCACCACACTGAGGGGTGGGCATATTATCCTTGAGCTTCTTGATTTTATCAGTGAAGAAATTCAGGAAAGCATGGCTGTCAGCTTCGGTGAAAACGGGGGAGACAGGAGCAGCAGGGCAAACGAAAGAGTTAATTGTACCAAACAGTACTTTAGGGTTTTTCTTAATCGCTGCCACCAGTTGGCGGATATAGTTGGACCTGGCATTCTCAACCATTTCATTGTATGAGGAAATAAGATCCCTGAGATGGAGCCTGTGAACCTCAAGGTTATTGGATTTCCACAGGTGTTCAGTCTTTCGACACAGTCTCTTAAAGCTTAAAATATGCTCGTTTATCCAGGGACATGCTTTTCTCTGCGTAGACAGATTGACTTTAACAGGAGCCACTTGATCCAGAATCATTACACAGTGGTCATCAAACACTGGATTAGGTCATCTACACCAGAGCCAACTGTAAAAGGAGGAGGATCGAACAATACAGAGAACCTTTCTGCAGTATTAGCAGTGATAATCTGCCTCTGAGACCTTACTTTTAAAGGTTTGGGCTCGGGACTGAAATGCAGATCACATGACACAAGACAATGATCACTCATGTGGACATCAATCACAGACACATTAGAAATGTCCAGACCAAGAGAAAAAACAAGGTCTAAAATGTGGCCCTTTCGGTGGGTTGGCAATGAAACGTGTTGAACAAGGTAAAAAGCTTCAGTCAGTGATAAGAATTCCATTGCATAGGGTGAAGAGGTGCTATCGACATGAAGGTTAAAATCTCCAAGGATTAAAACAGGTTCCAACTTTATTATGGAGGATAACAAGTTGCTAAAATCCTTTAAGAAGGCAGCAGCAGAGCCAGGAGGACGGTAGACCAATCAATCAATCAATCAATCAATTTATTTTTGTATAGCCCGGTATCACAACAACAGTTGCCTCAGAAGGTTTCAAGATGTTACATTGGTCGGTAAAAGTAAAAACAGTGAATAAGCATAATGGTAATATGTCAATATTTACAGTAACGAGACAAAACGAAGCAACCACCGTCTTAGACCCTCACATCCGGCAAGAAAAAACTCCAAAAACCCAGTGGGAAAAGAAGAAATCTTGGGGACAAACACAACACAGTAAATTGTTGTGACATATTGTATGACATATAACATATAACAATCACAGTCAATTTCTTAAAATGAAATTAAGCATATTTTAAAACAGAAAATGGACAGAAACAATGGAGCAGGCAGATTGACCCCCTGCAGCAAAATTCTGCAGTCCTGTCGCTTTAGTCTTTTATTGTTCCCCTGCGTCAGAGTTGTTTGGTTGACTGCATACAGCTGAATGGTGGTATCCTGCATTACATGCCATTCCCAAGGACCAGCTGCCTAATTTTGTTGTCGTCCCTGAGAATCAAATGTCCACCTCGTGAGAGCATGTCCATCCTTTTTTGTGGGCTCGTGTGAATGTTGCAGAGCTTTATGAAGACTGATTCCACCAGGCGACAACAGTCTGGCCACTGGGCAGGAGATCCCGAGGAACCGAGGACACAGCGGGTCCTGCTCTCCACCCCTGGTGTAAATTCTGCTTTGGACCTGGGTTGTTTATACCGCCCGGTGGTCAGGCGCACTTGGTGCCGAGCGGCGTAGGCCACACGCTGCTGATCATGTGGCAGTAAATTTTGCCACAGAGCAATGATGGTGCTGGCCTGCTGATTAGAAAGGGTCTGTGCATTTTCAGTCCGCAGTGCCACCAAGTACTCTGCCAGGCTGTTCACTCGGTCCATCCCTGGAATATGATGCTCATCCTCAGCCTGACAATGTAACAGTAAATGAACAATTAAAAACAATCCTATTACAAGCAAAAACATAACATTTAAGTGCAATATAACCTGATATTACCTCCTGTTCAGGTGCTGCTGGGCTCATAGCTGGTGGCCTGCAAGGAACATCAGCTGAAGCAGTGGAGACAGAGGTGGTGATGGTGGTGGGAAGAGGAGCAGCAGAGGCTTTGCTGGAGGTGGAACATGATGCACCAGTGGACTGTTACAGAAGATAAGATGACCATTAGTAATAGACCGTTGTAATAAAAAAAATATGGTATCCAAGGATTAACAAGAACATCCCACCTGTCTGTGAGAGTGTGCCCGGCTCTTTGCAGATGGAGCAGAGAGAGCAGCAGGTGGAGCAGAGAGAGAGAGCAGCAGGTGGAGCAGAGAGAGAGAGCAGCAGGTGGAGCAGAGAGAGAGAGCAGCAGGTGGATCTGTGGCAACAGCAGTGGTGACAGTGGGAGGGAGAGGAGCAGAGTCTGAGCTGGTGGTACTCAAATCCACAGTCTGAAAAGATTGTAACACAAATAAAACTTTATACTCAAGCAAAAATAAAACATGTTAAAAGTCATTTTAGAATATCATAAATAGCAGGTGTTCCAGATAAGACTATCACCAATACTCACAGCAACTGTAGAGGTCAGCAGAGCAGCTGGAAGGTGGGTGGGAGCAGGGAGGCATGGGGCAGACGAGATGGGATCAGATGCAGGAGGTTGGGGAAAGGTGGGGCTTTCCACAACACAGACTGGGGAGGTGATGGTTGGTGGTGGCTGAGAAGATGGGCTTGTGGTGTCCAAGGATCCTACGGTGGGGTCTACGTCTGCATCTTCAAAGCCTTCGTCTTCAAACTCCCCCTCTGTGCCAATGTCCTCCAGCAGCTGGTCGGTCTCCTCGGTGTCAGGCTCTGTGTTCTGCATGGCCCTTCCTGTCTGCCTGAACAGGTAATCGATACCTATCAGCTCTCCTGGGATAGAAAGTAGAAAAGAAAATTGATAAAAAAACAATGGCAACTAATTAATCATGTTGTTCTTTATGTATTTAAGGGCACTTGAGGGGAAATTCTGAACTCACCCGTGTACACAGACGGAGGTTGGAAAGAAGGGACGAGTTTCCTTCCAAGCACCTTGGTACTGTAGGTGTTGACACAGGGAACAAGGTCACCTGAGTAGCTTCGCAGTGACGAGGTCTGGACTGCCAGAGAGGCAGCTTCTCTGTCCTGGTTCCGTCTGTTGAGGCCATCCAGGAGGTACAGCTGGAAATTCACACTGTTGGCACTCGTTCCTAAAATACATTAAAACAAATAAACACTGTAAGCAGTTGATTTGTTTATTTATTTATTTATTTGAGTTTGCAATACAGACGCTGTGTCTCCATTGCAATAATGTAAAGCTTATCACATTTACCTTGCTGATGAATAAGGGATTAATACAAACCTGGAATGAACCTCTGTAGACGACAGTGGAAAGATTCCAGTGACGACGACCCCCTGGCACATCGGTATTTTGGGAGAATGATGCCCTCCTTGGTGGTGGTACTTCCAGTCTGGGTGTACAGGAGCACACCTGGTTGGTCCTGAATGCATTTTATGTGCCTTTTCTGGACTCTCCAAATGTTCTGCATCCTCTCCTGGTCTAAGAGAGGCACACCAAGAAGGTCTCTGCCCTTCACACCCATCAGCTCGTTAAGCAGCCCCTCAATCATGATGATGGTCTGTGGCTCTCCTCTTGTCCGTCTTCTGCAGTGCAGGGCCAGGTCCTCTGTGGTGATCTGCTGGTCCACCAATTTATCAGTGAGGAACACCTTCTCTCCTCAGCTGCTCCCTCTTGGCCCTCCGCAGCAAGGAAACATCACCGCTGTCCCACTCAAAGATGCAGCAGGACAGCTTGGCCATGAAGGTGGGGTACAGGGGATGTGCCTCATTTGTGCATCCAGATGCCAGCCGCCGCACGAAGTGGTAGATGTCAAGTTTTACAAGCACATCTGGCCACCCACCAAAGCTCTCTTTCAGCTTTGTCTGTTCTCCTTGCTGCGTGCAGCAGTCAGTGTCAACATAGAGGAGTGAGGAGGAGCCACTCCAGCATCACTGTAGCGCCGGATGAGCCCAGCAGCCATCATGTGGAGCCCAGGACCCTCCTGAGCAGTCAAGACACTGATGAGGATTTGGCCCACCTCATTACTCACTGATGAGAGCCACAGACCAGTCCCTCTGGCAACGCCACACAGTTTTGTGGTGATCTATAATGACACAAAAGCCCACATACAGTGTTGTGATTTCAGATGGGACGAAGCACATTAGTATCACATTTCATCTTCATAAAAACCACAGCATTCAGAGTTCAGGTTGTGATTTAGTGTTGTCATATATGACTGAAAATAATAATTTCATATCGAAGGATGTCCATCGAAGTGATCTACCTTTTTGGTGGAGTCCATTTTCAGGATGGTGCCAAATGTGGACGTTATTGTGGTTTTAATGTGGTCCAGCCTGCTCAAAATGTCTGGCCCATACAGAGCCAACATCCAGCGGTGACTTGGTACTGCTACTGGCTCAGAGGCTCCTGGAATGTGACGGGGAGCAAGCTGGGCCGAGCTGCAAAGTCAGAGCATGCCCCAAGATATCGGCAGAGGCGCTTCAGCCACTCCTCGCTGTGGTTTTCTTTCAGCTGTTTAACCAAACGTGTGGGGCTGTTTCCCAGCGTCCTCTCCCTCAAAAACCTAATGACACGGATGTCACATGCAAATCTGTTAAAAGAAAGAGAAAGATAAACAAAAGAGACACACAGAATTAATAAACACAGCAAGTGATCAATCTGCTTTGATTCCAAACATTTATCAATCTGGTTTACTCACTTCTGCGTCAGGATCAGCCTGAACTCCAGCCTGTGAGCCATATCCAGCTGGTCAAGGATGGTCTTGCTGGAGGAGATGTCATTTGTTTTGCACCCAACTGACTTGCATCTCAGAGTCTCTGTGATTAAAATGTAATAACTGTCAATATCCAAGACTTTGCGCGCTCTCTTGTGGACACCAGCACCTGTGAGCTGCTTTCTGCACACAGGGCAGTGCAGCCTCACTTTCCACAAGTGATGCGGCATCCACAGGAGGAGCTTGTGGGTGAAAACCCGCTCTGGAGTAGGAGCCCGATGGTAAATAAGAGCAGGCTCTGGTGGTGCGGACCACAACTCCAGGTCTACTCGCAGTCGCTGGTTTTTCCAGATGGCGGCTGAAATCCATCTCTGATCCTGAGCTGGTATCTTTTTTTTCATCTCCGCTGGCAGCCAGTAAAGCTCAGAACCTGGAGCTGTCTGTGCTTCTCCTGCTGGAGCGTGAACAGGGTCGGATGTGGAGAGCTCAGAGGGAGCAGTCGGAGGTGGAGCAGTCGGAGGTGGAGCAGATGGGACACACGCAGAGGTCGTAGCAGAGGACAGTGGGATTGGAGGAGCTGAGGATGAGGCTGATGCTTCCTCATTGTTTCAAGACAGCAATGTAAAGACAAAATAATGAGGATGCCATTATTACTTGAAGTTTTGTAAAACATCAATGGAAAGAAAATAACTGGAGTGAAAACTTCCTCAGCGCTCTCTCAGTCGCTGGTGGGATGGAGGTGGCAGAGGGCCGCTTTGCCACAGGTGAGGGAGGAAGAGACAGAGGAGAGACCGTCTGAATAAATGTCCTGGGACTGCGGGCAGGTGACTGTGCTCTGCTTGTCGTGGCACTTGCAGGGGTGCTGGAGGACACAGAAGAGCTGGAGGCCTGATGAGAGAGGGAGAGAGAACAGCTAAAAACATCATCCATTGAAATGAGCCGGACAACACCATGCTGCTGCTACATTACCTCGCTGACATGTTTTCTCGCCAAACTCAGGTTTGGTGTAAAGGCAGCACCATGAGACGTGGCAAACCTTGACTTTGTAAACTGCAGAAAAAGTTTTGATAGTGTTTCCTTCAACATGTTTTCTCTAAATATTTTTGCAATTACCAACACCTGTAACATCATTAATATTTACCGATGCCAAAGTCAAAGGGGCTCTGGGAGCAGTCTGTCCAGATGCTGCTGCTGATGGACCTGGATGATCTGGAGCGCTGGGGGATGTGACCGGGACACTGCTGGAAGGCTGCAAGAGCACCGGGAAGGAAAAGGAATTCATTCATACACAATAAAACACCTGCACACATTCATTTCACGAGATACCAACATACCTTATTTGCATGGAAACCGCAGCTACAAGTTTGCGTCTGGCCAAATAAAGACGATTGTCCCCTCCGCTGCATTGGGCATTTCTCAATCTACAATACAATCTGAATATATCTTAATGCCTCACACTTTTTTAAATTAAGTTTATTCTTAATAAGTGCACACTGAATGCTGATTATTATGTCCAACGTACCTTGACATAAAGATCATGCCACTTTTTCTGGCGTGGTGCTGGTAAGTCACATCACTTACTTAGGAATCCATATTTCTCCCAGGCTGTCAGAGTTGATTACTTGAAATTTCACTCCATTACTCAAAACAATAAACGATGATCTCCAACGATGGATGAACATACCACTATCACTATTAGGCAGAATAGCAACAATAAAGATGACAATCCTCCCCAAAATTAACTATCTCCTTTCAGTGATCCCCACTCACCCACCTCTCATCTGGTTTCACTCTCTTGATTCATCCATCAATAAATTGTATTGGAAAAATAAACCCCCAAGAATAAAACTGACCACATTTCAGAAAACAAAAACATTAGGCGGACTCAATGCACCACATTTTCACCACTATTCACGAGCAAATCAGCTTCAGTATATCTACAAATGGACCCACCCCACTCAGTCAGACAACACTTGGTTAGACATAGAACAGACAGTTAGTAATGAAATACATTGAGCAGATTTACCATTTCTCACTCAGCCTATCAAAAAACACCCCTGTTTCAAAAACCCCACAATATCATCGGCTCTGACAGCCTGGTGGAAATTACACAGCATCACTGACTCCACTCTGGCACCCTCACTCTTCACCCCCATCTGGCACAACCCGGACTTCACCAGCAATAAACAACCATTACACTTAAGCTCCTGGGCAGATAAAGGGATCACTCACCTCAAACACATCTTCAACAATAACACCCTGGTCCCATTCCCGCTTCTGGTCCAGAAGTTCGGCATCAGGAGCCAACAGTTTTTACAATACCTACAGGTTTCATCATCCATCCAATCAGCAATGAAAAACAGAAACATAAACCTAGACCTCCCCCCTTCAGCTTCTACCCTCATTAATATCTCCTCTTCAAAAAAACTCTGATCTAAAATATCCAAGTTAATTTCACAGACCGATACAATATCATCTATACCTTCAGAAAAATGGCAAACAGGTCTCACAATTGCTCCCGATGCCGACTTCTGGCCCCAGATCTGCAAGAACATTTTCTTCATGGCAACAAATGCCAACTTACAACTCATCCAATACAAAATCATTCATAGAACACATCTGACTGGACGAAAAATGCCAAAAATGGGCTTCTCATCATCCGATAACTGTTCACACTGCACAGAAAACTGCACAGATACCTACATTCATGCAACCTGGCACTGCACACCTGTCCACCACTTCTGGAGAAACATTACAGACATCCTGTCACAAATCATGGGCTGCCACATCCCACTTTCCCCCACCCTCTGTTTATTAGGAGACCTATCTACATCAAAACTTGATCATACACCAAACCGTTGACTTCTCGTGGCGCTAGCTGTTGCCAAGAAAACTCTCCTCATGAACTGGAAATCACGGAACTCCATACATATTACAGACTGGAAAAACCTCCTCATTGACTACATCTCTCTAGAAAATACAAACTCCTCTGATATCCCCCACAACCCCATCTGGCAAACATTCATGAACTTTCTGCAGTCATGACCCACAGCAAACACTCTCACATAGCATACTTATTGTTGTTTTTGTTATTGTTATTGTTGTTGTTGTTGTTGTCATCATTATTACTGGGGGTGGCAGAGGGTGCAGTGGTGTCGATGTTGTGGTAGCAGTGATGGTGATTGATTGTTGTTGTCATTATTGTTATTGTTGTTTCTATTGTTGTTATCATTGTTGTTGTTATTGTTGCGATTGTTGTTGTTATATTGTGGTTGTTCTTGGTGGCAGAGCTCTGTTGCTGTTATCATTGTTGTTTTGATTATTTGGGTGTTGTTTTCTGTGGCGAGATGAATCGGGTGAAAAGAAGCCAGACAACGCCACCTTGGGAATTGCACCCAAGGAAATAACTAAAAAGTAATGATTGGTGAGGACACTCAGGTTCGCGGCTTAAGAAGCAGGAGACGTGGGTTCTGGCCAACAGAAAATATCTTTATTAAATATCAAATTTCAAAAAAACACATTCACTCTCTTTAAAAGACGGGGAAGAGGGGGAGCCCAAACAGGAGCTGAGGCTTACCGGTGGGGCACGGGTAGTAAGGGGAATGAAGGCCTCTGAAGGATCACCCCAGACACACGTGGACACTCACTCGCTGAAAATAAAGGTGAACACACTCAAACAAAAAGGGGTGCGCAGCACATCACACAGGAGGGAGACCCACCACCCAGGGACACCGATGCCGCCACCGTCGTGCTCAGCTTCTGGAAGGGAAGGAAACAGACAAGGGGAGTTAAAAAGGGTTTTTCCCTCACATTCGTGCATTCAAACAAAAAAAGAAATACCTGAATGAACTAAACACAAGTGGGCGGGCAGCCACAACTCACAAGTAAAATAAATAAATGCAAACCGGTAACTGCCACACCCGAACAAAAACAAAGGTAACTGGAAAATAACAAAGAATGAACACACAATTAAATAAAGAAACAATAACCAAAAGAACAACAAAATATACCAACACCTAACCCAAATATACTTAATCAAAAGAAAAGATGATAAAGTAAGCAGATCGCTTCTGTGTATTCCTGGCGTCCCACAAGCGTGTAATCAGCTCGGTCAGGAAGCCAGCAGGTCGACAGGGGTGCAGCAACCTGCAGACGGCGGGCTTCCAAGGAGCAGAGGCAGTCCAGGCGTATTTATTCGTGCCAACACTGGACTTCGAAGCCACCCAGAAGGACAAAACAGCTGGCGGGCTCCACGGCAGATTAGCCGCTCCTAATAAGCAATAAAAAGGGCAGTCATACACCTGCACGAACCAGCTAAGAATATGAGGGTGTCTAGACTGCGTACCTGGCAAACAAACATTTAACTGACACGCCCAGTAGGAGAGGTGGGGAGTCTGCGACCTCCCTACCGCCACTCATCTAGCAGCAAGTTGACACCCAGATGAAGGGGGAATTGATCCCCAAACGCGGCCCAACAGGTAAGCACAACTCGCACGGCTCACACGGTTCACACCAGGAAGTGAGAAAGCCCAGGGGCGGGGTCTACTCCAGACTCAGCGGCAGAGGCTGCCATAGACATCATATAAGAACTAGATGCCTTAAGGCGGAGTCAGCAACGTCGTTCACTGGCGGCCATCTTGGTACAGTGGACCTCTCTGGCCGCTGTCGTGTCACTGAACGGAAGGTGAGTGATTTATACAAACTTAAATACTCGTAACTCATTGAATTCTTGACGGATTTACAAACGGTTTAATGTCTGACTAACGTTGCGTTGGTATGATTCAGACTAAATGTTAAAATCATGACTTTTCTTTTTGAAAAACGCTTGTTCAGCGTGTTTAGTCTATAGTAGTGTGTGTGTCATTGCTGCCTGAGACCACAGTCAAGATTTTCAATTATCAGGATTTCTTGAGACCAATAACGTTAATTGACAACCTAATCTTTTGTCAAAATGCCCTTTTTACACGGTTGCATTTTTTTTGATTGAGTTATGAAGCTGTTAATGAGAACTTTGACCTATATATTACAAAGTTGACTCAGCAATTTGACGTTGGTGGGAGAGATCTTAAGTTTCAATATAAGTGGTTCGTTTATCAAAACATCTTTACATTTATATTCTTTCATGCTATCTTTGTGTTTACAGAAACGTCTCAAAATGCCTGATTTTTGTGCCGCCTACGGCTGCTCCAATGAGCGCAGCCTCCAGACCAGAGCCTGTGGAATCACCTTTCACAGGTGAGACATGACTACATAATGACTGTTTTTTTTTTATTAGGACACTGTTTATGTACAGTTATGTAAAGTTATGCTGCACAGGAACACCATGGCTGTGTGATAATATTGCAAGATTGGTTTTGACCCTAACTTTTTAAAAAAAATTACCATCTACTTCCATCTTATTTAATTAGATTTTGTCTTTCTCTAATTCTCAATTTTTGCATCGGCTGAATATGTACACAAAATGACCCCAATATATTACATAATGTATTTTTGTCCTTATCCTTAATGTTACAGGAAAAAAGGTGGAACATGTTGACAATAGGTTTTATGTCTGAGTACTTTTCCTTCCATTTTTAAGGTTTCCTAAAAGCGGAGAGCTTAGAAGACAATGGGAACTTGCACTTAAAAGGGATGATTTCGTGGTTAACAATCGGTCCCTGGTCTGCAGCGACCACTTTCACAAAGAGGACTTTGACAGGACCGGGCAGACTGTCAGGCTGAAGGCTGGTGCTGTGCCAAAAATCTTTAATTTCCCTGCTCATCTTCAAAGGGTATGTTTATCACTGGCCCACAAGAATTCGAGGTGGATAAATTAATATTTAAAGATCTGATTTAATGTCACATTTCCTGTAAGTTAAGGGAAACATAAAATGTTGTATTTTACACAACATTTGAATATTTAACTGTTTCTTTTAGCCTACAGTAACAAGAAGCACAGCTACTTCAAGACGAGCAGAAGGAAACCTGCCTGAAACTCAGCAGGGTGAACCTCCGCCTGATGTTGTGAGTATTTAAAGGCATGTGGAATGTCATTAACAAATGAGAGCATCTTATGGCCTGTCATTACACCGTTCATCACAGTGGTGCCCAGGAACGGCTATGATGGTGTTGTTAGAAGAGCCCAGTATCATGTGAGGTGGTATTCTGTGTAAAAGGAGGGAGAACCACTGGTTCTGTCGCATGCTCTATGCCACACATACACTGTGATGAATAAGCATGTATAA
This sequence comes from Salarias fasciatus, assembly GCF_902148845.1. Taxonomy (NCBI): domain Eukaryota; kingdom Metazoa; phylum Chordata; class Actinopteri; order Blenniiformes; family Blenniidae; genus Salarias; species Salarias fasciatus. The sequence continues at coordinate 32,999,091 of NC_043749.1, forward strand.
ACTATGCCAAAGGGGAACCTTTACCCTCAGAACAGACATTTTTTTCTCAGAAGACATAAAACATATTTTTTCCTTATACACAATCCCATTATTAATATATATATTTTTTTATTGTTATTATTGTGTTCATATGTTTTTCAAAATCAAAAGGCAGCCACTGAAGAGACGCAAATGACCCGGAAAAGGGAATCCTGTGACCACCTGTATGCGTTGCCTTCGTGCCCAAAGGCTCTAAAATCCAAACTTGATGCAGCATCACAAATGGTACGCAAACTGCAGCGGGAGAAGGGTAATGCCATGGCGAGGGAACGGAGGGCAAAGAAAAACATGCGTGCTCTTCTGGAGGAACTGAAAGACAAAAACCTAATAAATGAAGAACTGAAAGACAAACTTGAATGTTACTCAGGTAAAATAAACAATTACATTAAATATATATTTTTCTTTTGGGTGTGTTATTAGATTTCCTAGTTACCACTCTAAGGAGACTTACTCAATCACTTTTGTTAATTGCATTTCAGATCTTCCAGTTCATCTCCTCTCAAAGCAGGGTGTGGAATACACGAAAGCCCAGAGAGATTTTGCACTTACCCTGCATCTGCATGGCCCTAAGGCTTATGACTACCTGAGAGAGACTCTGAAGATTCACCTCCCACACCCTAGTTCATTGCAAAGGTATTCTTCATCTCTAAGTTGAACTGCATTAACAACTAAAGCTACAGACTGCAGTATAATCAATGGTTAAAATTACTGGTTGAACTGTTGATACATTTTGATGTTGCAGTAGTTTTTGGTATTTCCACTGTCCAAAGTAGGGTTATTGGGTAAGCGGTTCATCTGGTAAGTGACTAAATGGCCTATGTCTTTTAATTGTATCTAGGTGGCTGAGCTCTCTGGATGCACAACCTGGACTAAACCAAATGATGCTTGACATGCTTGGACGACGGCGCCAGGAAAATGAAGCCAAATATGGCAATGTCACTCTGATGCTTGATGCCATGGCCATCAAAAAGCATATTCAGTATGATCCACAGACACAAACCATGTGTGGATTCGTGGACATGGGGGATCACTTGAATCAAACTGACATTGCTTCTGAGGCTCTTGTCTTCATGGTTGTTGGGCTCCAAGGTTATTGGAAAGCTCCAATTGGGTATTATTTGACCAAGAGCCTAACACCAGAAACACAGAGAGTCTTGGTAGTGCACGCTTTGGAAGAACTTCAGCAGCGCCAGATAAGGGTGGTGTGCATTACAATGGATGGCCATGCATCCAACATTAGCATGTGCACCCAGCTCGGATGTGACCTGAAAGCAACACCATGTGAGCCGTTGAAGACTCATTTCCCACATCCAAGAACCCGTGACAAGGTTTTTGTTATGTTGGACGCATGCCACATGTTGAAGCTCACACGCAATATGTTGGAGGTACATGCTCATCATTATTGCATATTATATATATATATATGCTGGTATATGTTATATACCATATTCAGTTTTTGATGTATAAAATCTGTACATGTACATAATTGTGGAGAATAGGGTACTTTAGGTGTCATGTGTGCTAACACTGAAAAATAATTGTGATTCTGCAGGCATACAGCCCAATTAGAAGCATCACTGGCAGCATCAGTTGGGAATACATCGTTCATCTGAACAATGTCCAGAAGAAAAGTGGACTACATGCAGCCAACAGCGTCACAGACAAACATGTGGAATTTGCTAATCAGAAGATGAAGGTAGGTTGGTCAGATGGTTGTACAGTTGGCAAGGTTTCGGATCATCCAACCAATTTTAATATCACACAGAGACAACCCAAGGATATATTAAATGCATAAATCCACTGTATGTATAGAAAGTTGATAAATGAAAGCACTCTAGGACTTCTTGTTATCCTGATATTTGCATATTGTCATCATTGTTGTAGTTTTCACTCTTTAATCTCATACAGGTCTCCCTGGCAGCTCAGACTTTGAGTCATTCTGTTGCAGTGGCACTTCGCACCTTGCAGGATCTGAAGGAACCGCAATATGCAGTGTTCAAAGACTGCGAGGCTACAGCAGAATTCATTGAGGTAAGATAGCTGCATCTGTAACTAAGTCATTCTTCAGTGTTTTTGTTAGGAACATGTCAGTGATTCATTGCATTTATCCTGGTGGCATTTGTGGCACCCACCACAAGAGAGACAATTCAAATGCTAAGATTTATCGAAAATGTGAGAACTTGCTTGTATATCTCATATTTTTTTGTTACCAACATCGTACCATCCATAGATGTGTACTATCTTATCCTTTTTGACACCACGTTATGGTAGGGGTTCCTCATCTTTTGAAAGCCGGACAAGAAGATGGAGAGGGGAGAAGAAGAAAAAAAGAGGAGAGGAGAGGAGGAGGGGCGTGCCCCCCCCCCCCCCCCCCCCCCATTGAGAACCGCAAACTTATGGTGATAATTTTAGTGCTTCCAGTTAATTTAGATATCTGTTTTTAGATGACAGACAAGCTGTTCGACATCCTGAACAGCCGCAATCCCAGAGCCAAAGGGTTCAAGGCCCCTCTTGGTTCGAGGAATTGGTCAAGCACCAGGGAGTTCTTGTCCAGGGCCAGGGCGTACTTGCTTACTTTGAAGATGGAAGATGGCACACACCTGTACCAAACAAAGAGGTTTTATCGAAAAAAAAAAAAAAGTGAATTTTCTGTTAGTGATGCACTGATACTATTTTTGCCCCAACACAAGAACAACTCCTCAACTGTTGAGTAGTAACTATATCCACGATGAAATCTTTATTATAATGTATTAATTAGTATGACACTTTTAAACAGTTACCAGTAGCTCATCTCTACCGGTATGAGTGCATCCCTAAATTCCATGGATGTCTTTTCTCTTTTTGTTCATCAAATTTATGTGGGGCTCCACTGTCTTCAGCATCAAGTTCAGATGCTCTGTCCTCATTGTCTGCATCGAGTTCATAAGATGCTCTTTCCTGTAAGATGTTCTGTCCTGTTTGCATCAAGTTCATGAGATGCCCTACTCTTCTGCATCAAGATCATGACGGTATGTATTATTCACACGTGATAATGTTTAAGATGTCTGTGAATTTGTCTATGCTGCAATTCTCTTCTGTTAAGCCCCCCCAGGTACAAGTATCTAGCTGGTATGTATTGCATGGTCTGCATGTTTTGTTGAAAGAATTGATACAAGCAGGTTTAGTGTCCTAAAAGTAAATTTAAGGATCCTAAACCTTACACTGCTTATACTTTGAAGATCAGGGATGCAAACTAGTCAGCTGTAGGTTATGGACTGCTTTTTCCCCCCAGAATGTGGTAAGTACGTGAAACAGGGAATTTTATGTACCCTGGCATCTCCCAGACAGATGATTATCTGTGAGCAGTGACTATTTTTACCCTATGCCTTGTGTTTGCATCCCTGTCTTCTTGTGTCATTGGCAGGATCATCACAGTAATACATTAATTTATTTTGAAGGTTCCTCTCTGTCCTCGGCTTCATCGTCAACATTGACACGTTGATGTCAATGATTCCTGTGCTGCTCGAAGAACAGAAGTATGTCCTGACGTACAGGTTTAGCCAGGACCACCTGGAGCTGCTTTTCAACTCCATCAGAGCATCTGGTATGGTCACAACACTACATGACATGTAGTGTCAGCAAATGCTTGTATTGATTTCACATACATTTTCACCATTGTGATACAGTCTGAACTGTATGATGTCATTCATTTTAATTTATGTGAGAAAAGATCATTCAGAGGTGGCTGGTTTTTTTGTTTTTTTTTTTGTTTTGTTTTTTTTCACTGCGAAAATATATTGAATATCTATGTCATGTAACTATTTGTCATGGTTCATGGTTTTTTTGTACTATATATCATGGTTTTGTTTTTTTGTTTTTTTTGTTTTTTTTTTTAAGGTGGCTGGAACAATAACCCGAATGCCTGCCAGTTCAAATATATCTTCCGGAAGCTGATGGCCAGGTGCGGGGTTGTTAAACCAAGCAGCAAAGGGAATGTGACAGCACAGGATGACATGGAGTTCCTAGCAGCCGGAGCAATGTCATCTACTGCTCAGACGTACAGCATAGATACATCTACCAACCTGTCGGCTGTAGACATGTCCTCTGCAGAAGGAGAAGATCTCACATCCCCGTTCGCTGACATTCCTGCCCTTGTGCATGACCACAGCTACCTTCCCAAGCATTTCGATGGTCTTGTGGACAACATTCTTGTGTACATTTCAGGTAGAGGTCGATTAATGGTAGATGTAGTCTGTAGCTGATTATTTTTTCAAGGCTTTTTAATTATATTAAGTTATAACATGAATCTGTTTTTCGCTGATTTCAGGATTTGTGGTGCGACGCACTCTTGAGAAGCTGTCCTGTGATGTCTGCCGGGCCAGTCTTGTGATGGATGCTGAATCTGCCCACAAGGACCAGAGCTACCACCTGCTGACTCTGAAGAACAATGGAGGTCTGGTCATTCCATCTCAAGGGACGGTTAAGGTCATCAGGGCAGCAGAGTGGGTCGTTCGCCAGGCAGCAGCAGACTGTAAACGATCACACCCCATCAAGCTGTTGGAGGTCCTGTACATGGTGCGGGAGAGGATCGGTTCGGAAGACGTGTTTTTGCTGGGGGAGCACATCAATGACACGCAATACGGCATCGAAAGTCACCACCACACACTGTTGAGCTTTGTTGTCTCCATGTTTTTCAAACTGAGGCTGCACCACATCGCCAAAATGACATCGCTTCGCCTGCAGCGTAACAATGAGAGGCAGAAGCTCAACAAAACCGTTCTTTTCAAAGGACATTAGTGCAATTCCAAAGTCAGTGTGTACATATGTATATTAGGGTGACCCAGCATCTTCTTTTGCCTGGACATCTCCACTTTTTAGGTCCTGTCTGGGGGGTCTGGGCGGGTTTCATAAATTCACAAAAATGTCCAGTATTCAACTTTTTTCATAGGACAATTACTGTTTTCCCCTCTACTCTGTTTTGTGTTTGTTAGTATTGTGGTGAGACTCTTCTATTATTTATCTTATATTACAGTTACTAAGAGATGTATTGGTGAAGCTGGATTTCATAACAGAGAAGTTCATAGTTAGAAAACTTTCTACTTATTTAAAAAGAGTCCAAGAGGGCTGTTGCTAGAAGTTTACATATTTCATTGTATTTTATTACAGAAGTTTTCCTTCACATCATTCAAGCATAATAAAGCATGTTCATCAACTTCCAAGAAGCCTATCTGAATTTGTGTCTCGAGGCCCTGCCGATTGTCCTCTTTTTTGCAAATCAAAATATGGTCCCCCTTGGGTATATGTACTGTATATATGTTTTAATTCTTTATATTTATTTATTTTTTGGTCTTGTTTTGAGGTTCAGTAAAGGCAAGCAAGTATGGCTTTCGTCTGTTTATCTTAAACCAAAAATAAAAACAAAGCCTGTGATTTATTTATATGTATTTTATTTATTATATCATTTTATTTTGTATTGTTTTTTTAATATATTTTTTAATTTTGTTGTAATGTATTTTTTTATTTTTGTTTGTTTCTCTGTTTCACAATATTTGTTTTTATGATTTATTTTATAAATACCTATATATTTTGGGTCTATTTTACATATTAAATATTGATAATAGAATTTTGGTGTCTGTGTGTGTGTAGTGACGTGACCAATCCACTTAATGTGATTTTCATATCAAAGTCTGTCGTTATAACTATTTGTAAGCATGCAGTGTAATATCTACATGTCTGAAGTTTTTAACAAACCAAGTCGTTTGAAAATCGATTGAAAATTTAGCAATCAGTAGTTATTTCAAAGTTGACGCTCCATTGACATTAATGTGATGAGTGAGTGAGCGGCCCTGTACCAAGATGGCCGCCATATGACGACGTCAGTCCCCATAAGGTTACAGCGCGCATGAGCCATCTAGTGTTTGTATATATATCTATGGAGGCTGCACCAGTGAGAATGGCCCTCTTTTATACACAGCTCCCCCTGGCGGGATTGGTTAATTATTACAAGCCAGTTCGAGAGGGCCTCCTCCTGCTACATTTCCTTACAATTGTTTGTGTATGTATGTATTGTGCACATGTGTGAATGTATGTATGTATGCGGGTATGAATGTGTATTGTTGAGACTTGAGCAAAAACTGAAGAACAAAGTAATTAAAAATGCTCAAAACGTTGAAGTCTCTTGCACAGGATCTTTAATTCAGTAGAAAGTTGATCAGACAGGGAGATAACCTAAATGCTAGCAATAAAAGAAAAACAGGAGTCCTGGACCATATCCGTGTGCTCTGACAGCATCAGAGTCTCCAGCAGAAAATGGCATCGAGCTCTCCTTTGCTTGGGAAGTTATACTGTTAGATTTGCATGATTAATAGTTACATTTTGATAACACTCTGACTGTCACAGGGTTGTTTTTCTCGTAAACCAACAGACAGCTATTGTTTCATAAAGGTCACACGTACTTTCGAGGAGATAATCAGGTTTTTTCTCAGGAGAAAAATAGGGAGTCAGCTAAAGGAGAGTCGAAACTATGTACTACTCCTTGCTTTGACCCTGACCGCCCTCGAACTGCTTCAGGATGCACAGAGAGCTTTTCAGTTACAATCTGCTATACTGGAGGCCTTAAAATCATGAGACAATTATAGGATGCATACAAGAAGAATAATATAGTCAACAGTTGAATTAATACATGTTCATTAAATATGTATAAATTGTATATAAGTGAATCATACATAATGACTTAGCGTTTGATTAATACAATGGATATATGAGTGATCACAACATCAGAATGTAAATGCATTATACGACAGTATGTATATCTTTATAGATATTTATATGTGAAAAAAAGGGGTGGACTGTATATGTTTTTCTTTTATGCACACACACACACACACACACACACACACACACACACACACACACACACACACACACATCATACACACCAAATAGCTTACTCATTAGTTGTTTAGTTTCTTTTTTTGTTTTTTTGTTTTGTTGTTGTTTTGTTTAGTTTTGCTTCCTCTCTGTTTTCTGTTGTGTGGCTTGTCGTGTTGCATGTCTCTGTCTATCTGTATTGTTTGTTCATAAAAAAAAAAAGTCTGCTATTAGGTAACTGGTCAGTGTAACCCAATACAGAGTCTAAATACTAGTTGGGAGTCATTAATATTTCTCTATGCAGGATCAGAGGTATTATTTATTGATGAATCGATATGTTAAAATGAACTGAAAATATCTATCGGGATATTATGTTCACAGCAACAGAGACAAAAAGGAATTTCTTGGATGAATTCACTTTTTTCTGAACTTGAATATTGTACAGTTCAACAACAAAAGATCAACTTTGGCTTCTTGTCGGTACACTGTTGATATGGAGGATGTATGTTTAGGTTTTTTCTTTCAGTCGAATCTACAATGTTAACAGTGGCATCTTGCGACACAAAAAGTGTGAAAAACACACACAGGAATGACCAGAAACAGTAAGGAAAGATGGAAACACACAGAGAGACACATGCACACACCCACGCGCAAAAACAAACCCATTATTAAACGTTCAGCTGTGTTCCTGACTTAAAAAAAAAAAAAAAGAAGCCATGTGCTCTACGTAGGCCAGAAGAGACGTCGGTTGGCTGAAAAATTCTGGGGATGCAGATACGCGATTGGTTGCTGTGAGAAATTGTGGACAGTCGAGATGTGGATTGGGTCGGCAATTCTGGGCTGGAGAGAAGGAGATTGGCTTAAAAAGCTGTGAATCCGGAGACACGATCTACCGAGGAAAAGCTGCCAGACAGCTCAACTCAGTGACGTCATGTAACTGAGCGCTATTTAAGTAGCGTATAATGGAGATGGCTGTGACTCCCGGTGGGACCACATGGGAAGTCAGCCCAAACCCGACCAACAGGACCCCCGACAGGCTGCTGAGGTGGTTCTGACATAGATCTCACAAAGGCTTCAGATCCACTCCGGTTCTGATCAGACCACGACCGATTATTTCCGACTTTTTCAAGTGCATGACGGGAAATATGCAAATCATCGTGACGTCAGAGAAAGCTGATTGGACGATTGAAAAAAACTCACTTCCTGCTCTTCACCCCGCATCGTCTATTGTTTTTTTGAATCATTATTATTTCAATTGGAGGCACAGGCCATAGATTTACATGTAGAAAGGCCAGATGGCTCATTGGAGTTTCGTCGGCGGCGTCAGCGGTCGGCCATCTTCCCGAGGGGGCTTCTCCGGAGCCTCTGCAGTGGTGGATGGAAGGTGAGCAGCCTGCACAGACAATAACACACTGAACTTGCTGAATTCTTGACGGATTTACAAACGGTTTGGTTTATTAAAAACCCTATTAACGTGGCTGTGATTCAGGCCACGCAGACCTGTTGAAATTGCAGTTTTTCTTTTCGAAAATCGCTGCATAGTTGTGTGTTTGCTACAGCCATTTGCAAGACTGGGAGTTTATTATTATTATTATGGGACTTTGTTATTATTATTATTATATACGTGAGACCAATAATAATTTTGTGACAACAACATATTTTGTCTAAAAGACAATTTATGTGGATGCAGTTGGGTATTAGCCAGCAAAAAAATAAGAGGTTGTGAATGAGATGTGAGCCACTTGGACTAACCTGGACTTCATTCTATAGAGGTGTCAAAGGCAGGACCTGCTCCAGGACCTGCTCCAGGACCTGCACCGTTGTCATGTAAACAGGCCCCCAAAATGTTGTAATAGTCTCTGCGTCCATAGAGAAATGATGTCAACAACAGCTCTTGGTATCTTACATTCACATGGAACACATGAGCACTGGAGAGAATTTCAAGGAACTGCTGCCTTTTATGGGGAAGGTTTCCTCTGTGGCTTTAGAAGATGGCTAACATGAGGATGAAGATAGAACCTGTGCCCTCTCTCTTGTTAGGACACTCCATCTGTGACAGTGTGCTCCCTGAGGACCGTCCAAACCAGCCCAGCGACCGGCGGCTGACTCACAGCGATGCGGCGGTCACAGAGACAACGGGCTCGTCTGCTTGGCGGACGGATTACTTTTGCTTTACTCCAGCTTTGTTTTTCTAAATCAGATTTTTGGACATTGACTTCAGCTGCATAAGTGTTGAGCAGAATGCATGAGGGACCCTGTCAGGAAATAACAGATGACAGTACATCCACCCATAGAGGATGGAGATCCTGGTTCAGAGGCTCAACCCTCCTCAGCAGCCACGGAAAGACAGCCCTCTGATCAAGACATGGGGTTTAAGAGAGAGAGGAGCAAACAGTCCATGACATCCATGACCATGCCTTTTTTGAGCTGCCTGATTCTCTGACTTTGTAGTCTTGAAATCAATGTCCTCAAAAAAAAAAAAACCCTCCTGACCCTCATTTCCAACCTGAACGATCCACTGGAGACACTTTGACTGTGTGAAATAACAGTTTGAAATCAGCACGCTGGATGTCTGTGGACCCCTCACCAATCAACGCTGGTCCTGCGCCTCAGCCAGCCTCCAGCTCCACACGGTGGAGGCCTTGATGCAGACCTGATGCCGCTGATCCGGACCACAGTCACTAAGTGGCAATGATGGCGCCTGGACACCCGCACCCACGTCCTTTTCTGGATCCAGGAGAGTGAGGGACTCCTTTGTTTCAGACTGAAGCAGCTTGTGAAGGAACCACGCTGTATATCCATAAAGTACCGTTTATAAGAGCTGATTCCAAATGCTCATCTGGAAGAAAACTGATTCCAGCATGCATGCCTCTTCTTCAGGGTGAACTTTGAATTTGACAGCAGCTCATCTTGATATTGAGGTTTTCAGATGGACAGCAGTTTTTAGAACTCTTACATGAAGTCCATTTCATTGGAAAAAACAGATTCCTCCTCCCTCCTGAGTGTAATCTCAGCCTTTGTAGAGGTGAGACTCTGTAATGAGGCTGGTGGGGGTGAATGCTGTTGGAATCATTTAGATGCTTTTTCCACTTCCACAACAGTTTGATCTCAGGCGGGCCAGACCAGTTACAGTTGCACCCACGATTATCAGCTTTGCATTGAAGCTTTTTTCTTTTTTGACAATTCCAAATGTTTTCCCCAAATATTTCTCAGCTGGTGGGCCACGGACCACGTGGGTGTTTGCCAGTGAAAATAGAGTCCAGGGGGAAAAAGCTGAACGTCTATTCACATAGCTGAACAGTAGATGGCGATAATTCCTTGTAAAACGGTTTGACACCCACCCTCAGGATTTCGTATTGGTTGTTTTGACCCCATCTGTACAATTTAGTGCACTGCTTGACTTTTTCTGGACTTCACATTCATGCCAAGAAAAATAAGGTATTTTAGGAGCTTCTATGTATTATTTGAATATGTATGATTTTCTCAGTTAGTGTTTGAATTTGTTTTTAAATACTGGATAACTTCATGAGGGCCCCGTCCTGCCCACCCGCCCCTCATCAGCAGGCTTGGCTCAGTGAAAACAGCTGACAACTAAAAAAAGTCAATGCCTCATTGTGGTTTGAATGTTCTGGCCTGCAGGTTGTGTGTTTGACAGCCCTGCTGTGGAGCAGTGGTTCCATCCGGAGGGACCAAACGATGGAAGCAGGTGTACAGTGTGTGTTGCTGCCCATTCTGACAGCAGCGGGTTTCAGCTCAGGCACCACAGGCCCTGTAGGGAAGAAGAGGGACGATGGAGCTGGGCAGGAGTGGAGGAGGCGCAGACACTGTGGGTCTCTGGCCCTGAACTTTGACCCCCATAAGCTCCCTGTGCTCCCTCACTGTGACCCTAGAATCCTAGATGGGTCAATGTGAAAAAAGCAATTTCCCAATGGGAATGAATCAAGTATGACTGGGGAGTTTTTGTTTTTCAGTTTGTGGCCTTTTCAGATGTCAGGCCTTTGAAGCAGTAAGTAATTCCATCATGTGTTACCCTCATAAACTTGGTTCTATTTCACAAAGTTTGACCTTTCTACTGTACCAGTATTGATTGCCACAGGTTACTCAGAATTCTGACTTTATTCTCATAATAATAAATCTCCATGCAGGACTTCAGGGATTGATTGTCCGCGGGCGGACATGCAGACTGGGCCTCAGGTGCTCTTCCCATATGGACACAAACAGCGTTGGTGTAACATGCTGGTTGATGTTGTTTTGTTCTGCTCCTCCTGGCGGTCCTGGTGTTCGGGGTGTCCGTGATGCTGATCAAGAAGCAGATCCAGAAACTGGACGAGTGGAGAGCGAAGCTCGGTGAGACGCTCCCGGCCGTGGAGCAGTCGTTCTGAGAGGCGTCGCAGAAACACAGCGGGTGGTGTTCGGTCTGGAGAACTTCGGTCCTGCTTCACCACACCTGATCGCAGCGAGGAGTCTGATTCTGGGCCTCCCGGGAGCTTCTCAGTAGATCCAGGCAGACATCTCCCAGGGGGGTCTGCTTCTGCCATGTACCATGAGACAAACGTCAATTCAACTTTTTACTGACATGATTAACAGCTAACTGGCCAGCAGTGATATAGGGGGAGGCGCTTCATTAATAATAACCTTCCTGCTAAATTTGTTACCATTTCAAAACGCTAGTCACAACTTTCTTCAAGAATATAATGGTGTCTGCCATCAGTCTCTGAGGAGTCCTCACATGTCCTGCTCTCCGTCCCTCTCAGAGAGCGTCCTCCTCAAGCCAGAGGTGGCTGAGACTGAGCGGCGTGTCGGTGAGGACCAGCCGCCGCCGGCCAGAGGAGACAACACGGTCATCATTTACAACAGAGTGCCCCAGACGGCCAGCACGTCCTTCACCAACATCGCCTACGACCTCTGCAGGAAAAACCAGTTCCACGTCCTGCACGTCAACATCTCCCCAAACAACCCTGTCCTCTCTCTGCAGGACCAGGTGAGCGAGCAGGACAAGCAGGACTCCAGCTCCCACACCAGCTGGTTTCCATTCACCCTGGTGCTTCTGATGCAGCAGAGACAAAGGGTTCAATAACACATTCTCTGGCGTGGTTGCACACTGCTGTGCTGCTTCAGAAAAGTTCTGCTTTCAGATGACAAAGCTTTAACCACGCCCTGAGTAGGGCTGGGTAATAAAACTATATACCGTAGATACTGATCACTAAATAACTTTTCCTCCGTAGACATATGAAACACGGCCAATAAGCTTTTGGATAGATTCCATATTTCAATGTTTTGACGGATAATGACAAAGAGCTGCTCCCTGCTGAACCGATCATGTGTCTGGAATAGAGCCATGCCGAGGAGCAGCCGGCCTGCTGCAGCCGTGGACCCCAGCAGTGGGGGGACGACCTGTCCTGCTCTCACTGTGCTCCAGTCTTCCCTCCACCGTCCAGGAAGCTGCGACCGCACTCCGCCCAGCGATGCCAACCAATCTCCCCAAACTGTAGAAACACAAACTGAAATTCAGCCGGCTTTTATCCCTTCTTGACCCTGAGAGAGAACTTTGAATTTTCTTTTTTTTAATTTTATAATGACAGTCAAATAACCACTCGTTTGTTGTTTTTAGCTTGGACTGGTTTGTTGAGATGTGCGACTGTGAGCCAGTATTATTAGTCTTAATCTTGACTGCCTGGATACACAGCGCTCAACTCTCTGTTTTTGAACATCACTAATCTGGAAAACTTTAATTTGTCTACAGAAGTCCTCCTCAGTCACTGTTGGGCCCACATTGCTTTCTGTTTCCTTTGGGGAAAGACAGCTGAGCTGACTCGGTCTCACTGAAATGTCAATCTGGTAGAAGCTTTCAGTGACTTCAGAACTTTTACATTCATCTCAAGCACCAAACTGCAGCTACTCTTTTCCATATTAAGCTTGTTTTAATCTGTCATCTCCAGATTCATGTTGTGAAAAACATCACCTCATGGAAAGAGAAGAAGCCCGGCTTCTACCACGGCCACATGGCTTATCTGGACTTGGCAAAGTAAGATCTTTCACTTCCGCTGGTAGTGATAGTATTCACAGTACTTAGAAATGGTCAGTTTGTATTTGTCTGGAGGATACACTTCATATATTATCAGCTCTGATCAGAGAGAGTAGTCCAGCTCTGCTCCACTGTCACTCCTCCTTAATAACGAACAACTAGAAATAAGCTAAATATTCTTAAATCTGGGCAAATTTTCTTGTTTTGAGCAAAAAAATCTGCTGATGGGGTAAGCACAATTTACTTGGCAAGAATTCTTCAAACTAGACTATAAATCTAGCCACTTTAAGACCATAATGTGTCTTAAAACTAGATAAAAGAGTCCAAAATGTAAGAAAATTTGCTTCTAACAAGCAAAGAAACTTTGTCGTGTAAGAAATATTTACTTAAAATCACTTTTTTTTTTTTTTGCTGATAAACTGATGATTGTTATATGTCATACAATGCATAACATAGTTAATATAAGAAGAGACATTTACTGTGAAAGGTCATTTTGGCTTCCACTACACAGTATGTTATTTTGATACTGCCTGCATGTACGCTGACATCAGATTGCAGCTGGAGATGATGGAAGCAACACAGTGTTTTGTGAAATCGTTCTAGTTACCATCCTCCTCAAACATGGGACAACACAGCAGACAAACACACAGAAACACAACAGTAACGTCCCTACAGTGGACAAAACCTTGATCATCAGACCTTGCCATCCTCACTCCCAGCCTCGTGGCTCAGTCAGTCCCCAGTTTCTGGGGGCTCGTCCGGTTATGATTAAAGCTACACAAGCAGTTTTACAAGCCACATTATATGCATTCATATTATAGTCCATTTCCACTAGACTATATGTAAGCAAGCAAGCACTCAAATAAAATGTAAGATTTCCCACAAATCCCCCTCTTGGCCAAAAACAGATTTTAGGACCACAAAATTAACATTCCTGCAAAACATACATTTCTGCATGGTCTGCAAGCATGTCTCCAAGTACATAAATAAATAAGTACATCAATTAATGAATAAATAAAGCAATGTTCAGACAAGCAACAGTTTAAAACAAAATGGTGTGATGAGTGTTGATACTCAACTGCCTCGGTGGACAACTGACTTCCCACAGTCCTCTCTTCAGGTTAGGAGGCCGGTGTGTCCTCTCCTCCAGGTATGGAGCTCTTCAACCTAGAGAGGCGAGTGTGACAGATGTGATACCACTTGGCTGCTTTCTCCTTCAGTCAGACAGCATGGGTCGTCCGGGCTGTCGCTTGGAACGGTCCGTCCCAACATGCCTCTGTCCACCCCCTCTTGGGTCAGCGCAGGTCCACAAATCCTAGATTCACGTCCTACTCCAGGTGTTCATTGCGATCAGGACCAACCTCCTGGTCCTGGAAATGGTCTCCCGGTCTCTGGTTCCAACAGGGTTAGGAAGGATAGTTAAACTGAAACACACACGCAGGCGTGTGAGCGTGGCTCTTTTCTCAGCTTTCTTTGAAGGAAATTAGTTTCTTGTGTTTATCAGTTGTGTGTGTGTGTGTGTGTGTGTGTGTGTGTGTGTGTGTGTGTGTGTGAAGCTGCAGAAGGAGCTGAAGAACCTGTGTGTGGAGGAGGGCCAGCTGAAGCGAGCTCTGGACATGAAGCTGAACATCCGGCGGCAGAAGAAGGAGGTGAAGGAGCAGCACGTGAAGGAGGTGCTCGGGTACGGGCCTGCGCTCCTCCGCGCCGCACGCCGTCCACCGCGCTCACGCCCCCGCTGACCCGAGCCGCTCTTTCAGCCAGTGCACCCACATCCACCAGAGGCGCGAGGAGATGGCCGACAAGATCCAGAAGATCTCCGGCCAGACGCAGCAGCTGAGGGCCGAGATCAAGAGCCTGAGGGACGTCTGCGGCCAGGAGACGGAGAAAGCCCAGGTACCGGCGGCCTCCCGCAGCAGCGGCAGGCCACTTCCTGTTCCCACGCTGACGCCTTCCTCCTGTCCCCTCCAGGCCATCTACAACACCCTGTCCGCTGCCGTGGACAAGCTCCACCAGCGCATCCAGGCTCACTCCACAGACCTGAAGCTCGCCGCCACCAAGATGTCTGCAAACATCTGAGCCTGTTTACTGTTCTCATATCTTCTCACTTTCACAGCCTGATCAGACCAGGGGGGTTCCACAGTCTGACAGCTCATCTGTTTAATGCTCTTTTGTCTTCTGTTTAATGATTCATAAAGACAAACCAAGTCAACCATGTGTTTGGAAAAATTCTTTATCACTTGTCTTCATATTTTTCTCATGAAAAGTTTGACCACATGCCGACTCTTCTGTTTTCCTGATCAGCCCAGCCTCTTTGGACTTCAATCTAGAAACACATTTCCACTCTGATTTCACTGTAAAGCTGATGCTGCTGCATGACGATGAAGAGAAAAGAACTGAGGCTGGTTCTTCAGCCGATCCCCGAGCTGACGGGGTCAGAGGTCGTCCTCCTTCGGCCCTAGCCTCCTCTGTTATACAGGCGCTCAGCTCCACAGCTGCTCAGAGAATGCTAGGTAGCTATGCTAAGCGGCCCCGATGGACAATAAATGCATAACTTGGACGACATCCGGCCAAATGTCCAGGTCAGAGGCGATTGTTTTTTACCGCAGTTTGAAAAAGCGATCTTGCTGTTGGCTGTTCTGTGGCATTTTGTGGCGGATTCTGTGGTTTTAGAGGGCTTTGAGTGCTATGGTTGTAATCAGCGGAGTCTCAGCTCTCATATGAGAGGCTGTTTGTGTGAATTGTATCAGGTTAAATTGCGCTATTATCAATATTTTGGCAAGTGGGTTGACACGGTCACGAATATAGTTCATAATTCATTTAGTTCGTGTTTGAGCTGTGTTTGGGGTGTGTAAGAATGGCTGAAATGTTCGGTTAGCCCAGGTTTTGTTGTTTAATTTGAGGATAAGCATCATGACACTCTGTCAGAAATAATGCATATTATTAGACAATCTCTGAAATGTTTGCTGTCAGGCCCCCAATTGGGTGGCGCTCGGGCTTAAGGGGTTTTAAAGGGGATATTTCTGTGTACATTTAGGTTGAAGCATTAGCAAGTGCAGTATTGAGCTTTTTGTGAGTTGGGACTGTCTGTTTTCTCCCTTGAATCCATGTTTGGAGCTGAGCAGAAGACTGAAAAGACTGTAGAAGCAGTTTGAAAGTTCCTTCACTCGTCTGGACTTGATGTGAAAATATGAAGCAATGAATGATCTGTGCCTGTAGAGGGCAGCAGTACGCTTCGATGAGAAGAAGAAGAAGAAGCGGACACAGGACAGAGCATCAGGGTGAAGCGACTATCGGCTGTGATGAGGTTTTTTTTAAATGGTCTTGGATGTAAATTGTGTGAAAATGAGTGTAAAAGAGGTGAGGCTGTGATCTGTGAGAATGCAGCAGTTGTACATGCGTGTATAAAGAGCGTGAGTGAAGGTGGTTGAATGTGTTTAGTTTTGAAAAGTAAAAACCTAACTAAGCTATTGGGCGATCTGGCAAGTAACTAGCTAGCTAACTGATGGCCATCTGGCATCTGTCCCCCCCAGAAACAGACACTGGGACGACCATCGTGCTTCAGGCACATATTGAGGCGCACCTTGCAGTAAATGGCCTGCCAAATGAAGTCCTAACAGTTCCTAACAAGTCCTAACAACTCCTAACAAAGTCCTAACGCTTCCTAACAAAGTCCTAACACTTCCTACCCAAGTCCTAACACATCAAAGAGATTCCGAACAAGGTCCTAACGGTGGGGCAAAGGAGCCAATCAGCTTCTGATTAGTGACGGCTGTCGTCCAATCGGATGGCGAGCTGCTGTTTGACTGACAGCTCACTGGTCCAATCAGAAGTGCAGATTGGTGCAACCAGACGCGCTGACGGAACCGCTGCAGCACTGTCAACAACTGTGCACGGAAGATTTATTTCATTCACGACGTCAGAAGTAAGTACTGAAATGAATATAAACGTGTTTCAAAGTGTATTTTTTTAAGTGGTAGTCTGTTTATGTGTGTGGATAAGTCAGTAGTCTGTACGCGTGCTGGTTCAAGTGTGTTTTCTTTTATCACTTCTACTAAGTGTCTATATATAGTTACTGGCGATGTGTGATCCTGTTAAAACATCCAAAACAATGTTATGATGTATAAACGGAAGAACTACTGCTGATGTCTTTGAGCTTTAATGTTTATATTCCCCAATGTATTGCAATATATTGGAAACAGCAACCATTTCTATATTTTGTAATATATTACAGTATATTTTTGCAATATATTGCAATTCCAGTCCTTTATGTGTAAATGCATTTCCTGTTGACGCTACAGATTTAATTTCCCAGTTAGAGCTAACAGAGAGATCCATCAGTTTTCTTGTTGACATTTACAGTAGGACCATGTTCCAGTGTATAAACATTCAGATGATGAATGAATGAGTGGTCAGTGATGGAGGGCCAGGACATTTACAGACTGGAACCCAGGGTCATGCTGGGAAGGAGAGCTGACCCTGTCAGCTCAGGATAACATGTATGTTTAACAGGCCAGAGACCAAGAGGCAGGAGCTGGAGCCTCCTGACTCCTGTGTTTGGTCAGCCTGTCCACAAATACGACGTTTTTGAGGGACAGATGCTCTGCAAGTGTGGACATCAGGAGGTAGGGGACATGACACTGCAGCTGGGGTCTCTGGAATGTTTCACTGGTTTCTGATTGGACATGAGATTCCCATGAACTGGAATTTCCCAGGATATTCCCACTCTGACTTTTTCATATCATAATGTGGTGCTGCAAGGTGAATTTGTTCAGTGGAATTGTTGTCTAAAAGCAGTACAGGACCTGTGATCATGGACTCTGTAATGGATAGACAAGGGTCCAAACAGTGATTGTGCTGAGCTCAACAACAAATGCATGGATCGTCATATCTGAAGACAAATCGAGCATTGGACATTTGATCATCAGTTGGTCTGGAAGACGGGTCCAGACTAGTTCCCGGCTCTCTCCTCAGCAGCCTTTAACTAGTTCAAAGTTGCTGAACAATATTGTATCAATAACCAGACTGTCAGATCATGATGGTCGCACCTCTGTTCTCTCACTCATTCTCCTGTCTTCTTCTTTTTCCAGGTGACGACTGATGGCAGGTGAGCTTGTTGCAGTGGCTCAGTCCACCAGAGAAGATCTCCTGAGTGCACCTGATGGAACTGGAGCCGATCTGCCAGAGATGCTGGAGCCGGTTCAGGAGGATGAGTATCCTGACGTGACAATACCTCCTTATTCTCTTCCAGTCTTGATTCAGGTAACGATCTGATAGCCCAGTATTAACCCATTTTAATACATTTTTACTGTAAACCTGATCTGCAGAGGGCCTCTAACTCTGTCCTCACCAGTGAGTCCTTTAGGACGTTACAGTTGAAAGTGAAGTCCTGTCAGCTCCCCATTGGAGGACTTCAGTTCCAGTGAAGCTGCTCGTATCTGACCATGAAACAAGCTGGTCTCTTGACTGTTTCTCTTAAATGAGCTGCATGAACTGTTCTTCTTTTCTTCACATGTGACAGGACGGCCGATGTGATCTCAGAGACGTTCCCAGATGGGAGGCAGTCGATGCCTGACTCCACCGGATGATAACTGCTCTTTCTAACATGGAAATAGCAGAAATCCTGAGGCTGTGCTCCTGTCTGGATCCCATCAACAAGCTCCTCAGCAGGTACTCCTGGAACCCTGAGAAGACCAGCTGGCCAGGGCCTGCAGATCCTCTATCAAGACCAGCAGCTCTGCTCCAGGCCAGCAAGCAGTGAGAGGTGTCTGCCGAGAGTCTGCTTCTACTGTGTGTGTAGCTGTGTGTTCACGTGTAACTTACACCACTTGATGGTGTGTGTGTCTGCATCTAATACACTACTGATATAGACATCTGGGTGTGTTTGTACATGTGCCTGTAACATACAGGGGTGTGTTCTTTGTGTATACTTTACACACACAGTGTGTGTTATGCCTTCCTGTCTGTTCTGTTCTTGTCTAAATGATGTGTGTCTCTGACAGGATTTGATGTTTCATCCATTCAACATATTTTATTCATTTTAGGTGTTAAATCAAAGTATTATTGTGTTAAAATTGCATTTTGCAGCTTTAAAGCAAAGGCTAAAATAGCTGATAAGTGGTAACAAGTCAAAATAGTGTTGATTTGTCACTGAAAACAAACAACAAAAACACAACTCTTGTGGTGTAACAGCAACACAGCCAACCTTTGGGTGGAAGATTCCAGGTGCAAATCCTGGCAAGAGTGTGCAACTTGTTGTAATTTTTTGTAATCATAGAGGATTATCAATAATATTAATAATATTAATGGATTAACACAGCAATAAATATTTAACAGAACAATAATAGAGGAATAAGTACTTTTTCTGAGCTACAGCGTCTGATGATGTATGATTTTATGCTGAATTTTCTCATTTTTTTCTCCTTTTCTCTTCCCCCCCTTCTTCCTTTTTTTTCTTTCCCCCACCGTAGCAGTCCCTTTTGCCCCATCCTATTGAGAAGCGGGTCCCTGTGGGACTCGAACCCTGGTTGCTCGCTGTTTCCAGCTCACAGGCGCGGTGACACTTTAACGTAGCCACGCGCACAGGGCGGTTATACAGGCGACGAATGTCCTGTTTAAAGCTGACGTCATCATCTGTGAGCGACGCAGCCAGCCTGCTGGGATGGACGCTGTTAAGTCTGGCCACTAGGGGGCGACGCGACTCTGTGTGCACAACCTCATCTCACCCTGCCCTTCACCTGAAAGGAAACTAACAAAAACTGTTTTGTTTTCTTTTGTTTTTTCATCTCCTCTTCAGGTACACACGCTCCGCTCGCACCGCCAGCTCTGTGTTAGCTCGCAGCAAAATGTTGCACAAACATATTTCACCACTAAAAATTAAAACACCAAGTCAACCTTCATTTATTTGCCACTGCGCGCCACCAGCTTCACAGTAAACACAAATACCAACTTTACAAGTACAATTTTACATTATTACACTTATCCAAAAAACACATGGAAATTACACTCCTGCTTAAGGACACCCCCCCAAGAGTCTTGCTTTCTAAAGCAAAAGCTACATCTGGATGTGTGGATGTCTCTTTGTCACGCCACATTTCCAAAAATATCATCAAGGAATTCAATAAAATACCATATGATTATATTTGGAGAAGAAAAAAATATTCTTCTGAGTCAAGGAAACGTGAAAGAGTGATTTATACTGAATTCTGCCATATCTTTCATTTCTTACATTTTTTCTTTGTCAAACATTTGGAGTCCTTTCAATAAAGATATTTATCAAAGAACTAAGATAGCCTGAAGTTAAACTGCCCACGGTAAAAACACTGCTTTGGCAGCTCAAGCAAACATTAGAAAATGAGCTGAAAACATGTCAACAATTCAACTCCTCGTCGTCTGGTCTGAGATCAGATTTTCACTCCCTACCAGTCCTACCTGGACCCCTGCTGGGGATGATGATGGTTGATGGAGAAGAGCTTCCATGTGTGTTTCTGGCTCTGACCGTCACCATGTGCTCCTCCCCGGGGTTCAGGCTCAGAGTCACACTCTCACTGCTGTTTGCCACTTCGCTCCTGATCTGCCACTCTTCCTCTCTGCTTTTAGTCCAGGTCACTTCGTAGTCCAGGATCTCTCCGTGGCTCTGATTGGCCAGCAGCTTCTGCACACAAAACACACTTCACCACTCAGATCACCGGACGAGGATGTTTGAGTCCGTATGGAGAGGTACCTCTCTTCGTCAGGTCGGCCCTGTCGTGCAGCTCCACCGTTCCAAGCTCATTCTGTGCTTTCAGGGTCCAGTTTCTTTCTTCAGCTCCAATTTGCATCATTTGTGAGCATCTGCCCTTTGATGCAGATTCACAAGGCCTGAAAAAGACACAAAACAACTTTGATAAACATATCTGAACTTGGTGGGCTGTGTGGGATTGAGGCGGACGGGAAGTGTCATGAGATTAGTTCTGTTGGTTTTCTTGAGAACTACTTGGATTTGCACATTTACCCAGAGGAATATGTTTAAAAGCATGTTGTTTTTTTGAATCCCATTGCGTCTGAAACAATCAGTAGAGAGTGTGGTAGGCAGTGTAGTTCTACCTCCCGAGCAGCTGATAGCGTGTTGGACTCCGGAGACAACGGTGTGTGTGTCTTCCTACTGTCCAGCTGCAGTCCACTGACTCCAGATCTCGTGTTTCACACTGAAGATCCCGATCGTCAGGCGGGTCTGATCCACACCCAAACAATAAGAGAAAGTAACGGTCAGCACTTTTCATTGAGAAGGGTTCAGAATCCGTCATACTCACAGCCGATAAAGTACAAGCTCTGTAGGAAGTGGTGTTTGTTTGGCACTTGACGTCGACGCAGACCTCTGACGGCTGCTTCAGCAGCAGAGTCAGGCCGTACGTCTGATCGCTGATCTCAGAGGTGTTCATCTCAGCTCCTCCGTAGCCGCTCAGATACATGCGGTCAAAACTCTGAGCCGCCGGCACCACGCAGCAAAATGTGGCCTTGCTTCCTGTCTGAAACACTCGGTCCCGAGGGAAGACGCGCTTCCTCTTCAGGGCTCTAGTTCCTGCAGAGAAACAGCATGATGACGTCCCGTAACGTGACGGACTGATGGAAGACGGAGGGCCGGCGGCTGCATGGAGACCTGGAACCATCTGCTGTGGTTTCCACCGGTTGGTCTGGTTGTCGTAGCAGAAGCGAAGCCTCACTGAATGAGGAGCGCAGTCTAAAGACAGATGAGACGTCCAGTTCCAGGAGCGAGGCCGTCCCGCCCTGTCGGCCGCCACTGAGACCTGGTCCTGAAACCAGACGGACCGAGTCAGAACCAGCTCCTTTCCAGACAGGAGGATTATCTTTGTTGGACTTTTCAGTCAGGAAACGTCCAACAAAGTGTTCTACCTCGTAACAGCGTCCTGTCCTCTCTGTGTCTCATTCCAGACTTTCTGGCTGTGGACCCTCTTCTTCTCACTGTGAGGTGATTTCCTCAGCTCTGAACTCTGACCCCTCCCACCTGACTCATCTGGACCTGAGAGACAACCAGCTGAAGGATTCATCAGTGAAGATCCTGTGTGCTGGACTGAAGAGTCCCAACTGTAAACTGGAGACTCTGAGGTCAGTTCAGTGTGAAGCTAGAATCTCTTCTAAGATAAAGGTTTGTCCTCACATCTCACTTCTTTATCTCTCTGTTCAGGTTGGAGGATTGCAGGTTGTCAGAGATCAGCTGTTCTTCTGTGGTCTCAGCTCTGAAGCCCTCCCTCCTGAAACATCCGGACCTGAGTAACAACAAGCTGCAGGATTCAGGAGCTGAGCAGCTGTGTGGTTTTCTGGAGAGTCCACTCTGTAGTCTGCAGACTCTGAGGTGAGGGTGGGGTATTAGGGATGGCTTGATACTACCTTTTCATGTCTTCATGTCCAATGGCGGTAGCATGAAATTGAGTATTAGCCAATTCCAATACCAATCTGATACTGATACCAATCCAGTACTGATACCAGTCCAACCTCCTTTAGTGATCAATAATGGTAGCCTTCATCATAATTTTCTGAATACACACATCTAAAAATCGCACATTCACCATGCAACAAATATTCTGCTCTCCTGAAGGACGAAATAAAATAGCTGACAAAATAACTGAAGTAATGCAATACTGCCATGTTAGGGTTTTTTTTAAATCAAGACTCCAGATTTAACAGCTTTTGATGTTGGTAAAAAAAAAAGAATGCAACAATGGTTGTATTAATTCCGGATGACTGCCAAAAGGAGATGCTGAAAGCTCTGAATGTTCCCTTCACACATGTGAAGTTCTAGTATGTGTACCCACAACGTCACTGGTGACCTTGTGCATGACCCTAGAAAGGTTATAAGCTCCAGTGTCACCTCAGGTTCAGTTCCTACAGAATCACCTTGACTGATCATGAAGATTCTGAGTGACAGAGTGCGGTCAAGAAAACATTGGATTGTTGTAGTAAGTTACTCAAACGTTTCTGTCGTTGTGTGTTTTAGATTGTATGTCATAGTTGATGAGCTGAAACTATAGGATATTACAGCAGTCCTGCAATCAGTCCAATGTTCATGTCATTTTGTAGTTCAGTATCAGTTTGTTGGGAACAATTTTGGACAGATGTGTGTCCATCTCTTGATGTAGTTTTGGCTCATTCTTAATGGAATGCCCCTACACTGGCATTGTTGGTCTTTCATTGTGTGGCTGTGGAATTGTGAAGCTCAGTTGCTCACAACACATTTGTCTTTTTCTACAGGGATGAAAGCAGATGAAGCGATGAAGATGTGTCTGTTAATGCATTGTGGAATAACAGGGAGCCAGTGGAGAGATTTTCAAACAGGCGTGATGTGGGACCTCCTGTTGGCGCTGGTCAGCAGCCTGGCAGCTGAGTTTTGGACGTACTGAAGACGAGCAGCTCTTTCTGGTTGAGGCAGTGAACAGGCTGCTGCAGTCGTCCAGCCGCGAGGATATGAACGCATGAAGGATCATTTCAAGCTCGTTCTTTGACACCATGGGTCTGAGCTTAGCGATATTGCGCAGCTGGAAGAAACAGTTTCTAACAAGTTGCCTTGAGTGATGGTGTAGTGACATTTTATTTGGAAATGAGCATCAAACAAAAGCAACTCATATCCACAAATGTGTCTCCACCTGTTTTTACACAATGAGATTTGTGAGACTTAAAGCCTTTCACATAGAATATATTGGTGATTGACAGAGACAATTTAGAGTCACTGAAGGTTACACACACACACGCACACGCTCAGTCTTGTATTTCTATCCTTGTGGGGACCGTCCATTGACTCCCATTCATGTCTAGCCCCTAACCCTGACCCTTACCCTAACCCTAACCCACACCACAACATAGCCTAACCCTAAAGAAATGTTTTTGCACTTTTACTTTTTTCAATAACAACAACATGGTCAAGAAAACACTGTTTCTCCTACTTAGGACCGGAAAAAGGTCCCCACAAGGCACGTCGTTCCACGTTTTGCTATCCATGTGGGGACATTTGGCCCCAACAAGGATAGAAATACGAGAACGCACACACACACACACACACACACACACTTCTTCCATTTTGCCTTGCAAATGTGTTTCACAAGTTCCAAAGTCTTGAGTGAGAGCACCGTATAGGACGACGCTGATTATAAGACGACCCCGATTTTTCAAATGTCATTTTGTGAAAATAAAAATATGTTGAAGACAATAAGGTTACTCATAAAATGTTTTTTTATTGTTTTATTGTACGATTATTGTAGGAAAACTCACAACAGACATAACATTTCATGTGATTTACGAGCAAGAAATATATGAATCCTGAGACGAATTATGTAACCGGCCTTTCAAAGCTCTTGTTTCTAATTCCATCTGGGAAAGACAATTCAAAATTCTGCATTGGCTTTTTATTTCTCCTGAGAGGAGGCACAAAATGTATTCTTCACTTTCTGAAATGTGTAACAAATGTCATTCTGATGTTGGTATCTTCTTCCATTGTTTGTGGGCCTGCCCACATATTTTGCCATTTTGGTCATCAGTTATTGGTCAGCTCTGTAATGTATTTTTTGTAATTCAAGTTTTTATTTTTTTCACAACTTAGAACTAGACAAACAAAATCAGACAGCAATGAACAATACAAAATGTGGCCAAACTAACATACAAAATGAGTACTCTACTTTAATTCACCGTATCTAAAATGGTTAAGATGTTTCAAAAATCTGAGCCCAGGATTCAACAAACTTATCCATGTCATTATTCACTCTAGCCAATAATTTTTCATATGTTACAATTTTCTGCATATTTTCTTTCCACCTACTAAACTGTGGAGCAGAAGGATGTAGGCATTGTTTTTTTCCAAAAATTGAATTCTCCAAAATGGGGTCTCACTATCATCGAGGACGAGATTGTTGTTACACATCAGCGCCGCTAGATGGAGCCAAAGTACCAGTGAGCAGGAAGCAAATGGAGAGTTCTGCAGTGATCTGATGAACAATGGAGGAAGGTGACCATCTGGAACGAAGGGGCTGGAACGCTGGACAAGTGAGCAAACAACAGAGGAGAAGTTTAAACTGATGGTTCAACACAGCAGAGTCAACAAACAACTGCCAAGCAGCCAAGATATATTAGACTGAATTATTAATGCTCATGAAGTTGAATAGAACTTGAATTTGATGCTTATAAAGTTTTTTACTTCATTAATGCAGTTGTTGAACCTTTGAGGAACTTATTTGTTGCTTATTCACTGAGTCACAGCCTCAGATTTTGAGAAAGGGAATGTAGTTTATTTAATACTGCAGGAATATTTCTTGATCTTTTGTTACATTTTTTATTGAACATTTTGTACAAAGCAGAGCATCACAAAAACATAAAGTAAGAAGAAAAAAACAACAACAACAACAAACAAACAAACAAAAAAAGAAAGAAAAGGAGGATAAGTCCTTATCTTAAGACTCCTTTGGCCAAGCTATGGACAATAAGCCAGATCGCAACTTCTGTGCAGAGGAACAGTCCAAACAGTTCAAGAAAGGGTCCCATGTCCTATAAAATTCATATGGCTTGTTCTTTAGTAGAGTGGAGAAAGTGTGTGTGTGTGTGTGTGTGTGTGTGTCTTTGAGTGTGCCTGTGCCCGTGTCCGTGCGCGCGCACCTGTCTGTCTGTCAATCTGTCATTTTCCAGCATCCTTGTATTCCCACAGCTGAGCAGCCACACTTAGAGGAGGAGGAGACTGGAGACTGACTGTGAAGCAGCTTTGTCTGGAACTCCAGCTACTAAGGTGTATGTCAGGTTCAGAGGTCATTCATGAACATGTTACTTGAAGTTGTTGTGTAATTATCTCCTACTTGAGTTAATTTACTGTAAAAAAAAAAAAAAAAACATTTAAAAATAGATTGTCCTATTGTGTATGCTATTTACATGTGAATACATAGAAAAGCCCAGACCTAAACATAGAAAACATCTCTATAAAAAAACATCAATGAAAATATGTGACACACTATGTTTTTCAGGAGCTTTTCCAGAGCCAGAGCCTTCCCGGTAAGCAGTGCAACAACTTTCATCAAGTTGGCGGATGACACCACGGTGGTGGGTCTCATCTCTGGAGGAGATGAGACTGCTTACAGGATGGAGGTGGAGCGACTGTCAGACTGGTGCACCATCAACAACCTCACCCTCAACACCTCCAAGACAAAGGAACTGCTCGTCGACTTCAGGAGGTGTAAACCAGACATACAGCCCATCACACTCAGCGGGGACAGGCTGGAGATAGTGAAAGACTTCAGGTTCCTGGGCACATACATCAGCCAAGACCTGACTTGGACTGCAAACTCCACATCCATTCTGAAGAAGGCACAGCAGAGACTCTACTTCCTGAGGATTGTCAGGAAGAATAACGTGAGAACTGAGCTCCTGGTGTCCTTCTACCGCTGCCTGGTGGAGTCGGTACTCAGCCATGGCGTCTGCTTGTGGTTCTCCAGCTGTACAGTGGCGGAGAGGAAGCAGCTCCAGAGGATTATTAGCACCGCCCAGAGGCTGACTGGCTGCCCTCTTCCATCTCTGGAGGAGATCTATCAGACCCGCTGCCTCAGGAGAGCCCGCAGCATCATCGGGGATTCCTCACACCCCAGCCACCACCTCTTCCAACTCCTACCCTCGGGGAGGCGTTTCAGGGCAATAAAGACAAAAACACACAGACTCAAAAACAGCTTCTATCCTACAGCTGTCATTGCCCTGAATACTGCACCATAACCAGTCCCTGAACAAGAACAACATGTGACCACCAACTGCGTCATATATTTATATTTATATTGCAAGACACGCAAACTTTTAGTCTATTTATTTTATACCGTTTCTGCACTATTTTTGTCTTGCACTATTTTGTCCTTTTGTCTGTTTTGTTTGTCTGCACTGCCCACGACAGCTGCTGTTCTCAATTTCATTGCATTCTTCTGAACAATGACAATAAAGGAATTCTGATTCTCATTCTGAACATGATGTGAGCGAGCGACCTGGCTGTCTTCAGCATGTCCAAGCATCTTGTTGGGAGAGTTTCAGCACGGCTGACAATTTAGCTGAGGTGGATAAGTCTTGATTTCTACTTGAAGACTTTTAAGGATTCAGCACCTGTGGAAGCACCATTTGTAGTTGTGTAAATGAAATGATTGAACAAGTTTGGAGCACTTCTAAAAGCAAAACTTGCACCTGTGTATTGTGAGTTGTGTACCTGCAGATGTTTTTTTCTCTTCAGAAATCTTTCAATTGCAGGTGTCCAAGTTCTCCAAGTGTCAGATTCAAAAAAGTTGCATGCAAAAGCTCCTCTCCTCTGATTGGCTTTTTCTCCACTGACTGAAGGTACAGATGGTTTTTCAACAAATACGTCAGTGCAGCTCTGTGATGTGTGACTTGAAGATGAAGGAAGGACAGTCTGTGACTCTTGGCCAAGAACTTGAAATTGATGCAGGCGAACAAATGTTTTTCACCTCATTTATTGAAACACGTTCTCCATTGGTTGTCCACACACACACACATACACACACACACACACACAAAGCAGCACATTGTGCTTTTTTCTGACCAAATATGAGAAATGTAGAAATGCTTTCGGGTGACTGGGAGACTTCCCTCTTTCCATGTGGAGAATAAACACAGCTCTCCCCCGGTCTCAGATCAGCGTGACTTGTGGTCTGGTGGCGCCCCCTTGTGGGAAAAGGGAAGACGTGTGAATTGACTGAAACTCACACAGTCCAAACTGTACAAATGAGGATTGTTGTTAATGTAACAGATGATCAATGATCCACCTCAATATCTGAGGCCCTTACACCAACTTTGAAAACACCATGTTGTTTGTCGGTCACTGCAAATGCCATTTGAATTTCAGAGCAACATCAGAAAGTTGGTCAAACAGTGCTGTGGAGGAGTGATTTTGGCATTGAAGGGGATGAAATGCTTGACAGACACAGACAAAAGAAGAGTGGAGGTGGTGTGGCGTTGTTCACTCACACCACTGTGGAGTTTCAGGTGCTGGAACACATGTGAAGCATAGATTACAATGGATTTCTGATGTACCCTCTTCTTAACCGTCTGTTTTTACCGTCTGGAGTAATAGTCTAGTGGTAGAGCGTACGCCTCTCACCCGAGAGCTCGTGGGTTCGCGTCCCAGCTCTGTCGTGTTGTTTTTTTCACTCATTGAAATTCTGGAATTAACTAAAATTAATTAACTAAAACTCACCAAAAACACCCCCAAAGCGTTTTTTCTCTTTCCTTCATGCCTGCCTGTTTGAGTTTTGCTCGTTCAAAACAAAAACGCTGGCTAGCTTTAGCTCTTTAGCTCTAGCTTCTCTTCACCCAAAGACACACGAAAACGTCTTTTCCTGTTAGAAACTCACCAAGCGCAGACCCTTCAGACTCTTGCTCTTGCTTCATTGTTGCTTTCATCCGTAATCCCAGTTACAAATGATGACCGAGGGCCTGCGGGAGGGGGGCTCAGGGGAGCCATCTTCTCCGTGCCATGTCAACATGGGAAACAGAGCGTTTTCACGGGTAGGGGAGGGGCTGCCTCTCTGAGCAGCACAGCAACGAGCAAAGCTCAAACAGGCAGGCATGAAGGAAAAAGAAAAAACGCTTTGGGGGGGTTTTTGGTGAGTACATAACTATATAACAAGGTTAAAACATAGAAAAAGTGAATTTTGCATGATACAGCCCCATTTAAAGCTAGAACAAAATAGTCCAACATGTGGGAACATTTGCTTGTAACAAGCAAAGAAACGTTGTGGTGTAAGAAATATTGACTTAATTAAGTGTTGTGCTTTATTGATGAAGCTGACTTCAAGAATGTTTTAGTTAATTCCAGAATTTCAATGAGTGAAAAAAACAACACGACAGAGCCGGGACGCGAACCCCCGAGCTCTCGGGTGAGAGGCGTACGCTCTACCACTAGACTATTACTCCAGACGGTAAAAAGGGACGGTTAAGAAGAGGGTACATCAGAAATCCATTGTAATCTATGCTTCACATGTGTTCCAGCACCTGAAACTCCACAGTGGTGTGAGTGAACAACGCCACACCACCTCCACTCTTCTTTTGTCTGTGTCTGTCAAGCATTTCATCCCCTTCAATGCCAAAATCACTTCTCCACAGCACTGTTTGACCAACTTTCTGATGTTGCTCTGAAATTCAAATGGCATTTGAAGTGACCTAAAAACAACATGGTGTTTTTAAAGTTGGTGTAAGGGCCTCAGATATTGAGGTGGATCATTGATCATCTGTTACATTAACAACAATCCTCATTTGTACAGTTTGGACTGTGTGAGTTTCAGTCAATTCACACGTCTTCCCTTTTCCCACAAGGGGGCGCCACCAGACCACAAGTCACGCTGATCTGAGACCGGGGGAGAGCTGTGTTTATTCTCCACATGGAAAGAGGGAAGTCTCCCAGTCACCCGAAAGCATTTCTACATTTCTCATATTTGGTCAGAAGAAAGCACAATGTGCTGCTTTGTGTGTGTGTGTGTGTGTGTGTGTGTGTGTGTGTGTGTGTGTGTGTGTGTGTGTGTGTGTGTGTGTGTGTGCCCGTGTCCGTGCGTGCGCACCTGTCTCTCTGTCAATCTGTCATTTTCCAGCATCCTTGTATTCCCACAGCTGAGCAGCCACACTTAGAGGAGGAGGAGACTGGAGACTGACTGTGAAGCAGCTTTGTCTGGAACTCCAGCTACTAAGGTTTATGTCAGGTTCAGAGGTCATTCATGAACATGTTACTTGAAGTTGTTGTGTAACTCTCTCCTACTTGAGTTCATTTACTGCAAAAAACAAACAAACAAAAAAAAAAACATTTGAAAATAGATTGTCCTATTGTGTATGATATTTTACATGTGAATACATAGAAAAGCCCAGACCTAAACATAGAAAATCTCAATTAAAAAAAATCAATGAAAATATGTGACACACTATGTTTTTCAGGAGCTTTTCCAGAGCCAGAGCCTTCCCGGTAAGCAGTGCAACAACTTTCATCAAGTTGGCGGATGACACCACGGTGGTGGGTCTCATCTCTGGAGGAGATGAGACTGCTTACAGGATGGAGGTGGAGCGACTGTCAGACTGGTGCACTATCAACAACCTCACCCTCAACACCTCCAAGACAAAGGAACTGCTCGTCGACTTCAGGAGGTGTAAACCAGACATACAGCCCATCACACTCAGCGGGGACAGGCTGGAGATAGTGAAAGACTTCAGGTTCCTGGGCACATACATCAGCCAAGACCTGACTTGGACTGCAAACTCCACATCCATTCTGAAGAAGGCACAGCAGAGACTCTACTTCCTGAGGATTGTCAGGAAGAATAACGTGAGAACTGAGCTCCTGGTGTCCTTCTACCGCTGCCTGGTGGAGTCGGTACTCAGCCATGGCGTCTGCCAAGCGGTCTTCCATCTTCCCGAGGGGGCTTCTCCGGAGCCTCTGCAGTGGTGGATGGAAGGTGAGCAGCCTGCACAGACAATAACACACTGAACTTGCTGAATTCTTGACGGATTTACAAACGGTTTGGTTTATTAAAAACCCTATTAACGTGGCTATGATTCAGGCCACGCAGACCTGTTGAAATTGCAGTTTTTCTTTTCGAAAATCGCTGCATAGTTGTGTGTTTGCTACAGCCATTTGCAAGACTGGGAGTTTATTATTATTATTATTATTATGGGACTTTGTTATTATTATTATTATATAAGTTTCCGTGAGACCAATAATAATTTTGTGACAACAACATATTTTGTCTATTTTGTCAGCTGCATAAGTGTTGAGCAGAATGCATGAGGGACCCTGTCAGGAAATAACAGATGACAGTACATCCACCCATAGAGGATGGAGATCCTGGTTCAGAGGCTCAACCCTCCTCAGCAGCCACGGAAAGACAGCCCTCTGATCAAGACATGGGGTTTAAGAGAGAGAGGAGCAAACAGTCCATGACATCCATGACCGTGCCTTTTTTGAGCTGCCTGATTCTCTGACTTTGTAGTCTTGAAATCAATGTCCTCAAAAAAAAAAAAAAAAAAACCTTCCTGACCCTCATTTCCAACCTGAACGATCCACTGGAGACACTTTGACTGTGTGAAATAACAGTTTGAAATCAGCACGCTGGATGTCTGTGGACCCCTCACCAATCAATGCTGGTCCTGCGCCTCAGCCAGCCTCCAGCTCCACACGGTGGAGGCCTTGATGCAGACCTGATGCCGCTGATCCGGACCACAGTCACTAAGTGGCAATGATGGCGCCTGGACACCCGCACCCACGTCCTTTTCTGGATCCAGGAGAGTGAGGGACTCCTTTGTTTCAGACTGAAGCAGCTTGTGAAGGAACCACGCTGTATATCCATAAAGTACCGTTTATAAGAGCTGATTCCAAATGCTCATCTGGAAGAAAACTGATTCCAGCATGCATGCCTCTTCTTCAGGGTGAACTTTGAATTTGACAGCAGCTCATCTTGATATTGACGTTTTCAGATGGACAACAGTTTTTAGAACTCTTACATGAAGTCCATTTCATTGGAAAAAACAGATTCCTCCTCCCTCCTGAGTGTAATCTCAGCCTTTGTAGAGGTGAGACTCTGTAATGAGGCTGGTGGGGGTGAATGCTGTTGGAATCATTTAGATGCTTTTTCCACTTCCACAACAGTTTGATCTCAGGCGGGCCAGACCAGTTACAGTTGCACCCACGATTATCAGCTTTGCATTGAAGCTTTTTTCTTTGTTGACAATTCCAAATGTTTTCCCCAAATATTTCTCAGCTGGTGGGCCACGGACCACGTGGGTGTTTGCCAGTGAAAATAGAGTCCAGGGGGAAAAAGCTGAACGTCTATTCACATAGCTGAACAGTAGATGGCGATAATTCCTTGTAAAACGGTTTGACACCCACCCTCAGGATTTCGTATTGGTTATTTTGACCCCATCTGTACAATTTAGTGCACTGCTTGACTTTTTCTGGACTTCACGGGAGCAGTGCATTCATGCCAAGAAAAATAAGGTATTTTAGGAGCTTCTATGTATTATTTGAATATGTATGATTTTCTCAGTTAGTGTTTGAATTTGTTTTTAAATACTGGATAACTTCATGAGGGCCCCGTCCTGCCCACCCGCCCCTCATCAGCAGGCTTGGCTCAGTGAAAACAGCTGACAACTAAAAAAAGTCAATGCCTCATTGTGGTTTGAATGTTCTGGCCTGCAGGTTGTGTGTTTGACAGCCCTGCTGTGGAGCAGTGGTTCCATCCGGAGGGACCAAACGATGGAAGCAGGTGTACAGTGTGTGTTGCTGCCCATTCTGACAGCAGCGGGTTTCAGATCAGGCACCACAGGCCCTGTAGGGAAGAAGAGGGACGATGGAGCTGGGCAGGAGTGGAGGAGGCGCAGACACTGTGGGTCTCTGGCCCTGAACTTTGACCCCCATAAGCTCCCTGTGCTCCCTCACTGTGACCCTAGAATCCTAGATGGGTCAATGTGAAAAAAGCAATTTCCCAATGGGAATGAATCAAGTGTGACTGGGTAGTTTTTGTTTTTCAGTTTGTGGCCTTTTCAGATGTCAGGCCTTTGAAGCAATAAGTAGTTCCATCATGTGTTACCCTCATAAACTTGGTTCTATTTCACAAAGTTTGACCTTTCTACTGTACCAGTATTGATTGCCACAGGTTACTCAGAATTCTGACTTTATTCTCATAATAATAAATCTCCATGCAGGACTTCAGGGATTGATTGTCCGCGGGCGGACATGCAGACTGGGCCTCAGGTGCTCTTCCTATATGGACACAAACAGCGTTGGTGTAACATGCTGGTTGATGTTGTTTTGTTCTGCTCCTCCTGGCGGTCCTGGTGTTCGGGGTGTCCGCGATGCTGATCGAGAAGCAGATCCAGAAACTGGACGAGTGGAGAGCGAAGCTCGGTGAGACGCTCCCGGCCGTGGAGCAGTCGTTCTGAAATTGATTTTGTGTTGAGATTTTCTGTGTTTAGGTCTGGGGTTTTCGATATATTCTCATATAAATATCATACACAATCGGACAATCTTTTTTTTACATTGTTTTTTACAAAAAATTAACTCTAGTAGGAGAGAGTTACACAACAACTTCAAGTAACATGTTCATGAATGACCTCTGAACCTGACATACACCTTAGTAGCTGGAGTTCCAGACAAAGCTGCTTCACAGTCAGTCTCCAGTCTCCTCCTCCTCTAAGTGTGGCTGCTCAGCTGTGGGAATACAAGGATGCTGGAAAATGACAGATTGACAGACAGACAGGTGCGCGCGCACGGACACGGGCACACACACACACACACACACACACACACACACACACACACACACACACACACACACACACACACACTTTCTCCACTCTACTAAAGAACAAGCCATATGAATTTTATAGGACATGGGACCCTTTCTTGAACTGTTTGGACTGTTCCTCTGCACAGAAGTTGCGATCTGGCTTATTGTCCATAGCTTGGCCAAAGGAATCTTAAGATAAGGACTTATCCTCCTTTTCTTTTTCTTTTTTTTGTTTGTTTGTTGTTGTTGTTGTTGTTGTTTTCTTCTTACTTTGTTTTTGTGATGCTCTGCTTTGTACAAAATGTTTAATAAAAATTTTTAAAAAAGATCAAGAAATATTCCTGCAGTATTAAATAAACTACATTCCCTTTCTCAAAATCTGAGGTTGTGACTCAGTGAATAAGCAACAAATAAGTTCCTCAAAGGTTCAACAACTGCATTAATGATGTAAAAAACTTTATAAGCATCAAATTCAAGTTCTATTCAACTTCATGAGCATTAATAATTCAGTCTAATATATCTTGGCTGCTTGGCAGTTGTTTGTTGACTCTGCTGTGTTGAACCATCAGTTTAAACTTCTCCTCTGTTGTTTGCTCACTTGTCCAGCGTTCCAGCCCCTTCGTTCCAGATGGTCACCTTCCTCCATTTTTCATCAGATCACTGCAGAACTCTCCATTTGCTTCCTGCTCACTGGTACTTTGGCTCCATCTAGCGGCGCTGATGTGTAACAACAATCTGGTCCTCGATGATAGTGAGACCCCATTTTGGAGAATTCAATTTTTGGAAAAAAAACAATGCCTCCATCCTTCTGCTCCACAGTTTAGTAGGTGGAAAGAAAATATGCAGAAAATTGTAACATATGAAAAATTATTGGCGAGAGTGAATAATGACATGGATAAGTTTGTTGAATCCTGGGCTCAGATTTTTGAAACATCTTAACCATTTTAGACACGGTGAATTAAAGTAGAGTACTCATTGTGTGTGTTAGTTTGGCCACATTTTGTATTGTTCATTGCTGTCTGATTTTGCTTGTCTAGTTCTAAGTTGTGAAAAAAATAAAAACTTGAATTACAAAAAAATACATTACAGAGCTGACCAATAACTGATGACCAAAATGGCAAAATATGTGGGCAGGCCCACAAACAATGGAAGAAGATACCAACATCAGAATGACATTTGTTACACATTTCAGAAAGTGAAGAATACATTTTGTGCCTCCTCTCAGGAGAAATAAAAAGCCAATGCAGAATTTTGAATTGTCTTTCCCAGATGGAATTAGAAACAAGAGCTTTGAAAGGCCGGTTACAGAATTCGTCTCAGGATTCATATATTTCTTGCTCGTAAATCACATGAAATGTTATGTCTGTTGTGAGTTTTCCTACAATAATCGTACAATAAAACAATAAAAAAACATTTTATGAGTAACCTTATTGTCTTCAGCATATTTTTATTTTCACAAAATGACATTTGAAAAATCGGGGTCGTCTTATAATCAGCGTCGTCCTATACGGTGCTCTCACTCAAGACTTTGGAACTTGTGAAACACATTTGCAAGGCAAAATGGAAGAAGTGTGTGTGTGTGTGTGTGTGTGTGTGTGTGTGTGTGTGTGTGTGTGTGTGTGTGTGTGTGTGCATGTGCGTGTGTGTGTGTAACCTTCAGTGACTCTAAATTGTCTCTGTCAATCACCAATATATTCTATGTGAAAGGCTTTAAGTCTCACAAATCTCATTGTGTAAAAACAGGTGGAGACACATTTGTGGATATGAGTTGCTTTTGTTTGACGCTCATTTCCAAATAAAATGTCACTACACCATCACTCAAGGCAACTTGTTAGAAACTGTTTCTTCCAGCTGCGCAATATCGCTAAGCTCAGACCCATGGTGTCAAAGAACGAGCTTGAAATGATCCTTCATGCGTTCATATCCTCGCGGCTGGACGACTGCAGCAGCCTGTTCACTGCCTCAATCAGAAAGAGCTGCTCGTCTTCAGTACGTCCAAAACTCAGCTGCCAGGCTGCTGACCAGCGCCAACAGGAGGTCCCACATCACGCCTGTTTGAAAATCTCTCCACTGGCTCCCTGTTATTCCACAATGCATTAACAGACACATCTTCATCGCTTCATCTGCTTTCATCCCTGTAGAAAAAGACAAATGTGTTGTGAGCAACTGAGCTTCACAATTCCACAGCCACACAATGAAAGACCAACAATGCCAGTGTAGGGGCATTCCATTAAGAATGAGCCAAAACTACATCAAGAGATGGACACACATCTGTCCAAAATTGTTCCCAACAAACTGATGTTGAACTACAAAATGACATGAACATTGGACTGATTGCAGGACTGCTGTAATATCCTATAGTTTCAGCTCATCAACTATGACATACAATCTAAAACACACAACGACAGAAACGTCTGAGTAACTTACGACAACAATGGTGACTCGGTCAACGTGGCAGCATCTGCAGGGTCAGAGGTAGAGTCCAGATGTTTGGAAGCTGCTGCTGAAGAGCTGTCCTCTAATGGATCATCGCCCTGCTCCAGATCCTCCTCCAGGTCCACAACACATCTCTCTGAAGGTCTCTTTACTGCTGTTGCTGAGGAACACAAAAGCTCTGCAGCGGATGGCCCAACACTAAATCCTTGCAGGACGCCGTGGCCTGGACACCTGTAAGCAGATAGAATCTTCACTACAGAAAGTCCACCCATGTGACACACAAAGACAGCCATAAATTACACTGCAAGTGAAAAGTATTACAACACAAAAATGATTCCAAATGATTCCACTTCATCACAAATAACTGTAGTCAGGGTGGCTCCAGACCTGCTCCTCTCAAATGAGGCTGAAGAATCCTCAAGGATAGCTGTGTGCTCACAGAGGGGGGCTGCAGGGGGCCGGTCTGCCGTGAAACATCCCTGGATGCTGGAAACTGTGTGGATGCACCGCTTCGGCTGGCCTACAAAGAGAGGACAGAGCTGACACCAACATCTTCTCAAATATGGACTCACAACGGCTACCAGCAGGGCAACAATGAGGAAAACAAACAGACACAATTGTAAAAAGTGAAGGGTTACAAAGACTGTTTCACTCCCAGTGTAAATCATATTGTAACATAGCCAAAGCTTGTTCGTCCAATAAACGTCACCAGTGCAAAATGTGTACTGTATCAACCTTCCACTTATTTGCTGCTGTGACCTATAAGTGAGACTCCAAAGCCCTATTCACACGGCAGTATGAAGACCTCAGGACCAATGATGATTTGTAAGCATTGAGAAAGATGTTTGTGATCTTGAGCCCAATGCGCAAAGTGTGTCATTTGTAAAGTCAGAACACCGTAAATGACCTGTCATATTTCACCAAACACCAACGTGAGAATGTGCGTATCAGTGACTGGGGCTGGTCGTTGCCACCATAGACATAATAAAGAGTAGACCCCGCTTGGGGCGCTGCGCAACGAGAAATACGGCCGCCATCTTGGTCCGGTCCAGAGGCGCATACGCTCCAGTCATTTGTGTGGAGATTCAGCCGGAGCTCTGCTGTGACACCTGTGTGTGGGACGGTAGCGAGCAGGGCTCAAGGAATAACTTTTCACAGATAGGATTTAACGTTTTTTCAACATCACACCTGACTGTAGACTCATTTGCAAACAGCTCGCTCATTAACAATTATAGCAACTTTTAGGAACAGATTTGCATTAACTTGAAAATGTGATGCTCCTACTCTTTGGAGGAGATCTGGAAACTTAAAGACTTGGAACACACTTAAAGCATGTTTTCCTTGTTGTCTTTTTGCTTGTTTTTTCCTTTTCTTTTGTGTTGTTGTTGTTTTGGCTTTTTTCCTACTCATTTTGTGTGTCTTTTTGTTTTTGTTTTTGGGGGGTGGGGGTAGGGGGGATCATCTGTTTGGACAGATTCTCTCTATCGTGATCATTGTGAACGCTGGAATCAGTTATTTCTCTGTCACCAATGGGAGACGATCTATATTAATGTGCCTGTCCCTGCTTCGTCTATGTTCAACTACAAAAGCAACTTAAAGAACAATTTAATATCGCAATATCTGACCTAATCCAAACACAATACATGAGATACATGGGAATTGCTTTAGATTGTCTGTTTTCTTTTATTCTTTGTTTATATTTTTGTAAGATTTCTCTTTTTTTCTTTTCTTTTCTCTTTCTTTTTCTGTTTTTGTGCTGGATTTTAAGTCATCTTCTTATGTACGACTTTTACATGGTCATTTCTTTTTTTCACTTTGAATTTGTGCAGGAGCAGCATTTGTACAAGCCTTTTGTCTTTTTATTCGTTCCTATGCACATAGTCATATTGTTTTGACTATATGTACAAAAAAAAAAAAGATGGATGGAATAACGCCATCTCTAAGGCGGACAACCTTGTCCTGTCCTGTGGAAATCCTGCTCTCTGAAGTCTCACTATACAGCACAGACGAGTCTCTTGCTGGGAAATTCTCCCTCCTTAGAGCGATCTCTCACTTCTTCCTCACATTTCTGTCTTTGGAAAATATGCAAAATGAAACAGGAGATCAACACAAAATCATCTAAGAGTTCACTTTCTTCTTTTTTCATTCTATTTTATTCCTTAAAGTTTCTTAGAACCTCTCATTCTCAGGCTGTAAGCGTTGTTGAAGGGAAATATTCTATTGATTACATGGCATACATTACTTACTTATGACTTTATATTATATTATTATATTATATTTTGACATGTGTATATAAATAGATAAAGATATATAAAATTAAACAAAAATAATAACAAATATTAAATTAGTCTATTAAAACCGCCAGTGATGAATAATTATTGAGACATAGCAGGAACCTAGCTCTAAACCTAGATATATCCCTAATTAATTATTAGACTACGGCATACAGCTCTGCCAGCATCTTCTAAAATATTATTTTATTCATTATAAACATTTGAAAACGCCAAAAATTGTGGCCTCTATCATGCCTCTTTGAATGACGTTTGCAGACGAAAAAAATGCGCAGTATTGAGCGAACTATGATTGATTTAATGTGCAAATAAAGTTGTGTTGAAGTCCCCCAGATATTATTTAGTGTTGAGTATTCGAGTTTTTCTCCAGTGGTTTTTCGCTCATTTGTTGAAAGAAAAATGAGTTTGTGAAAATAAAATGGAGAAATGTCCAAAGTAACAGAGTATAATGAAGCGATGCTAGCAAGAGTAGCTAACATTAGCTGGCATGCTAAAAGCACATTGAACAGGTTACGGTGGTGGAAAGCTGGCAAACAGGATGGTGTAAAGAATGTGGGCAAAAGTAGCCCCCGCAGAGTAGCTCTGCGGTTCTAAGGTGGTTCATGTGTGTCTCGATCGTGTTGCAGTGGATCAGTATGTATGCTAATGCGGGAACCGAACTCGCTACCCTGCAGTCCCAGGCCTGTGTTGCTAACCGCAAGGCTACACTACGGGGGCCCAGTAGAACAAAGACAGAGGGCGTATTTAAGCCTACTGACGTCACGAGGATGCGTTGGCCTCCAGTGCGCATGCGCCAAATCTCACTTCATTTCAACACACTGTTTGCTGCATCAAACTCCACGTTCAGCTTCATATGAAAACACACCGAAAACCAACTAACAAATGTCACCTACACTTTCACAGCACAAACAAGTCAAACACACCTGAAAAAGGGCCCAATGCTTTGCTCTCTGTGCCACCGACTCACCGGGATCAGCTCCTCTTCTCTGCAGACCCAACTAATCAATAGCGACTGGCTTTTCACAGGCTCAACAGGTAGATGGCAGAGTCCAGGCAGAAATGCCAGATTCTTTTTCATTGAAGAAAAAAAAGAAACATTTTCACAATGAACTTGAACAACAACGGGCTGGA
The DNA here is from genome assembly GCF_902148845.1 of Salarias fasciatus. Taxonomy (NCBI): domain Eukaryota; kingdom Metazoa; phylum Chordata; class Actinopteri; order Blenniiformes; family Blenniidae; genus Salarias; species Salarias fasciatus. The sequence continues at coordinate 33,038,144 of NC_043749.1, forward strand.
TGTGGGCCAGCCCAGCTCTGTGGTCACGCTAGTGAGGCTAAATGCGCATGCTCCCGAGAGCTTGGCAATACGTTCTAGCAATTTAAAGCCCCGTTTCAGCCCATTGATGGCAAATAATGTGCTTGCTGATAAATCGTGGCCCGTTTTTGGCCAATCAGAACGTTTGTTTGGTTTTACGTCAATCTCCAGTGCGCATGCGCAAAACTGGGCGCATTTGCGTATTTAAAGTTAAAACCTGCTAAATGAAAGTTTTAAAATGTGAAAGCTGAAGCAGTATTGCGATGTGGGAAGCCTAATATTTTATCTTTTCAATATTTTTCCCAAACATCTCTGTAAATTGTTCAAGTGTAGTTCATGACATTTTCAAAATAAAATATGGAAAAATGAAAAAGATTTTCTTTCCCTGTAGAACTTATCTCCAACAGCTAATGCGTATCATAAGTTTGAGTTCTAAATGTGATATGTTGATGTGAAATGTGTATGTGTACTATTAAACCATCCTTTGACTTTGGCCAATATAAAACTGTGTCGTAAAAGTGTAAAGACATGATTTTGTGGAGATTGGAAGTTTTCCTGTGACCAGTATTTAGTAAATATTAGAATGAATCACCCAGGCGACTCATTTCTCTCATTCAGATGGCAATATGGCAGTGTCATTTGTTGTAATAGTCATGATTTCATTTGCTTATTTCCATCTTGTAATTGGAGAGAGTGCAGTCTTCCCTGTTCACCCTGAAGGGAGAGTGCTGGTGCCCACCGCTGAGGCCAAGCAGAAGGAGAGGACCCGTTTGCACATGGACCAAACTACAGAACTTGTCAGAACTTGTGAATTTGTGCATTCCCGAGGTGGAGATCTATCTGACAGGACGCAGCTTCTGGCCAGCTGCAAGCTGCAGTTTGGCAAATACCAAGGGCCAGCCTTCATGTGGCTGCTGGAGAATGCCCTTGGTTTCAGCCACATACCTGGCCAGCAGCATAAATAAGGACTCGGAGAAAGATATATTAGACTGAATTATTAATGCTCATGAAGTTGAATAGAACTTGAATTTGATGCTTATAAAGTTTTTTACAACATTAATGCAGTTGTTGAACCTTTGAGGAACTTTTTAGTTGCTTTTTCACTGAGTCACAGCCTCAGATTTTGAGAAAGGGAATGTAGTTTATTTAATACTGCAGGAATATTTCTTGATCTTTTGTTAAATTGATTGATAGACAGATGATGGAAGGAGAGTCTGTGACTCTTGGCCAAGAACTTGAAATTGATGCAGGCGAACAAATGTTTTTCACCTCATTTATTGCAACACGTTCTCCATTGGTTGTCCACACACACACACGCACACACGCTCACGCACACACACACACACACACACACCACACACACACACACACACACACACACACACACACACACACACACACACACACACACACACACACACACACACAAAGCAGCACATTGTGCTTTCTTCTGACCAAATATGAGAAATGTAGAAATGCTTTCGGGTGACTGGGAGACTTCCCTCTTTCCATGTGGAGAATAAACACAGCTCTCCCCCGGTCTCAGATCAGCGTGACTTGTGGTCTGGTGGCGCCCCCTTGTGGGAAAAGGGAAGACGTGTGAATTGATTGAAACTCACACAGTCCAAACTGTACAAAAGAGGATTGTTGTTAATGTAACAGATGATCAATGATCCACCTCAATATCTGAGGCCCTTACACCAACTTTGAAAACACCATGTTGTTTGTAGGTCACTTCAAATGCCATTTGAATTTCAGAGCAACATCAGAAAGTTGGTCAAACAGTGCTGTGGAGAAGTGATTTTGGCATTGAAGGGAATGAAATGCTTGACAGACACAGACAAAAGAAGAGTGGAGGTGGTGTGGCGTTGTTCACTCACACCACTGTGGAGTTTCAGGTGCTGGAACACATGTGAAGCATAGATTACAATGGATTTCTGATGTACCCTCTTCTTAACCGTCCCTTTTTACCGTCTGGAGTAATAGTCTAGTGGTAGAGCGTACGCCTCTCACCCGAGAGCTCGTGGGTTCACGTCCCGGCTCTGTTGTGTTGTTTTTTTCACTCATCGAAAATCTGGAAATAACTAAAACATTCTTCAAGTCAGCTTCATCAAGAAAGCACAACACTTATTTTAAGTCAATATTTCTTACACCACAACGTTTCTTTGCTTGTTACAAGCAAATGTTCCCACATTTTGGACTATTTTTTTCGAGCTTTAAATGGGGCTGTATCATGCAAAATTCACTTTTTCTATGTTTTAACCTTGTTATATAGTTATGTACTCACCAAAAACCCCCCCAAAGCGTTTTTTCTTTTTCCTTCATGCCTGCCTGTTTGAGCTTTGCTCGTTGCTGTGCTGCTCAGAGAGGCAGCCCCTCCCCTACCCGTGAAAACGCTCTGTTTCCCATGTTGACGTGGCACGGAGAAGATGGCTCCCCTGAGCCCCCCTCCCGCAGGCCCTCGGTCATCATTTGTAACTGGGATTACGGATGAAAGCAACAATCAAGCAAGAGCAAGGGTCTGCGCTTGGTGAGTTTCTAACAGGAAAAGACGTTTTCGTGTGTCTTTGGGTGAAGAGAAGCTCGAGCAAAAGAGCTAAAGCTAGCCAGCGTTTTTGTTTTGAAGTGCTGATTGGTTGAAGTATTGTAGCCAAGTAAATTTAGCTTGCAGGCAAAAAATGCAATTTGTGTTCTGTTTTTTCAATGTTTCTGTTTTTCATTGCTGATTGGATGGATGATGAAACCTGTAGGTATTGTAAAAACTGTTGGCTCCTGATGCCGAACTTCTGGACCAGAAGCGGGAATGGGACCAGGGTGTTATTGTTGAAGATGTGTTTGAGGCGAGTGATCCCTTTATCTGTCCAGGAGCTTCAGTGTAATGGTTGTTTATTGCTGGTGAAGTCCGGGTTGTGCCAGATGGGGGTGAAGAGTGAGGGTGCCAGAGTGGAGTCAGTGATGCTGTGTAATTTCCACCAGGCTGTCAGAGCCGATGATATTGTGGGGTTTTTGAAACAGGGGTGTTTTTTGATAGACTGAGTGAGAAATGGTAAATCTGCTCAATGTATTTCATTACTAACTGTCTGTTCTATGTCTAACCAAGTGTTGTCTGACTGAGTGGGGTGGGTCCATTTGTAGATATACTGAAGCTGATTTGCTCGTGAATACTGGTGAAAATGTGGTGCATTGAGTCCGCCTAATGTTTTTGTTTTCTGAAGTGTGGTCAGTTTTATTCTTGGGGGTTTATTTTTCCAATACAATTTATTGATGGATGAATCAAGAGAGTGAAACCAGATGTGAGGTGGGTGAGTGGGGATCACTGAAAGGAGATAGTTAATTTTGGGGAGGATTGTCATCTTTATTGTTGCTATTCTGCCTAATAGTGATAGTGGTATGTTCATCCATCGTTGGAAATCATCGTTTATTGTTTTGAGTAATGGAGTGAAATTTAAAGTCATCAACTCTGACAGCCTGGGAGAAATATGGATTCCTAAGTAAGTGATGTGACTTACCAGCACCACGCCAGAAAACATGTCAGCGAGGTAATGTAGCAGCAGCACGGTGTTGTCCGGCTCATTTCAATGGATGATGTTTTTAGCTGTTCTCTCTCCCTCTCTCATCAGGCCTCCAGCTCTTCTGTGTCCTCCAGCACCCCTGCAAGTGCCACGACAAGCAGAGCACAGTCACCTGCCCGCAGTCCCAGGACATTTATTCAGACGGTCTCTCCTCTGTCTCTTCCTCCCTCACCTGTGGCAAAGCGGCCCTCTGCCACCTCCATCCCACCAGCGACTGAGAGAGCGCTGAGGAAGTTTTCACTCCAGTTATTTTCTTTCCATTAATGTTTTACAAAACTTCAAGTAATAATGGCATCCTCATTATTTTGTCTTTACATTGCTGTCTTGAAACAATGAGGAAGCATCAGCCTCATCCTCAGCTCCTCCAATCCCACTGTCCTCTGCTACGACCTCTGCGTGTGTCCCATCTGCTCCACCTCCGACTGCTCCACCTCCGACTGCTCCCTCTGAGCTCTCCACATCCGACCCTGTTCACGCTCCAGCAGGAGAAGCACAGACAGCTCCAGGTTCTGAGCTTTACTGGCTGCCAGCGGAGATGAAAAAAAAGATACCAGCTCAGGATCAGAGATGGATTTCAGCCGCCATCTGGAAAAACCAGCGACTGCGAGTAGACCTGGAGTTGTGGTCCGCACCACCAGAGCCTGCTCTTATTTACCATCAGGCTCCTACTCCAGAGCGGTTTTTCACCCACAAGCTCCTCCTGTGGATGCCGCATCACTTGTGGAAAGTGAGGCTGCACTGCCCTGTGTGCAGAAAGCAGCTCACAGGTGCTGGTGTCCACAAGAGAGCGCGCAAAGTCTTGGATATTGACAGTTATTACATTTTAATCACAGAGACTCTGAGATGCAAGTCAGCTGGGTGCAAAACAAATGACATCTCCTCCAGCAAGACCATCCTTGACCAGCTGGATATGGCTCACAGGCTGGAGTTCAGGCTGATCCTGACGCAGAAGTGAGTAAACCAGATTGATAAATGTTTGGAATCAAAGCAGATTGATCACTAGCTGTGTTTATTAATTCTGTGTGTCTCTTTTGTTTATCTTTCTCTTTCTCTTAACAGATTTGCATGTGACATCCGTGTCATTAGGTTTTTGAGGGAGAGGACGCTGGGAAACAGCCCCACACGTTTGGTTAAACAGCTGAAAGAAAACCACAGCGAGGAGTGGCTGAAGCGCCTCTGCCGATATCTTGGGGCATGCTCTGACTTTGCAGCTCGGCCCAGCTTGCTCCCCGTCACATTCCAGGAGCCTCTGAGCCAGTAGCAGTACCAAGTCACCGCTGGATGTTGGCTCTGTATGGGCCAGACATTTTGAGCAGGCTGGACCACATTAAAACCACAATAACGTCCACATTTGGCACCATCCTGAAAATGGACTCCACCAAAAAGGTAGATCACTTCGATGGACATCCTTCGATATGAAATTATTATTTTCAGTCATATATGACAACACTAAATCACAACCTGAACTCTGAATGCTGTGGTTTTTATGAAGATGAAATGTGATACTAATGTGCTTCGTCCCATCTGAAATCACAACACTGTATGTGGGCTTTTGTGTCATTATAGATCACCAAAAAACTGTCTGGCGTTGCCAGAGGGACTGGTCTGTGGCTCTCATCAGTGAGTAATGAGGTGGGCCAAATCCTCATCAGTGTCTTGACTGCTCAGGAGGGTCCTGGGCTCCACATGATGGCTGCTGGGCTCATCCGGCGCTACAGTGATGCTGGAGTGGCTCCTCCTCACTCCTCTATGTTGACACTGACTGCTGCACGCAGCAAGGAGAACAGACAAAGCTGAAAGAGAGCTTTGGTGGGTGGCCAGATGTGCTTGTAAAACTTGACATCTACCACTTCGTGCGGCGGCTGGCGTCTGGATGCACAAATGAGGCACATCCCCTGTACCCCACCTTCATGGCCAAGCTGTCCTGCTGCATCTTTGAGTGGGACAGCGGTGATGTTTCCTTGCTGCGGAGGGCCAAGAGGGAGCAGCTGAGGAGAGAAGGTGTTCCTCACTGATAAATTGGTGGACCAGCAGATCACCAAAGAGGACCTGGCCCTGCACTGCAGAAGACGGACAAGAGGAGAGCCACAGACCATCATCATGATTGAGGGGCTGCTTAACGAGCTGATGGGTGTGAAGGGCAGAGACCTTCTTGGTGTGCCTCTCTTAGACCAGGAGAGGATGCAGAACATTTGGAGAGTCCAGAAAAGGCACATAAAATGCATTCAGGACCAACCAGGTGTGCTCCTGTACACCCAGACTGGAAGTACCACCACCAAGGAGGGCATCATTCTCCCAAAATACCGATGTGCCAGGGGGTCGTCGTCACTGGAATCTTTCCACTGTCGTCTACAGAGGTTCATTCCAGGTTTGTATTAATCCCTTATTCATCAGCAAGGTAAATGTGATAAGCTTTACATTATTGCAATGGAGACACAGCATCTGTATTGCAAACTCAAATAAATAAATCAATCAATCAATCAATCAATCAATCAATCAACTGCTTACAGTGTTTATTTGTTTTAATGTATTTTTAGGAACGAGTGCCAACAGTGTGAATTTCCAGCTGTACCTCCTGGATGGCCTCAACAGACGGAACCAGGACAGAGAAGCTGCCTCTCTGGCAGTCCAGACCTCGTCACTGCGAAGCTGCTCAGGTGACCTTGTTCCCTGTGTCAACACCTACAGTACCAAGGTGCTTGGAAGGAAACTCGTCCCTTCTTTCCAACCTCCGTCTGTGTACACGGGTGAGTTCAGAATTTCCCCTCAAGTGCCCTTAAATACATAAAGAACAACATGATTAATTAGTTGCCATTGTTTTTTTATCAATTTTCTTTTCTACTTTCTATCCCAGGAGAGCTGATAGGTATCGATTACCTGTTCAGGCAGACAGGAAGGGCCATGCAGAACACAGAGCCTGACACCGAGGAGACCGACCAGCTGCTGGAGGACATTGGCACAGAGGGGGAGTTTGAAGACGAAGGCTTTGAAGATGCAGACGTAGACCCCACCGTAGGATCCTTGGACACCACAAGCCCATCTTCTCAGCCACCACCAACCATCACCTCCCCAGTCTGTGTTGTGGAAAGCCCCACCTTTCCCCAACCTCCTGCATCTGATCCCATCTCGTCTGCCCCATGCCTCCCTGCTCCCACCCACCTTCCAGCTGCTCTGCTGACCTCTACAGTTGCTGTGAGTATTGGTGATAGTCTTATCTGGAACACCTGCTATTTATGATATTCTAAAATGACTTTTAACGTGTTTTATTTTTGCTTGAGTATAAAGTTTTATTTGTGTTACAATCTTTTTCAGACTGTGGATTTGAGTACCACCAGCTCAGACTCTGCTCCTCTCCCTCCCACTGTCACCACTGCTGTTGCCACAGATCCACCTGCTGCTCTCTCTCTCTGCTCCACCTGCTGCTCTCTCTCTCTGCTCCACCTGCTGCTCTCTCTCTCTGCTCCACCTGCTGCTCTCTCTCTCTGCTCCACCTGCTGCTCTCTCTCTCTGCTCCACCTGCTGCTCTCTCTCTCTGCTCCATCTGCAAAGAGCCGGGCACACTCTCACAGACAGGTGGGATGTTCTTGTTCATCCTTGGATACCATATTTTTTTTATTACAACGGTCTATTACTAATGGTCATCTTATCTTCTGTAACAGTCCACTGGTGCATCATGTTCCACCTCCAGCAAAGCCTCTGCTGCTCCTCTTCCCACCACCATCACCACCTCTGTCTCCACTGCTTCAGCTGATGTTCCTTGCAGGCCACCAGCTATGAGCCCAGCAGCACCTGAACAGGAGGTAATATCAGGTTATATTGCACTTAAATGTTATGTTTTTGCTTGTAGTAGGATTGTTTTTAATTGTTCATTTACTGTTACATTGTCAGGCTGAGGATGAGCATCATATTCCAGGGATGGACCGAGTGAACAGCCTGGCAGAGTACTTGGTGGCACTGCGGACTGAAAATGCACAGACCCTTTCTAATCAGCAGGCCAGCACCATCATTGCTCTGTGGCAAAATTTACTGCCACATGATCAGCAGCGTGTGGCCTACGCCGCTCGGCACCAAGTGCGCCTGACCACCGGGCGGTATAAACAACCCAGGTCCAAAGCAGAATTTACACCAGGGGTGGAGAGCAGGACCCGCTGTGTCCTCGGTTCCTCGGGATCTCCTGCCCAGTGGCCAGACTGTTGTCGCCTGGTGGAATCAGTCTTCATAAAGCTCTGCAACATTCACACGAGCCCTCAAAAAAGGATGGACATGCTCTCACGAGGTTTACATTTGATTCTCAGGGACGACAACAGAATTAGGCAGCTGGTCCTTGGGAAAGGCATGTAATGCAGGATACCACCATTCAGCTGTATGCAGTCAACCAAACAACTCTGACGCAGGGGCACAATAAAAGACTAAAGCGACAGGACTGCAGAATTTTGCTGCAGGGGGTCAATCTGCCTGCCCCAATTCCTGTAGCTTCCACGCCTCTGCTACCACCTCAGGTACGAGCCACTGCTGCACCAATACATCCTGGTCCAAAACTTTTGTACAACTTCCCCGAAAGCACAGGAGGGCAGGCTGTACTCAAGAGAAGACACCCTGCATCGCCATCTGTGAGTGCTCCACCAGCAGTTCGCCCAAGGCTGTCTGCTCAGAGGCAGATCTTTCCCAGGCAGGCAGCAGCACCACCACCACAACAACCACAACCACTTCCACCACAACTACCACAGCCTATGTTGATCCCTGTACCTGTTGTTTTCAATCCCACACTTTCCACAAGCCCCTCTATATTCCGGGCTCCACCAGTCCATATGCCGGGACCAATTGCACCTGCTGGCCCTCTTCCTCCTCCTCCCCCCACTCGCAGGGCTTACAAACGGACGGTTGAAAAAAACAAATGTGGCCAGTGTCACCAGCCCCGCACCAAGGAAAGTGGGCACAGCCAGTACTATGGTCATGTGTCCTGCCCACAGAATGCTGGTGTGCCACTTGACCAGTGGATGCAAGAGATGCGGCAGAAGAGGACCAAGGAGTGATGGAGTCTGGGACTCTGAATGTTGTAAATAGTTTGATGTGTTCTTAGCACGGCTATTCAGTTATTATTAATCCTTTTTTTTATAGTGTTGTATATAATTGTGTGGAAATGCTTTGGTGTGCATAGTTAGCTCTTTGTGTCATACTCAAATAATATGTTTGTATTTTTCAATAAATCTGGCCTTTATTTTTGCAGCAGTGCTTTTGGTTTGTTATTCACATAAATATCTGTTTAGTAAAGTAAAACAGACAGACCTTTTTGCAATTGTGGCGCGGAGCGGTATTGTAATTTATCAATCTCACTATTAACTAAAAAACCAACAACGCCACTCCAGGAATTGCACCTAGAGAATTAAAGCCAAAGCACACAGATTCATAACCTTACTGAGAGGCGGAGACCAGTTGGTTAAGTTTGGACAGGTTTTATTTACAAGAAGAAATGTAATTAAAACAATTCTTTATTACAACAGTATTTTTAAAATAAGGCCAAGAATTGCTAAAATAGTGAAGCAAGTTTTCTTATTTCTCTTGCTCTCACCCACACGCACATGCACACACACAAACACACTTACAGTGAAAAAGGGGACGAGGAGCTGGGGCTTAACCGTGACTGGGGAGGGGGAGAACCAGAGGGGGTAGAAACCTTAAACTCAGGGAAAACACAAAAACTCAACACAGCAAACCAAAAAAAGGAAGTGCACCACAAACTAAACGGAGACGACCACCACCAGGGGAATCCACCACCACCACCACTTGACTCCACCACCAGCTCCTAGAACAGAACAAAACAAATATTACAATTTATAAAAAAAATGAATTTCAGTTTTCCCACGCAAGCAAGCACTCAAATAAAATGTAAGATTTCCCACAAATCCCCCTCTTGGCCAAAAACAGATTTTAGGACCACAAAATTAACATTCCTGCAAAACATACATTTCTGCATGGTCTGCAAGCATGTCTCCAAGTACATAATAAATAAGTACATCAATTAATGAATAAATAAAGCAATGTTCAGACAAGCAACAGTTTAAAACAAAATGGTGAGATGAGTGTTGATACTCAACTGCCTCGGTGGAAAACTGACTTCCCACAGTCCTCTCTTCAGGTTAGGAGGCCGGTGTGTCCTCTCCTCCAGGTATGGAGCTCTTCAACCTAGAGAGGCGAGTGTGACAGATGTGATACCACTTGGCTGCTTTCTCCTTCAGTCAGACAGCATGGGTCGTCCGGGCTGTCACTTGGAACGGTCCGTCCCAACATGCCTCTGTCCACCCCCTGTTGGGTCAGCGCAGGTCCCCAAATCCTAGATTCACGTCCTACTCCAGGTGTTCATTGCCATCAGGACCAACCTCCTGGTCCTGGAAATGGTCTCCCGGTCTCTGGTTCCAACAGGGTTAGGAAGGATAGTTAAACTGAAACACACACGCAGGCGTGTGAGCGTGGCTCTTTTCTCAGCTTTCTTTGAAGGAAATTAGTTTCTTGTGTTTATCAGTTGTGTGTGTGTGTGTGTGTGTGTGTGTGTGTGTGTGTGTGTGTGTGTGTGTGTGTGCGTGCGTGCGTGCGTGCGTGCGTGCGTGCGTGCGTGCGTGCGTGTGTGTGAAGCTGCAGAAGGAGCTGAAGAACCTGTGTGTGGAGGAGGGCCAGCTGAAGCGAGCTCTGGACATGAAGCTGAACATCCGGCGGCAGAAGAAGGAGGTGAAGGAGCAGCACGTGAAGGAGGTGCTCGGGTACGGGCCTGCGCTCCTCCGCGCCGCACGCCGTCCACCGCGCTCACGCCCCCGCTGACCCGAGCCGCTCTTTCAGCCAGTGCACCCACATCCACCAGAGGCGCGAGGAGATGGCCGACAAGATCCAGAAGATCTCCGGCCAGACGCAGCAGCTGAGGGCCGAGATCAAGAGCCTGAGGGACGTCTGCGGCGAGGAGACGGAGAAAGCCCAGGTACCGGCGGCCTCCCGCAGCAGCGGCAGGCCACTTCCTGTTCCCACGCTGACGCCTTCCTCCTGTCCCCTCCAGGCCATCTACAACACCCTGTCCGCCGCCGTGGACAAGCTCCACCAGCGCATCCAGGCTCACTCCAGAGACCTGAAGCTCGCCGCCGCCAAGATGTCTGCAAACATCTGAGCCTGTTTACTGTTCTCATATCTTCTCACTTTCACAGCCTGATCAGACCAGGGGGGTTCCACAGTCTGACAGCTCATCTGTTTAATGCTGTTTTGTCTTCTGTTTAATGATTCATAAAGACAAACCAAGTCAACCATGTGTTTGGAAAAATTCTTTATCACTTGTCTTCATATTTTTCTCATGAAAAGTTTGACCACATGCCGACTCTTCTGTTTTCCTGATCAGCCCCGCCTCTTTGGACTTCAATCTAGAAACACATTTCCACTCTGATTTCACTGTAAAGCTGATGCTGCTGCATGACGACGAAGAGAAAAGAACTGAGGCTGGTTCTTCAGCCGATCCCCGAGCTGACGGGGTCAGAGGTCGTCCTCCTTCGGCCCTAGCCTCCTCTGTTATACAGGCGCTCAGCTCCACAGCTGCTCAGAGAATGCTAGGTAGCTATGCTAAGCGACCCCCGATGGACAATAAATGCATAACTTGGACGACATCCGGCCAAATGTCCAGGTAAGAGGCGATTGTTTTTTTTATTTACCGCAGTTTGAAAAAGCGATCTTGCTGTTGGCTGTTCTGTGGCATTTTGTGGCGGATTCTGTGGTTTTAGAGGGCTTTGAGTGCTATGGTTGTAATCAGCGGAGTCTCAGCTCTCATATGAGAGGCTGTTTGTGTGAATTGTATCAGGTTAAATTGCGCTATTATCAATATTTCGGCAAGTGGGTTGACACGGTCACGAATATAGTTCATAATTCATTTAGTTCGTGTTTGAGCTGTGTTTGGGGTGTGTAATAATGGCTGAAATGTTCGGTTAGCCCAGGTTTTGCTGTTTAATTTGAGGATAAGCATCATGACATTCTGTCAGAAATAATGCATATTATTAGACAATCTCTGAAATGTTTGCTGTCAGGCCCCCAATTGGGGGGCGCTCGGGCTTAAGGGGTTTTAAAGGGGATATTTCTGTGTACATTTAGGTTGAAGCATTAGCAAGTGCAGTATTGAGCTTTTTGTGAGTTGGGACTGTCTGTTTTCTCCCTTGAATCCATGTTTGGAGCTGAGCAGAAGAGTGAAAAGACTGTAGAAGCAGTTTGAAAGTTCCTTCACTCGTCTGGACTTGATGTGAAAATATGAAGCAATGAATGATCTGTGGCTGTAGAGGGCAGCAGTACGCTTCGATGAGAAGAAGAAGAAGAAGAAGAAGAAGCGGACACAGGACAGAGCATCAGGGTGAAGCGACAATCGGCTGTGATGAGGTTTTTTTGAAATGGTCTTGGATGTAAATTGTGTGAAAATGAGTGTAAAAGAGGTGAGGCTGTGATTTGTGAGAATGCAGCAGTTGTACATGCGTGTATAAAGAGCGTGAGTGAAGGTGGTTGAATGTGTTTAGTTTTGAAAAGTAAAAACCTAACTAAGCTATTGGGCGATCTGGCAAGTAACTAGCTAGCTAAGTGATGGCCATCTGGCATCTGTCCCCCCCAGAAACAGACACTGGGACGACCATGGTGCTTCAGGCACATATTGAGAAGCGGGTCCCTGTGGGACTCGAACCCTGGTTGCTCGCTGTTTCCAGCTCACAGGCGCGGTGACACTTTAACGTAGCCACGCGCACAGGGCGGTTATACAGGCGACGAATGTCCTGTTTAAAGCTGACGTCATCATCTGTGAGCGACGCAGCCAGCCTGCTGGGATGGACGCTGTTAAGTCTGGCCACTAGGGGGCGACGCGACTCTGTGTGCACAACCTCATCTCACCCTGCCCTTCACCTGAAAGGAAACTGACAAAAACTGTTTTGTTTTGTTTTTTCATCTCCTCTTCAGGTACACACGCTCCGCTCGCACCGCCAGCTCTGTGTTAGCTCGCAGCAAAATGTTGCACAAACATATTTCACCACTAAAAATTAAAACACCAAGTCAACCTTCATTTATTTGCCACAAAGCAAAAGCTACATCTGGATGTGTGGATGTCTCTTTGTCACGCCACATTTCCAAAAATATCATCAAGGAATTCAATAAAATACCATATGATTATATTTGGAGAAGAAAAAAATATTCTTCTGAGTCAAGGAAACGTGAAAGAGTGATTTATACTGAATTCTGCCATATCTTTCATTTCTTACATTTTTTCTTTGTCAAACATTTGGAGTCCTTTCAATAAAGATATTTATCAAAGAACTAAGATGGGCTGAAGTTAAACTGCCCACGGTAAAAACACTGCTTTGGCAGCTCAAGCAAACATTAGAAAATGAGCTGAAAACATGTCAACAATTCAACTCCTCGTCGTCTGGTCTGAGATCAGATTTTCACTCCCTACCAGTCCTACCTGGACCCCTGCTGGGGATGATGATGGTTGATGGAGAAGAGCTTCCATGTGTGTTTCTGGCTCTGACCGTCACCATGTGCTCCTCCCCGGGGTTCAGGCTCAGAGTCACACTCTCACTGCTGTTTGCCACTTCGCTCCTGATCTGCCGCTCTTCCTCTCTGCTTTTAGTCCAGGTCACTTCGTAGTCCAGGATCTCTCCTTGGCTCTGATTGGCCAGCAGCTTCTGCACACAAAACACACTTCACCACTCAGAACTCAGTCTGAGATTCAGATCTTGACACTAAAACTGTAATACTGCAGTAACAAAATAACTTTTTTCTATTTCTCCTGTTATGAATTGAAGTCTGTAAAACCACACTTCTTTTCCAGACTATTATCATTGTATAAATCTGACCATTAAAAACATGAAGGTGTGTGAGTGTCATGTGACTCACTTTCCACATAACCAGTGTGTGGTTTTCCTTCATCTGCATCCACACATTCAGAGCCTCTGGAACTGTGGGACCAACAGATCATCACTTCCTGTTAAACTCTCGTTGACGTAAAGCACTCCTGTCTCTCTGTGCAGCACTCACCATCACCTCTGGTGTGAAAGACCAAGTCTCTGCTCCAGTCCCCCCACCTCCAGAAGTGCTGAGCTGTTCCACATCGTACCCTCACACTGTACCTCCAGTGAGGGATCAGCTCCTTTAAAACCGCAACCTTAAGGCCCATTCCAACGCTTTCAACCTTGAGACACAATGCAGAAAATCATAAAGATATTCAGGTTCAAACAGGAGCTTCACAGAGGAGCCTTCCATCATCCACTCACTGTTTCAGCGTGATTGATGAGTGTTTGGCATGTTATATTGAGGTCTTTGTACTGCTCCACAGTCCAGGTCCATGTCAAGCTGGCGTTCCTGGAGTTCACAGCTGAAGCTGTCAGAGCGTCTGGAGCGAACATGTGGACTGAAGAACAGACCGAATCCGTCATACTCACAGCCGATATAAGTACAAGCTCCGTAGGAAGTGGTGTTTGTTTGGCACTTGACGTCGACGCAGACCTCTGACGGCTGCTTCAGCAGCAGAGTCAGGCCGTACGTCTGATGGCTGATCTCAGAGGAGTTCATCTCAGCTCCTCCGTAGCCGCTCAGATACATTTGGTCAAAACTCTGAGCCGCCGGCACCACGCAGCAAAATGTGGCCTTGCTTCCCGCCTGAAGCACTCGGTCCCGAGGGAAGACGCGCTTCCTCTTCAGGGCTCTAGTTCCTGCAGGGAAACAACATGATGACGTGAGATCAGCTGTTCTTCTGTGGTCTCAGCTCTGAAGCCCTCCCTCCTGAAACATCTGGACCTGAGTAACAACAAGCTGCAGGATTCAGGAGCTGAGCAGCTGTGTGGTTTTCTGGAGAGTCCACTCTGTAGTCTGCAGACTCTGAGGTGAGGGTGGGGTATTAGGGATGGCTTGATACCACCTTTTCATGTCTTCATGTCCCATGCCGGTAGCATGAAATTGAGTATTAGCCAATTCCAATACCAATCTGATACTGATACCAATCCAGTACTGATACCAGTCCAACCTCCTTTAGTGATCAATAATGGTAGCCTTCATCATAATTTTCTGAATACAGACATCTAAAAATCGCACATTCACCATGCAACAAATATTCTGCTCTCCTGAAGGACGAAATAAAATAGCTGACAAAATAACTGAAGTAATGCAATACTGCCATGTTGGGGTTTTTTTTAAAATCAAGACTCCAGATTTAACAGCTTTTGATGTTGGTAAAAAAAAAAACAGAATGCAACAATGGTTGTATTAATTCCGGATGACTGCCAAAAGGAGATGCTGAAAGCTCTGAATGTTCCCTTCACACATGTGAAGTTCTAGTATGTGTACCCACAACGTCACTGGTGACCTTGTGCATGACCCTAGAAAGGTTATAAGCTCCAGTGTCACCTCAGGTTCGGTTCCTACAGAATCACCTTGACTGATCATGAAGATTCTGAGTGACAGAGTGCTCTGGCGGTCATCCGGGATTCATAGAACCATAGTTACATTAGTAACTTTCATTCTATTTGACACGTTCTGAAAGCCAGAAGGCGGTGCTGAAATCCCTGAATGTCTACAGTACACTACAGTAAACTAAATCTGAGCTGCAGTGAAGCTGTGAGTCTAAATTGAAAATGTAAAAAGTGACACATTCCGTAAGCTTCATGTTTGACTCAATGAAAGTAGTTCAAAGCAGATTGTTTGGTGCTGAGTTCCTGTCATTATACACACCTGTTCTCACAACCAAATTCTGGAAAAATTACATTCACAGTGGTTCTTCCAACGTTTGCCCGCATCCTTCCATCAGCCTCGGCCATCATGAGGCCGTGATGCACAGCATGATCCACAAGTGGAGCCCTAATTTCACCAGGGATGTACTGACAATCTCCTTCCTCTGTTTGGTCCTCTTCCCCATCCTCAGCCCTTTTCCATGCGGCTGACCTTCCATTTCTGTGTCAGTGTTGGAGAAATGATCCACACTGTCCTGCTTGGGTCTGACACGCTTGTCAAGTGAAGGTTGATGGGATTCAGCTGAGTGACAATGGAAAAGTGACTTGTTACAACTGATAAGAAAATGCTTCTCACACCTGATCAATGAAGCTGAAGTTCACCTGAGAATAGCTTGATTTAAGAGACACTCAGGAAAAACATTCAAAATGTCAGATTTGCTTGACCGATTTTGACTAGTACATTTTCTAGCATGTAACAACTCAAGCAATGAAATGACTGTTAGTTTTATAGAGAATGACTCCAGCATTCCCAAGTATAGTTCATTTTGACTGACATGAGCAAATGACCACATTAAATGCCAGAGTTGTATGAAAAGCATGTGATGCATGTCCTGAAGTATCTGATTTGTCAGAATGACAAACTGCGACTACGATTTGTGTAAATGGCTGAATGTTGTGGAGATTGAACTGTTGTGCAAAAGTGAAATGTGATGTGATAAAGGCACCAGAGTGACTGAGAAAAACTAAACACAGGGCAAATTCTGAGACTCGAATCCCACCTGGCCTCCAGCAGCTCCGAGTGCATAGTCAAGGCTAACCATGAATGGGATGGTTCAAGTGTCAAGTAGTACCTAAACCATGGAAGGATCAATGAAGTACTTTCAAGGTCACAAACCCATTTGACAGAAACCTCATTCTGAAGCCTTGGGTCCAACTGGCTTGATAAAGTTTGGATCCATTGGCCAAATCAGACAACAGCAGCTTTAACATGCATTTGGAGTTCTGCAGCTCAGTAGTTTTTTTTCACCCATTTAAGTCATTCATGTAACCAGTAAACTAAGGCCCAATCCCATTTCTCCTTCTAGCCCTACCCCTTTGAAACGGAGTGCTAAGGGGTAGTGGATCAGTATGTATGCTAATGCGGGAACCGAACTCACTACCGTACAGTCCCAGGCCTGTGTTACAAAGCAGAGCATCACAAAAACATAAAGTAAGAAGAAAACAACAACAACAACAACAACAACAAACAAACAAACAAAAAAAGAAAGAAAAGGAGGATAAGTCCTTATCTTAAGACTCCTTTGGCCAAGCTATGGACAATAAGCCAGATCGCAACTTCTGTGCAGAGGAACAGTCCAAACAGTTCAAGAAAGGGTCCCATGTCCTATAAAATTCATATGACTTGTTCTTTAGTAGAGTGGAGAAAGTGTGTGTGTGTGTGTGTGTGTGTGTGTGTGTGTGTGTGTGTGTGTGTGTGTGTGTGTGTGTGTGTGTGCCTGTGCCTGTGTCCGTGCGCGCGCACCTGTCTGTCTGTCAATCTGTCATTTTCCAGCATCCTTGTATTCCCACAGCTGAGCAGCCACACTTAGAGGAGGAGGAGACTGGAGACTGACTGTGAAGCAGCTTTGTCTGGAACTCCAGCTACTAAGGTGTATGTCAGGTTCAGAGGTCATTCATGAACATGTTACTTGAAGTTGTTGTGTAACTCTCTCCTACTTGAGTGAATTTACTGTAAAACAAAAAAAATTTAAAAATAGATTGTCCTATTGTGTATGATATTTACATGTGAATACATAGAAAAGCCCAGACCTAAACATAGAAAATCTCAGTTAAAAAAATCAATGAAAATATGAGACACACGATGTTTTTCAGGAGCTTTTCCAGAGCCAGAGCCTTCCCGGTAAGCAGTGCAACAACTTTCATCAAGTTGGCGGATGACACCACGGTGGTGGGTCTCATCTCTGGAGGAGATGAGACTGCTTACAGGATGGAGGTGGAGCGACTGTCAGACTGGTGCACCATCAACAACCTCACCCTCAACACCTCCAAGACAAAGGAACTGCTCGTCGACTTCAGGAGGTGTAAACCAGACATACAGCCCATCACACTCAGCGGGGACAGGCTGGAGATAGTGAAAGACTTCAGGTTCCTGGGCACATACATCAGCCAAGACCTGACTTGGACTGCAAACTCCACATCCATTCTGAAGAAGGCACAGCAGAGACTCTACTTCCTGAGGATTGTCAGGAAGAATAACTTGAGAACTGAGCTCCTGGTGTCCTTCTACCGCTGCCTGGTGGAGTCGGAACGCAGCCATGGCGTCTGCTTGTGGTTCTCTCGCTGTACAGTGGCGGAGAGGAAGCAGCTCCAGAGGATTATTAGCACCGCCCAGAGGCTGACTGGCTGCCCTCTTCCATCTCTGGAGGAGATCTATCAGACCCGCTGCCTCAGGAGAGCCCGCAGCATCATCGGGGATTCCTCACACCCCAGCCACCACCTCTTCCAACTCCTACCCTCGGGGAGGCGTTTCAGGGCAATAAAGACAAAAACACACAGACTCAAAAACAGCTTCTATCCTACAGCTGTCATTGCTCTGAATACTGCACCATAACCAGTCCCTGAACAAGAACAACATGTGACCACCAACTGCGTCATATATTTATATTTATATTGCAAGACACGCAAACTTTTAGTCTATTTATTTTATACCGTTTCTGCACTATTTTTGTCTTGCACTATTTTGTCCTTTTGTCTGTTTTGTTTGTCTGCACTGCCCACGACAGCTGCTGTTCTCAATTTCATTGCATTCTTCTGAACAATGACAATAAAGGAATTCTGATTCTCATTCTGAACATGATGTGAGCGAGCGACCTGGCTGTCTTCAGCATGTCCAACCATCTTGTTGGGAGAGTTTCAGCACGGCTGATAATTTAGCTGAGGTGGATAAGTCTTGATTTCTACTTGAAGACTTTTAAGGATTCAGCACCTGTGGAAGCACCATTTGTAGTTGTGTAAATGAAATGATTGAACAAGTTTGGAGCACTTCTAAAAGCAAAACTTGCACCTGTGTATTGTGAGTTGTGTACCTGCAGATGTTTTTTTCTCTTCAGAAATCATTCAATTGCAGGTGTCCAAGTTCTCCAAGTGTCAGATTCAAAAAAGTTGCATGCAAAAGCTCCTCTCCTCTGATTGGCTTTTTCTCCACTGACTGAAGGTACAGATGGTTTTTCAACAAATACGTCAGTGCAGCTCTGTGATGTGTGACTTGAAGATGAAGGAAGGAGAGTCTGTGAGTCTTGGCCAAGAACTTGAAATTGATGCAGACGAACAAATGTTTTTCACCTCATTTATTGCAACACGTTCTCCATTGGTTGTCCACACACACACACACACACACACACACACACACACACACACACACACACAAAGCAGCACATTGTGCTTTCTTCTGACCAAATATGAGAAATGTAGAAATGCTTTCAGGTGACTGGGAGACTTCCCTCTTTCCATGTGGAGAATAAACACAGCTCTCCCCCGGTCTCAGATCAGCGTGACTTGTGGTCTGGTGGCGCCCCCTTGTGGGAAAAGGGAAGACGTGTGAATTGACTGAAACTCAGACAGTCCAAACTGTACAAATGAGGATTGTTGTTAATGTAACAGATGATCAATGATCCACCTCATTATCTGAGGCCCTTACACCAACTTTGAAAACACCATGTTGTTTGTCGGTCACTGCAAATGCCATTTGAATTTCAGAGCAACATCAGAAAGTTGGTCAAACAGTGCTGTGGAGAAGTGATTTTGGCATTGAAGGGGATGAAATGCTTGACAGACACAGACAAAAGAAGAGTGGAGGTGGTGTGGCGTTGTTCACTCACACCACTGTGGAGTTTCAGGTGCTGGAACACATGTGAAGCATAGATTACAATGGATTTCTGATGTACCCTCTTCTTAACCGTCCCTCTTTACCGTCTGGAGTAATAGTCTAGTGGTAGAGCGTACGCCTCTCACCCGAGAGCTCGTGGGTTCGCGTCCCGGCTCTGTCGTGTTGTTTTTTTCACTCATTGAAATTCTGGAATTAACTAAAATTAATTAACTAAAACTCACCAAAAACACCCCCAAAGCGTTTTTTCTTTTTCCTTCATGCCTGCCTGTTTGAGCTTTGCTCGTTGCTGTGCTGCTCAGAGAGGCAGCCCCTCCCCTACCCGTGAAAACGCTCTGTTTCCCATGTGGACGTGGCACGGAGAAGATGGCTCCCCTGAGCCCCCCTCCCGCAGGCCCTCGGTCATCATTTGTAACTGGGATTACGGATGAAAGCAACAATGAAGCAAGAGCAAGAGTCTGAAGGGTCTGCGCTTGGTGAGTTTCTAACAGGAAAAGACGTTTTCGTGTGTCTTTGGGTGAAGAGAAGCTCGAGCAAAAGAGCTAAAGCTAGCCAGCGTTTTTTGTTTTGAACGAGCAAAGCTCAAACAGGCAGGCATGAAGGAAAAAGAAAAAACGCTTTGGGGGTGTTTTTGGTGAGTTTTAGTTAATCAATTTTAGTTAATTCCAGAATTTCAATGAGTGAAAAAAACAACACGACAGAGCCGGGACGCGAACCCACGAGCTCTCGGGTGAGAGGCGTACGCTCTACCACTAGACTATTACTCCAGACGGTAAAAAGGGACGGTTAAGAAGAGGGTACATCAGAAATCCATTGTAATCTATGCTTCACATGTGTTCCAGCACCTGAAACTCCACAGTGGTGTGAGTGAACAACGCCACACCACCTCCACTCTTCTTTTGTCTGTGTCTGTCAAGCATTTCATCCCCTTCAATGCCAAAATCACTTCTCCACAGCACTGTTTGACCAACTTTCTGATGTTGCTCTGAAATTCAAATGGCATTTGCAGTGACCGACAAACAACATGGTGTTTTCAAAGTTGGTGTAAGGGCCTCAGATAATGAGGTGGATCATTGATCATCTGTTACATTAACAACAATCCTCATTTGTACAGTTTGGACTGTCTGAGTTTCAGTCAATTCACACGTCTTCCCTTTTCCCACAAGGGGGCGCCACAAGACCACAAGTCACGCTGATCTGAGACCGGGGGAGAGCTGTGTTTATTCTCCACATGGAAAGAGGGAAGTCTCCCAGTCACCCGAAAGCATTTCTACATTTCTCATATTTGGTCAGAAGAAAGCACAATGTGCTGCTTTGTGTGTGTGTGTGTGTGTGTGTGTGTGTGTGTGTGTGTGTGTGTGTGTGTGTGTGTGTGTGTATGTGGACAACCAATGGAGAACGTGTTGCAATAAATGAGGTGAAAAACATTTGTTCGTCTGCATCAATTTCAAGTTCTTGGCCAAGACTCACAGACTCTCCTTCCTTCATCTTCAAGTCACACATCACAGAGCTGCACTGACGTATTTGTTGAAAAACCATCTGTACCTTCAGTCAGTGGAGAAAAAGCCAATCAGAGGAGAGGAGCTTTTGCATGCAACTTTTTTGAATCTGACACTTGGAGAACTTGGACACCTGCAATTGAATGATTTCTGAAGAGAAAAAAACATCTGCAGGTACACAACTCACAATACACAGGTGCAAGTTTTGCTTTTAGAAGTGCTCCAAACTTGTTCAATCATTTCATTTACACAACTACAAATGGTGCTTCCACAGGTGCTAAATCCTTAAAAGTCTTCAAGTAGAAATCAAGACTTATCCACCTCAGCTAAATTGTCAGCCGTGCTGAAACTCTCCCAACAAGATGCTTGGACATGCTGAAGACAGCCAGGTCGCTCGCTCACATCATGTTCAGAATGAGAATCAGAATTCCTTTATTGTCATTGTTCAGAAGAATGCAATGAAATTGAGAACAGCAGCTGTCGTGGGCAGTGCAGACAAACAAAACAGACAAAAGGACAAAATAGTGCAAGACAAAAATAGTGCAGAAACGGTATAAAATAAATAGACTAAAAGTTTGCGTGTCTTGCAATATAAATATAAATATATGACGCAGTTGGTGGTCACATGTTGTTCTTGTTCAGGGACTGGTTATGGTGCAGTATTCAGGGCAATGACAGCTGTAGGATAGAAGCTGTTTTTGAGTCTGTGTGTTTTTGTCTTTATTGCCCTGAAACGCCTCCCCGAGGGTAGGAGTTGGAAGAGGTGGTGGCTGGGGTGTGAGGAATCCCCGATGCTGCTGCGGGCTCTCCTGAGGCAGCGGGTCTGATAGATCTCCTCCAGAGATGGAAGAGGGCAGCCAGTCAGCCTCTGGGCGGTGCTAATAATCCTCTGGAGCTGCTTCCTCTCCGCCACTGTACAGCTGGAGAACCACAAGCAGACGCCATGGCTGAGTACCGACTCCACCAGGCAGCGGTAGAAGGACACCAGGAGCTCAGTTCTTAAGTTATTCTTCCTGACAATCCTCAGGAAGTAGAGTCTCTGCTGTGCCTTCTTCAGAATGGATGTGGAGTTTGCAGTCCAAGTCAGGTCTTGGCTGATGTATGTGCCCAGGAACCTGAAGTCTTTCACTATCTCCAGCCTGTCCCCGCTGAGTGTGATGGGCTGTATGTCTGGTTTACACCTCCTGAAGTCGACGAGCAGTTCCTTTGTCTTGGAGGTGTTGAGGGTGAGGTTGTTGATGGTGCACCAGTCTGACAGTCGCTCCACCTCCATCCTGTAAGCAGTCTCATCTCCTCCAGAGATGAGACCCACCACCGTGGTGTCATCCGCCAACTTGATGAAAGTTGTTGCACTGCTTACCGGGAAGGCTCTGGCTCTGGAAAAGCTCCTGAAAAACATAGTGTGTCACATATTTTCATTGATTTTTTTTTATAGAGATTTTTTTTATGTTTAGGTCTGGGCTTTTCTATGTATTCACATGTAAATATCATACACAATAGGACAATCTATTTTTAAATGTTTTTTTTTTTTACAGTAAATTAACTCAAGTAGGAGATAATTACACAACAACTTCAAGTAACATGTTCATGAATGACCTCTGAACCTGACATACACCTTAGTAGCTGGAGTTCCAGACAAAGCTGCTTCACAGTCAGTCTCCAGTCTCCTCCTCCTCTAAGTGTGGCTGCTCAGCTGTGGGAATACAAGGATGCTGGAAAATGACAGATTGACAGACAGGTGCGCACGCATGGACACGGGCACAGGCACGCGCGCACGCACACACACAGAAACACACACACACACACACACACACACACACACTTTCTCCACTCTACTAAAGAACAAGCCATATGAATTTTATAGGACATGGGACCCTTTCTTGAACTGTTTGGACTGTTCCTCTGCACAGAAGTTGCGATCTGGCTTATTGTCCATAGCTTGGCCAAAGGAATCTCAAGATAAGGACTTATTCTCCTTTTCTTTCTTTATTTGTTTGTTTGTTTGTTGTTGTTGTTGTTGTTTTCTTCTTACTTTGTTTTTGTGATGCTCTGCTTTGTACAAAATGTTCAATAAAAATTTAAAAAAAGATCAAGAAATATTCCTGCAGTATTAAATAAACTACATTCCCTTTCTCAAAATCTGAGGCTGTGACTCAGTGAATAAGCAACAAATAAGTTCCTCAAAGGTTCAACAACTGCATTAATGATGTAAATAACTTTATAAGCATCAAATTCAAGTTCTATTCAACTTCATGAGCATTAATAATTCAGTCTAATATATCTTGGCTGCTTGGCAGTTGTTTGTTGACTCTGCTGTGTTGAACCATCAGTTTAAACTTCTCCTCTGTTGTTTGCTCACTTGTCCAGCGTTCCAGCCCCTTCGTTCCAGATGGTCACCTTCCTCCATTGTTCATCATATCACTGCAGAACTCTCCATTTGCTTCCTGCTCACTGGTACTTTGGCTCCATCTAGCGGCGCTGATGTGTAACAACAATCTGGTCCTCGATGACAGTGAGACCCCATTTTGGAGAATTCAATTTTTGGAAAAAAACAATGCCTACATCCTTCTGCTCCACAGTTTAGTAGGTGGAAAGAAAATATGCAGAAAATTGTAACATATGAAAAATTATTGGCTAGAGTGAATAATGACATGGATAAGTTTGTTGAATCCTGGGCTCAGATTTTTGAAACATCTTAACCATTTTAGACACGGTGAATTAAAGTAGAGTACTCATTTTGTATGTTAGTTTGGCCACATTTTGTATTGTTCATTGCTGTCTGTTTTTGTTTGTCTATTTCTGAGTTGTGAAAAAAATAAAAACTTGAATTACAAAACAATACAGTCCAGAGCTGACCAATAACTGATGACCAAAATGGCAAAATATGTGGGCAGGCCCACAAACAATGGAAGAAGATGCCAACATCAGAATGACATTTGTTACACATTTCAAAAAGTGAAGAATACATTTTGTGCCTCCTCTCAGGAGAAATAAAAAGCCAATGCAGAATTTTGAATTGTCTTTCCCAGATGGAATTAGAAACAAGAGCTTTGAAAGGCCGGTTACATAATTCGTCTCAGGATTCATATATTTCTTGCTCGTAAATCACATGAAATGTTATGTCTGTTGTGAGTTTTCCTACAATAATCGTACAATAAAACAATAAAAAAACATTTTATGAGTAACCTTATTGTCTTCAGCATATTTTTATTTTCACAAAATGACATTTGAAAAATCGGGGTCGTCTTATAATCAGCGTTGTCCGATACGGTGCTCTCACTCAAGACTTTGGAACTTGTAAAACATATTTGGAAGGCTAAATTGAAGAAGTGTGTGTGAGTGTGTGTGTGTGTGTGTGTGTGTGTGCGTGCCTGTGTGTGCGTGTGTGTGTGTGTGTGTGTAACCTTCAGTGACTCTAAATTGTCTCTGTCAATCACCAATATATTTTATGTGAAAGGCTTTAAGTCTCACAAATCTCATTGTGTAAAAACAGGTGGAGACACATTTGTGGATATGAGTTGCTTTTGTTTGACGCTCATTTCCAAATAAAATGTCACTACACCATCACTCAAGGCAACTTGTTAGAAACTGTTTCTTCCAGCTGCGCAATATCGCTAAGCTCAGACCCATGGTGTCAAAGAACGAGCTTGAAATGATCCTTCATGCGTTCATATCCTCGCGGCTGGACGACTGCAGCAGCCTGTTCACTGCCTCAACCAGAAAGAGCTGCTCGTCTTCAGTACGTCCAAAACTCAGCTGCCAGGCTGCTGACCAGCGCCAACAGGAGGTCCCACATCACGCCTGTTTGAAAATCTCTCCACTGGCTCCCTGTTATTCCACAATGCATTAACAGACACATCTTCATCGCTTCATCTGCTTTCATCCCTGTAGAAAAAGACAAATGTGTTGTGAGCAACTGAGCTTCACAATTCCACAGCCACACAATGAAAGACCAACAATGCCAGTGTAGGGGCATTCCATTAAGAATGAGCCAAAACTACATCAAGAGATGGACACACATCTGTCCAAAATTGTTCCCAACAAACTGATACTGAACTACAAAATGACATGAACATTGGACTGATTGCAGGACTGCTGTAATATCCTATAGTTTCAGCTCATCAACTATGACATACAATCTAAAACACACAACGACAGAAACGTTTGAGTAACTTACTACAACAATGTTGACTCGGTCAACGTGGCAGCATCTGCAGGGTCAGAGGTAGAGTCCAGATGTTTGGAAGCTGCTGCTGAAGAGCTGTCCTCTAATGGATCATCGCCCTGCTCCAGATCCTCCTCCAGGTCCACAACACATCTCTCTGAAGGTCTCTTTACTGCTGTTGCTGAGGAACACAAAAGCTCTGCAGCGGATGGCCCAACACTAAATCCTTGCAGGACGCCGTGGCCTGGACACCTGTAAGCAGATAGAATCTTCACTACAGAAAGTCCACCCATGTGACACACAAAGACAGCCATAAATTACACTGCAAGTGAAAAGTATTACAACACAAAAATGATTCCAAATGATTCCACTTCATCACAAAGAACTGTAGTCAGGGTGGCTCCAGACCTGCTCCTCTCAAATGAGGCTGAAGAATCCTCAAGGATAGCTGTGTGCTCACAGAGGGGGTCTGCAGGGGGCCGGTCTGCCGTGAAACATCCCTGGATGCTGGAAACTGTGTGGATGCACCGCTTCGGCTGGCCTACAAAGAGAGGACAGAGCTGACACCAACATCTTCTCAAATATGGACTCACAACAGCTACCAGCAGGGCAACAATGAGGAAAACAAACAGACACAATTGTAAAAAGTGAAGGGTTACAAAGACTGTTTCACTCCCAGTGTAAATCATATTGTAACATAGCCAAAGCTTGTTCGTCCAATAAACGTCACCAGTGCAAAATGTGTATTGTATCAACCTTCCACTTATTTGCTGCTGTGGCCTATAAGTGAGACTCCAAAGCCCTATTCACACGGCAGTATGAAGACCTCAGGACCAATGATGATTTGTCAGCATTGAGAAAGATGTTTGTGATCTTGAGCCCAATGCGCAAAGTGTGTCATTTGTAAAGTCAGAACACCGTAAATGACCTGTCATATTTCACCAAACACCAACGTGAGAATGTGCGTATCAGTGACTGGGGCTGGTCATTGCCACCATAGACATAATAAAGAGTAGACCCCGCTTGGGGCGCTGCGCAACGAGAAATACGGCCGCCATCTTGGTCCGGTCCAGAGGCGCATACGCTCCAGTCATTTGTGTGGAGATTCAGCCGGAGCTCTGCTGTGACACCTGTGTGTGGGACGGTAGCGAGCAGGGCTCAAGGAATAACTTTTCACAGACAGGATTAAACGTTTTTTCAACATCACACCTGACTGTAGACTCATTAACAATTACAGCAACTTTTAGGAACAGATTTGCATTAACTTGAAAAATGAGAATGAGAGGTTCTAAGAAACTTTAAGGAATAAAATAGAATGAAAAAGAAGAAAGTGAACTCTTAGATGATTTTGTGTTGATCTTCTGTTTCATTTTGCATATTTTCTAAAGACAGAAATGTGAGGAAGAAGTGAGAGATCGCTCTAAGGAGGGAGAATTTCCCAGCAAGAGACTCGTCTGTGCTGTATAGTGAGACTTCAGAGAGCAGGATTTCCACAGGACAGGACAAGGTTGTCCGCCTTAGAGATGGCGTTATTCCATCCATCTTTTTTTTCTTTTTGTACATATAGTCAAAACAATATGACTATGTGCATAGGAACGAAAAAAAGCCAAAAGGCTTGTACAAATGCTGCTCCTGCACAAATTCAAAGTGGAAAAAAAGAAATGACCATGTAAAAGTCGTACATAAGAAGATGAATTAAAATCCAGCTCAAAAACAGAAAAAGAAAAACAAAGAGAAAAGAAAAGAACAAAAGAGAAATCTTATAAAAATATAAACAAAGAATAAAAGAAAACAGACAATCTAAAGCAATTCCCATGTATCTCATGTATTGTGTTTGGATGAGGTCAGATATTGCGATATTAAATTGTTCTTTAAGTTGCTTTTGTAGTTGAAAGAGTAGGAGCATCACAATAAGGCTGTTAGCGTTGTTGAAGGGAAATATTCTATTGATTACATGGCATACATTACTTATCATTGTGATTCTCTCTCTCTCTCTCTCTCTCTCTCTCTCTATGTCTTTCTGTCTTGTCTTCATTTTAAAACAGTCGGCTTATGACATTATATTATATTTTGACATGTGTATATAAATAGATATATAAAATTAAACTAAACAAAATAATTACAAATATTAAATTAGTCTATTAAAACCGCCAGTTATTAATAATTATTGAGACATAGCAGGAACCTTGCTCTAAACATAGACATATCCCTGATTAATTATTAGACTACGGCATACAGCTCTGCCAGCATCTTCTAAAATATTATTTTATTCATTATAAACATTTGAAAACGCCAAAAATTGTGGCCTCTATCATGCCTCTTTGAATGACGTTTGCAGATGAAAAAAATGCGCAGTATTGAGCGAACTATGATTGATTTAATGTGCAAATAAAGTTGTGTTGAAGTCCCCCTGATATTATTTCGTGTTGAGTATTCGAGTTTTTCTCCAGTGGTTTTTCGCTCATTTGTTGAAAGAGAAATGAGTTTGTGAAAATAAAATGGAGAAATGTCCAAAGTAACAGAGTATAATGAAGCGATGCTAGCAAGAGTAGCTAACATTAGCTGGCATGCTAAAAGCACATTGAAGAGGTTACGGTGGAGGAAAGCTGGCAAACAGGATGATGTAAAGAATGTGGGCAAAAGTAGCCCCCGCAGAGTAGCTCTGCGGTTCTAAGGTGGTTCATGTGTGTCTCGATCGTGTTGCAGTGGATCAGTATGTATGCTAATGCGGGAACCGAACTCGCTACCCTGCAGTCCCAGGCCTGTGTTGCTAACCGCAAGGCTACACTACGGGGGCCCAGTAGAACAAAGACAGAGGGCGTATTTAAGCCTACTGACGTCACGAGGATGCGTTGGCCTCCAGTGCGCATGCGCCAAATCTCACTTCATTTCAACACACTGTTTGCTGCATCAAACTCCACGTTCAGCTTCATATGAAAACACACCGAAAACCAACTAACAAATGTCACCTACACTTTCACAGCACAAACAAGTCCAACACACCTGAAAAAGGGCCCAATGCTTTGCTCTCTGTGCCACCGACTCACCGGGATCAGCTCCTCTTCTCTGCAGACCCAACTAATCAATAGCGACTGGCTTTTCACAGGCTCAACAGGTAGATGGCAGAGTTCAGGCAGAAAGGCCAGATTCTTTTTCATTGAAGAAAAAAGAAAAAAAGAAACATTTTCACAATGAACTTGAACAACAACGGGCTTGATGTGGGCCAGCCCAGCTCTGTGGTCACGCTCGTGAGGCTAAATGCGCATGCTCCCGAGAGCTTGGCAATACGTTCCAGCAATTTAAAGCCCCGTTTCAGCCCATTGATGGCAAATCAATGTGCTGGCTGATAAATTGTGGCCCGTTTTTGGCCAATCAGAACGTTTGTTTGGTTTTACGTCAATCTCCAGTGCGCATGCGCGAAACTGGGTACATTTGCGCATTTAAAGTGAAAACCTGCCAAATGAAAGTTTTAAAATGTGAAAGCTGAAGCAGTATTGTGATGTGGGAAGCCTAATCTTTTATCTTTTCAATAGTTTTTTCCTAAACATCTCTGTAAATTGTTCAAGTGTAGTTCATGACATTTTCAAAATAAAATATGGAAAAATGAAAAATATTTTCTTTCCGTGTAGAACTTATCTCCAACAACTAATGTGTATCATAAGTTTGAGTTCTAAATGTGACATGTTGATGTGAAATGTGTATGTGTACTATTAAACCATCCTTTGACTTTGGCCAATATAAAACTGTGTCGTAAAAGCGTAAAGACATGATTTTGTGGAGATTGGAAGTTTTCCTGTGACCAGTATTTAGTAAATATTAGAATGAATCACCCAGGCGACTCATTTCTCTCATTCAGATGGCAAATATGGCAGTGTCATTTGTTGTAATAATCATGATTTCATTTGCTTATTTCCATCTTGTAATTGGAGAGAGTGCAGTCTTCCCTGTTCACCCTGAAGGGAGAGTGCTGGTGCCCACCGCTGAGGCCAAGCAGAAGGAGAGGACCCGTTTGCACATGGACCAAACTACAGAACTTGTCAGAACTTGTGAATTTGTGCATTCCCGAGGTGGAGATCTATCTGACAGGACGCAGCTTCTGGCCAGCTGCAAGCTGCAGTTTGGCAAATACCAAGGGCCAGCCTTCATGTGGCTGCTGGAGAATGCCCTTGGTTTCAGCCACATACCTGGCCAGCAGCATAAATAAGGACTCGGAGAAAGTCCAGAAGGACAGCAACCTTTCTGCTGACAAACTGTTGTTCCTGGAAGATGCTGAAGAACTTCCAGAGATGCAGGAAGAAATAAACCGCTATCATTTGAATTTTACTCATATGTATGATGTCAATACAGGTGAAAGAACTCTGTCCTCACCTGATGTGTCCAGCCCCAAGAGAGAAGACACAGCACCCACAGCTATTTACCACATCACCAAATACATGGCATCATTTGACATGCTTTTTCTTTTTCCTGTCAATAATGATAACTTTTCATCAATAAGATTTGTGCGTATTCTTTTATTCAGACCACAATCCCCTGTTGTCTCGTCCGCAGCCCTGCCTTCCATCGCTGGATGGGAAGTTGATGAAGAGGAGGACCCAGAGCTGGAGTTTCTTCAATAGAAAAATCAATCACAATGCACACCAGCAACGAGGAACGTTTAAAAAGGAAACTCTGTAGCCGATGTATCCCCAAGATGATCCACCATGGACATGTAACAAAATAAATACCGTGTTGGCCCAAATGTAGGCATTGTTTTTTTCCAAAAATTGAATTCTCCAAAATGGGGTCTCACTATCATCGAGGACCAGATTGTTGTTACACATCAGCGCCGCTAGATGGAGCCAAAGTACCAGTGAGCAGGAAGCAAATGGAGAGTTCTCCAGTGATCTGATGAAAAATGGAGGAAGGTGACCATCTGGAAGGAAGGGGCTGGAACGCTGGACAAGTGAGCAAACAACAGAGGAGAAGTTTAAACTGATGGTTCAACACAGCAGAGTCAACAAACAACTGCCAAGCAGCCAAGATATATTAGACTGAATTATTAATGCTCATGAAGTTGAATAGAACTTGAATTTGATGCTTATAAAGTTTTTTACATCATTAATGCAGTTGTTGAACCTTTGAGGAACTTATTTGTTGCTTATTCACTGAGTCACAGCCTCAGATTTTGAGAAAGGGAATGTAGTTTATTTAATACTGCAGTAATATTTCTTGATCTTTTGTTAAATTGATTGATAGACAGATGAAGGAAGGAGAGTCTGTGACTCTTGGCCAAGAACTTGAAATTGATGCAGGCGAACAAATGTTTTTCACCTCATTTATTGCAACACGTTCTCCATTGGTTGTCCACACACACACACACACACACACACACACACACACACACACACACACACACACACACACACACACACACACACACAAAGCAGCACATTGTGCTTTCTTCTGACCAAATATGAGAAATGGAGAAATGCTTTCGGGTGACTGGGAGACTTCCCTCTTTCCATGTGGAGAATAAACACAGCTCTCCCCCGGTCTCAGATCAGCGTGACTTGTGGTCTGGTGGCGCCCCCTTGTGGGAAAAGGGAAGACGTGTGAATTGACTGAAACTCACACAGTCCAAACTGTACAAATGAGGATTGTTGTTAATGTAACAGATGATCAATGATCCACCTCAATATCTGAGGCCCTTACACCAACTTTGAAAACACCATGTTGTTTGTAGGTCACTGCAAATGCCATTTGAATTTCAGAGCAACATCAGAAAGTTGGTCAAACAGTGCTGTGGAGAAGTGATTTTGGCATTGAAGGGGATGAAATGCTTGACAGACACAGACAAAAGAAGAGTGGAGGTGGTGTGGCGTTGTTCACTCACACCACTGTGGAGTTTCAGGTGCTGGAACACATGTGAAGCATAGATTACAATGGATTTCTGATGTACCCTCTTCTTAACCGTCTGTTTTTACCGTCTGGAGTAATAGTCTAGTGGTAGAGCGTACGCCTCTCACCCGAGAGCTCGTGGGTTCGCGTCCCGGCTCTGTCGTGTTGTTTTTTTCACTCATTGAAATTCTGGAATTAACTAAAATTAATTAACTAAAACTCACCAAAAACACCCCCAAAGCGTTTTTTCTCTTTCCTTCATGCCTGCCTGTTTGAGTTTTGCTCGTTCAAAACAAAAACGCTGGCTAGCTTTAGCTCTTTAGCTCGAGCTTCTCTTCACCCAAAGACACACGAAAACGTCTTTTCCTGTTAGAAACTCACCAAGCGCAGACCCTTCAGACTCTTGCTCTTGCTTCATTGTTGCTTTCATCCGTAATCCCAGTTACAAATGATGACCGAGGGCCTGCGGGAGGGGGGCTCAGGGGAGCCATCTTCTCCGTGCCACGTCAACATGGGAAACAGAGCGTTTTCACGGGTAGGGGAGGGGCTGCCTCTCTGAGCAGCACAGCAACGAGCAAAGCTCAAACAGGCAGGCATGAAGGAAAAAGAAAAAACGCTTTGGGGGGGTTTTGGTGAGTACATAACTATATAACAAGGTTAAAACATAGAAAAAGTGAATTTTGCATGATACAGCCCCATTTAAAGCTAGAACAAAATAGTCCAACATGTGGGAACATTTGCTTGTAACAAGCAAAGAAACGTTGTGGTGTAAGAAATATTGACTTAATTAAGTGTTGTGCTTTATTGATGAAGCTGACTTCAAGAATGTTTTAGTTAATTCCAGAATTTCAATGAGTGAAAAACACAACACAACAGAGCCGGGACGCGAACCCACGAGCTCTCGGGTGAGAGGCGTACGCTCTACCACTAGACTATTACTCCAGACGGTAAAAAGGGACAGTTAAGAAGAGGGTACATCAGAAATCCATTGTAATCTATGCTTCACATGTGTTCCAGCACCTGAAACTCCACAGTGGTGTGAGTGAACAACGCCACACCACCTCCACTCTTCTTTTGTCTGTGTCTGTCAAGCATTTCATCCCCTTCAATGCCAAAATCACTTCTCCACAGCACTGTTTGACCAACTTTCTGATGTTGCTCTGAAATTCAAATGGCATTTGAAGTGACCTACAAACAACATGGTGTTTTCAAAGTTGGTGTAAGGGCCTCAGATATTGAGGTGGATCATTGATCATCTGTTACATTAACAACAATCCTCATTTGTACAGTTTGGACTGTGTGAGTTTCAATCAATTCACACGTCTTCCCTTTTCCCACAAGGGGGCGCCACCAGACCACAAGTCACGCTGATCTGAGACCGGGGGAGAGCTGTGTTTATTCTCCACATGGAAAGAGGGAAGTCTCCCAGTCACCCGAAAGCATTTCTCCATTTCTCATATTTGGTCAGAAGAAAGCACAATGTGCTGCTTTGTGTGTGTGTGTGTGTGTGTGTGTGTGTGTGTGTGTGTGTGTGTGTGTGTGTGTGTGTGTGTGTGTGTGTGTGTGTGTGTGTGTGTGTGTGTGTGTGTGTGTGTGTGAGTGCGCCTGTGCCCGTGTCCGTGCGTGCGCACCTGTCTCTCTGTCAATCTGTCATTTTCCAGCATCCTTGTATTCCCACAGCTGAGCAGCCACACTTAGAGGAGGAGGAGACTGGAGACTGACTGTGAAGCAGCTTTGTGTGGAACTCCAGCTACTAAGGTGTATGTCAGGTTCAGAGGTCACTGATGAACATGTTACTTGAAGTTGTTGTGTAATTATCTCCTACTTGAGCTAATTTACTGTAAAAAAAAAACATTTGAAAATAGATTGTCCTATTGTGTATGATATTTACATGTGAATACATAGAAAAGCCCAGACCTAAACATAGAAAATCTCAATTAAAAAAAATCAATGAAAATATGTGACACACTATGTTTTTCCGGAGCTTTTCCATAGCCAGAGCCTTCCCGGTAAGCAGTGCAACAACTTTCATCAAGTTGGCGGATGACACCACGGTGGTGGGTCTCATCTCTGGAGGAGATGAGACTGCTTACAGGATGGAGGTGGAGCGACTGTCAGACTGGTGCACCATCAACAACCTCACCCTCAACACCTCCAAGACAAAGGAACTGCTAGTCGACTTCAGGAGGTGTAAACCAGACATACAGCCCATCACACTCAGCGGGGACAGGCTGGAGATAGTGAAAGACTTCAGGTTCCTGGGCACATACATCAGCCAAGACCTGACTTGGACTGCAAACTCCACATCCATTCTGAAGAAGGCACAGCAGAGACTCTACTTCCTGAGGATTGTCAGGAAGAATAACTTAAGAACTGAGCTCCTGGTGTCCTTCTACCGCTGCCTGGTGGAGTCGGTACTCAGCCATGGCGTCTGCTTGTGGTTCTCCAGCTGTACAGTGGCGGAGAGGAAGCAGCTCCAGAGGATTATTAGCACCGCCCAGAGGCTGACTGGCTGCCCTCTTCCATCTCTGGAGGAGATCTATCAGACCCGCTGCCTCAGGAGAGCCCGCAGCATCATCGGGGATTCCTCACACCCCAGCCACCACCTCTTCCAACTCCTACCCTCAGGGAGGCGTTTCAGGGCAATAAAGACAAAAACACACAGACTCAAAAACAGCTTCTATCCTACAGCTGTCATTGCCCTGAATACTGCACCATAACCACTCCCTGAACAAGAACAACATGTGACCACCAACTGCGTCATATATTTATATTTATATTGCAAGACACGCAAACTTTTAGTCTATTTATTTTATACCGTTTCTGCACTATTTTTGTCTTGCACTATTTTGTCCTTTTGTCTCTTTTGTCTGCACTGCCCACGACAGCTGCTTTTCTCAATTTCATTGCATTCTTCTGAACAATGACAATAACCGAGCGCTATTTAAGTAGCGTATAATGGAGATGGCTGTGACTCCCGGTGGGACCACATGGGAAGTCAGCCCAAACCCGACCAACAGGACCCCCGACAGGCTGCTGAGGTGGTTCTGACATAGATCTCACAAAGGCTTCAGATCCACTCCGGTTCTGATCAGACCACGACCGATTATTTCCGACTTTTTCAAGTGCATGACTGGAAATATGCAAATCATCGTGACGTCAGAGAAAGCTGATTGGACGATTGAAAAAACTCACTTCCTGATCTTCACCCCGCATCGTCTATTGTTTTTTTTAATCATTATTATTTCAATTGGAGGCACAGGCCATAGATTTACATGTAGAAAGGCCAGATGGCTCATTGGAGTTTCGTCGGCGGCGTCAGCGGTCGGCCATCTTCCCGAGGGGGCTTCTCCGGAGCCTCTGCAGTGGTGGATGGAAGGTGAGCAGCCTGCACAGACAATAACACACTGAACTTGCTGAATTCTTGACGGATTTACAAACGGTTTGGTTTATTAAAAACCCTATTAACGTGGCTATGATTCAGGCCACGCAGACCTGTTGAAATTGCAGTTTTTCTTTTCGAAAATCGCTGCATAGTTGTGTGTTTGCTACAGCCATTTGCAAGACTGGGAGTTTATTATTATTATTATGGGACTTTGTTATTATTATTATTATATACGTGAGACCAATAATAATTTTGTGACAACAACATATTTTGTCTAAAAGACAATTTATGTGGATGCAGTTGGGTATTAGCCAGCAAAAAAATAAGAGGTTGTGAATGAGATGTGAGCCACTTGGACGAACCTGGACTTCATTCTATAGAGGTGTCAAAGGCAGGACCTGCTCCAGGACCTGCTCCAGGACCTGCACCGTTGTCATGTAAACAGGCCCCCAAAATGTTGTAATAGTCTCTGCGTCCATAGAGAAATGATGTCAACAACAGCTCTTGGTATCTTACATTCACATGGAACACATGAGCACTGGAGAGAATTTAAAGGAACTGCTGCCTTTTATGGGGAAGGTTTCCTCTGTGGCTTTAGAAGATGGCTAACATGATGATGAAGATAGAACCTGTGCCCTCTCTCCTGTTAGGACACTCCATCTGTGACAGTGTGCTCCCTGAGGACCGTCCAAACCAGCCCAGCGACCGGCGGCTGACTCACAGCGATGCGGCGGTCACAGAGACAACGGGCTCGTCTGCTTGGCGGACGGATTACTTTTGCTTTACTCCAGCTTTGTTTTTCTAAATCAGATTTTTGGACATTGACTTCAGCTGCATAAGTGTTGAGCAGAATGCATGAGGGACCCTGTCAGGAAATAACAGATGACAGTACATCCACCCATAGAGGATGGAGATCCTGGTTCAGAGGCTCAACCCTCCTCAGCAGCCACGGAAAGACAGCCCTCTGATCAAGACATGGGGTTTAAGAGAGAGAGGAGCAAACAGTCCATGACATCCATGACCGTGCCTTTTTTGAGCTGCCTGATTCTCTGACTTTGTCGTCTTGAAATCAATGTCCTCAAAAAAAAAAAAAAAAAAACCCCTCCTGACCCTCATTTCCAACCTGAACGATCCACTGGAGACACTTTGACTGTGTGAAATAACAGTTTGAAATCAGCACACTGGATGTCTGTGGACCCCTCACCAATCAACGCTGGTCCTGCGCCTCAGCCAGCCTCCAGCTCCACACGGTGGAGGCCTTGATGCAGACCTGATGCCGCTGATCCGGACCACAGTCACTAAGTGGCAATGATGGCGCCTGGACACCCGCACCCACGTCCTTTTCTGGATCCAGGAGAGTGAGGGACTCCTTTGTTTCAGACTGAAGCAGCTTGTGAAGGAACCACGCTGTATATCCATAAAGTACCGTTTATAAGAGCTGATTCCAAATGCTCATCTGGAAGAAAACTGATTCCAGCATGCATGCCTCTTCTTCAGGGTGAACTTTGAATTTGACAGCAGCTCATCTTGATATTGACGTTTTCAGATGGACAACAGTTTTTAGAACTCTTACATGAAGTCCATTTCATTGGAAAAAACAGATTCCTCCTCCCTCCTGAGTGTAATCTCAGCCTTTGTAGAGGTGAGACTCTGTAATGAGGCTGGTGGGGGTGAATGCTGTTAGAATCATTTAGATGCTTTTTCCACTTCCACAACAGTTTGATCTCAGGCGGGCCAGACCAGTTACAGTTGCACCCACGATTATCAGCTTTGCATTGAAGCTTTTTTCTTTTTTGACAATTCCAAATGTTTTCCCCAAATATTTCTCAGCTGGTGGGCCACGGACCACGTGGGTGTTTGCCAGTGAAAATAGAGTCCAGGGGGAAAAAGCTGAACGTCTATTCACATAGCTGAACAGTAGATGGCGATAATTCCTTCTAAAACGGTTTGACACCCACCCTCAGGATTTCGTATTGGTTATTTTGACCCCATCTGTACAATTTAGTGCACTGCTTGACTTTTTCTGGACTTCACGGGAGCAGTGCATTCATGTCAAGAAAAATAAGGTATTTTAGGAGCTTCTATGTATTATTTGAATATGTATGATTTTCTCAGTTAGTGTTTGAATTTGTTTTTAAATACTGGATAACTTCATGAGGGCCCCGTCCTGCCCACCTGGAGCAGTCGTTCTGAGAGGCGTCGCAGAAACACAGCGGGTGGTGTTCGGTCTGGAGAACTTTGGTCCTGCTTCACCACACCTGATCGCAGCGAGGAGTCTGATTCTGGGCCTCCCGGGAGCTTCTCAGTAGATCCAGGCAGACATCTCCCAGGGGGGTCTGCTTCTGCCATGTACCATGAGACAAACATCAATTCCACTTTTTACTGACATGATTAACAGCTAACTGGCCAGCAGTGATATAGGGGGAGGCGCTTCATTAATAATAACCTTCCTGCTAAATTTGTTACCATTTCAAAACGCTAGTCACAACTTTCTTCAAGAATATAATGGTGTCTGCCATCAGTCTCTGAGGAGTCCTCACATGTCCTGCTCTCCGTCCCTCTCAGAGAGCGTCCTCCTCAAGCCAGAGGTGGCTGAGACTGAGCGGCGTGTCGGTGAGGACCAGCCGCCGCCGGCCAGAGGAGACAACACGGTCATCATTTACAACAGAGTGCCCCAGACGGCCAGCACGTCCTTCACCAACATCGCCTACGACCTCTGCAGGAAAAACCAGTTCCACGTCCTGCACGTCAACACCTCCCCAAACAACCCTGTCCTCTCTCTGCAGGACCAGGTGAGCGAGCAGGACAAGCAGGACTCCAGCTCCCACACCAGCTGGTTTCCATTCACCCTGGTGCTTCTGATGCAGCAGAGACAAAGGGTTCAATAACACATTCTCTGGCGTGGTTGCACGCCGCTGTGCTGTTTCCTGTTCCCTCTTTCATACAGCAACGGTAATCAGTTTTAACATTACCAACATCTGTAATATCATTAATATTTACCGATGCCAAAGTCAAAGAGGGCCTGGGAGCAGTCTGTCCAGATGCTGCTGCTGACGGACCTGGATGATCTGGAGCGCTGGGGGATGTGACCGGGACACTGCTGGAAGGCTGCAAGAGCACCGGGAAGGAAAAGGAATTCATTCATACGCAATAAAACACCTGCAGACATTCATTTCATGAGATACTAACAATACCTTTGTTGCATGGAAACCGCAGCTACATGTTTGCATCTGGCCAAACAAAGATGATTGTCCCCTCAGCTGCATTGGGCATTTCTCAATCTATCTTATAATGCCTCACACTTTTATTTTAATAAAGTTTATTCTTAATATGTGCACACTGAATACTAATTATTCTGTCCAACTTTACCTTCACATAAAGATCATGCCACTTTTTCTGGCGTGGTGCTGCTCTGTTTCCTGCCTCAGAGGGCCAAACGCTGGAAGCAGGGAACCTTCGCAGGTGAGAAACCCACTCCTCCTCCCCCATGGCTCTGTGCTTCTTCTGTTTGGAAGCCATCTGCCATTAACAGAGGAATAAATGCACACATTGCACCAAAAAGTCCAGCCAGAGTTTATACCTCATTAAGAAATAGCTATTACTAATATGTTTTCAGTTACTGTCATTATTATTTGTAAGTACATACGTTTAAAAAGAACCAATTCTATTATATCGTATGTATATTATGCCTTTAATGGTGCTCAGTGTTTGTTCTTTTTTTTTTGGGGGGGGGGTGACTTTACTGCAGTGACACTGCAAATTAATAAAAGATTTTCAATGAAATTTCTCAGTTTTATATATATAAACTGCTTGAAGTGAATTGGCACATTGCATAATTAAACAATACTCACGTGGCTGTGATAACAATTACAACAAAAACAGCACTTTAAATAGCTAGGATATAGCTGAGGAAAGCAAAACTGAAAGAAGCTCTCAATTCTCCTTTTTTTCCATCTCCCCCTCTTCTCCACCTTCTTCCCGAACAAATTAAACTGACAATATTTCACTTGCAAAATACAAAAGTACAAATGCTAACTCAGAAAAAAAAAAGGGCTGGTTGAAAACTCTGGAAACTCCAGCTTACGGAAGCCCGACAGGCTCGTAACACAAACTCGAGGGCTTCACTCCCAGGCGCCACCTAGTGGTACATGACTGAGAGAACGGCAGCAGAACAATGAATACACCAAAGAAAACACTGACGTGAGTGAAGCACGGAGAGCGATTTCTCATTGTTTGTTTAAAAAAAACTATAGAAACACAATAGAAGGTGCGGGGCGAAGAGCAGGAAGTGAGTTTTTTCAATCGTCCAATCAGCTTTTTCTGACGTCACAATTTCCCGTCATGCACCTGAACAAGTGGAAAACAATCGCTGGTATTGTGGCAGCAACCAGAACAGGTGTGCCAGACCATGTGAAATCGACGTCACAATGCTGTCGGCGACCTGGCAGGACTCGGTTGGTGGGGTTTTGACAAACCTGTCATGTGGTCGCACCAGGAGTCACACTCATCTCCATTATATGCAATTGAAATAGTGTTCGCGGCATTTCATTATTTGTTCAGCAGTTCTGCCTGGAAGATCGTGCTTTGCTCGAGCGGGGGCTCGTGAATCGCACGTTCTGTACAGCTGTTCGCCCTCATTGTGGGGCGTCAGTCAGGCGGTCTGTTGAACAGGTGTGAAGACGAGGGCGGAGTTGCAAGAGAGGGGATTGGGAGGGCAGGCAACTCCGCTGCATCTCACACTTGGTTAGGGATATACCCTTTTTCAATTCAAACCTTCATTCAATTCATTCATTCATTACAAATAGCATTTTTTGCCTGCAAGCTCAATTTACTTGGCGACAATACTTCAACCAATCAGCGCTTCAAAACAAAAACGCTGGCTAGCTTTAGCTCTTTAGCTCGAGCTTCTCTTCACCCAAAGACACACAAAAACATCTTTTCCTGTTAGGAACTCACCAAGCGCAGACCCTTCAGACTCTTGCTCTTGCTTCATCGTTGCTTTCATCCGTAATCCCAGTTACAAATGATGACCGAGGGCCTGCGGGAGGGGGGCTCAGGGGAGCCATCTTCTCCGTGCCACGTCAACATGGGAAACAGAGCGTTTTCACGGGTAGGGGAGGGGCTGCCTCTCTGAGCAGCACAGCAACGAGCAAAGCTCAAACAGGCAGGCATGAAGGAAAAAGAAAAAACGCTTTGGGGGGTTTTTTGGTGAGTACATAACTATATAACAAGGTTAAAACATAGAAAAAGTGAATTTTGCATGATACAGCCCCATTTAAAGCTCGAAAAAAATAGTCCAAAATGTGGGAACATTTGCTTGTAACAAGCAAAGAAACGTTGTGGTGTAAGAAATGTTGACTCAAAATAAGTGTTGTGCTTTCTGGTCAAGGATGGTTTTTCAACAAATACGTCAGTGCAGCTCTGTGATGTGTGACTTGAAGATGAAGGAAGGAGAGTCTGTGACTCTTGGCCAAGAACTTGAAATTGATGCAGACGAACAAATGTTTTTCACCTCATTTATTGCAAAACGTTCTCCATTGGTTGTCCACACACACACACGCACACACGCACACGCACACACACACACACACACACACACACACACACACACACACACACACACACACACACACACACACACACACACACACACACACACACACAAAAAGCAGCACATTGTGCTTTCTTCTGACCAAATATGACAAATGTAGAAATGCTTTCGGGTGACGGGGAGACTTCCCTCTTTCCATGTGGAGAATAAACACAGCTCTCCCCCGGTCTCAGATCAGCGTGACTTGTGGTCTGGTGGCGCCCCCTTGTGGGAAAAGGGAAGACGTGTGAATTGATTGAAACTCACACAGTCCAAACTGTACAAATGAGGATTGCTGTTAATGTAACAGATGATCAATGATCCACCTCAATATCTGAGGCCCTTACACCAACTTTAAAAACACCATGTTGTTTGTAGGTCACTTCAAATGCCATTTGAATTTCAGAGCAACATCAGAAAGTTGGTCAAACAGTGCTGTGGAGAAGTGATTTTGGCATTGAAGGGGATGAAATGCTTGACAGACACAGACAAAAGAAGAGTGGAGGTGGTGTGGCGTTGTTCACTCACACCACTGTGGAGTTTCAGGTGCTGGAACACATGTGAAGCATCGATTACAATGGATTTCTGATGTACCCTCTTCTTAACCGTCCCTTTTTACCGTCTGGAGTAATAGTCTAGTGGTAGAGCGTACGCCTCTCACCCGAGAGCTCGTGAGTTCGCGTCCCGGCTCTGTCGTGTTGTTTTTGTCACTCATTGAAATTCTGGAATTAACTAAAACATTCTTCAAGTCAGCTTCATCAATAAAGCACAACACTTATTTTAAGTCAATATTTCTTACACCACAACGTTTCTTTGCTTGTTTCAAGCAAATGTTCCCACATTTTGGACTATTTTTTTCGAGCTTTAAATGGGGCTGTATCATGCAAAATTCACTTTTTCTATGTTTTAACCTTGTTATATCGTTATGTACTCACCAAAAACACCCCCAAAGCGTTTTTTCTTTTTCCTTCATGCCTGCCTGTTTGAGCTTTGCTCGTTGCTGTGCTGCTCAGAGAGGCAGCCCCTCCCCTACCCGTGAAAACGCTCTGTTTCCCATGTTGACGTGGCACGGAGAAGATGGCTCCCCTGAGCCCCCCTCCCGCAGGCCCTCGGTCATCATTTGTAACTGGGATTACGGATGAAAGCAACAATGAAGCAAGAGCAAGAGTCTGAAGGGTCTGCGCTTGGTGAGTTTCTAACAGGAAAAGACGTTTTCGTGTGTGTTTGGGTGAAGAGAAGCTCGAGCAAAAGAGCTAAAGCTAGCCAGCGTTTTTGTTTTGAAGCGCTGATTGGTTGAAGTATTGTCGCCAAGTAAATTGAGCTTGCAGGCAGAAAGTGCAATTTGTGTTCTGTTTTTTCAATGTTTCTGTTTTTCATTGCTGATTGGATGGATGATGAAACCTGTAGGTATTGTAAAAACTGTTGGCTCCTGATGCCGAACTTCTGGACCAGAAGCGGGAATGGGACCAGGGTGTTATTGTTGAAGATGTGTTTGAGGTGAGTGATCCCTTTATCTGCCCAGGAGCTTAAGTGTAATGGTTGTTTATTGCTGGTGAAGTCCGGGTTGTGCCAGATGGGGGTGAAGAGTGAGGGTGCCAGAGTGGAGTCAGTGATGCTGTGTAATTTCCACCAGGCTGTCAGAGCCGATGATATTGTGGGGTTTTTGAAACAGGGGTGTTTTTTGATAGACTGAGTGAGAAATGGTAAATCTGCTCAATGTATTTCATTACTAACTGTCTGTTCTATGTCTAACCAAGTGTTGTCTGACTGAGTGGGGTGGGTCCATTTGTAGATATA
The DNA here is from genome assembly GCF_902148845.1 of Salarias fasciatus. NCBI lineage: Eukaryota > Metazoa > Chordata > Actinopteri > Blenniiformes > Blenniidae > Salarias > Salarias fasciatus. Next base: position 33,079,653 of record NC_043749.1, read on the forward strand.
CTGAAGCTGATTTGCTCGTGAATAGTGGTGAAAATGTGGTGCATTGAGTCCGCCTAATGTTTTTGTTTTCTGAAGTGTGGTCAGTTTTATTCTTGGGGGTTTATTTTTCCAATACAATTTATTGATGGATGAATCAAGAGAGTGAAACCAGATGAGAGGTGGGTGAGCGGGGATCACTGAAAGGAGATAGTTAATTTTGGGGAGGATTGTCATCTTTATTGTTGCTATTCTGCCTAATAGTGATAGTGGTATTGGAGATCATCGTTTATTGTTTTGAGTAATGGAGTGAAATTTCAAGTAATCAACTCTGACAGCCTGGGAGAAATATGGATTCCTAAGTAAGTGATGTGACTTACCAGCACCACGCCAGAAAAAGTGGCATGATCTTTATGTCAAGGTACGTTGGACATAATAATCAGCATTCAGTGTGCACTTATTAAGAATAAACTTAAATTAAAAAAGTGTGAGGCATTAAGATATATTCAGATTGTATTGTAGATTGAGAAATGCCCAATGCAGCGGAGGGGACAATCGTCTTTGTTTGGCCAGACGCAAACTTGTAGCTGCGGTTTCCATGCAAATAAGGTATGTTGGTATCTCGTGAAATGAGATACCAACATACCTTATTAAATGAGATACCTCTGCCACCTCCATCCCACCAGCGACTGAGAGAGCGCTGAGGAAGTTTTCACTCCAGTTATTTTCTTTGCATTGATGTTTTACAAAACTTCAAGTAATAATGGCATCCTCATTATTTTGTCTTTACACTGCTGTCTTGAAACAATGAGGAAGCATCAGCCTCATCCTCAGCTCCTCCAATCCCACTGTCCTCTGCTACGACCTCTGCGTGTGTCCCATCTGCTCCACCTCCGACTGCTCCACCTCCGACTGCTCCCTCTGAGCTCTCCACATCCGACCCTGTTCACGCTCCAGCAGGAGAAGCACAGACAGCTCCAGGTTCTGAGCTTTACTGGCTGCCAGCGGAGATGAAAAAAAAGATACCAGCTCAGGATCAGAGATGGATTTCAGCCGCCATCTGGAAAAACCAGCGACTGCGAGTAGACCTGGAGTTGTGGTCCGCACCACCAGAGCCTGCTCTTATTTACCATCAGGCTCCTACTCCAGAGCGGTTTTTCACCCACAAGCTCCTCCTGTGGATGCCGCATCACTTGTGGAAAGTGAGGCTGCACTGCCCTGTGTGCAGAAAGCAGCTCCCAGGTGCTGGTGTCCACAAGAGAGCGCGCAAAGTCTTGGATATTGACAGTTATTACATTTTAATCACAGAGACTCTGAGATGCAAGTCAGTTGGGTGCAAAACAAATGACATCTCCTCCAGCAAGACCATCCTTGACCAGCTGGATATGGCTCACAGGCTGGAGTTCAGGCTGATCCTGACGCAGAAGTGAGTAAACCAGATTGATAAATGTTTGGAATCAAAGCAGATTGATCACTAGCTGTCTTTATTAATTCTGTGTGTCTCTTTTGTTTATCTTTCTCTTTCTTTTAACAGATTTGCATGTGACATCCGTGTCATTAGGTTTTTGAGGGAGAGGACGCTGGGAAACAGCCCCACACGTTTGGTTAAACAGCTGAAAGAAAACCACAGCGAGGAGTGGCTGAAGCGCCTCTGCCGATATCTTGGGGCATGCTCTGACTTTGCAGCTCGGCCCAGCTTGCTCCCCGTCACATTCCAGGAGCCTCTGAGCCAGTAGCAGTACCAAGTCACCGCTGGATGTTGGCTCTGTATGGGCCAGACATTTTGAGCAGGCTGGACCACATTAAAACCACAATAACGTCCACATTTGGCACCATCCTGAAAATGGACTCCACCAAAAAGGTAGATCACTTCGATGGACATCCTTCGATATGAAATTATTATTTTCAGTCATATATGACAACACTAAATCACAACCTGAACTCTGAATGCTGTGGTTTTTATGAAGATGAAATGTGATACTAATGTGCTTCGTCCCATCTGAAATCACAACACTGTATGTGGGCTTTTGTGTCATTATAGATCACCAAAAAACTGTCTGGCGTTGCCAGAGGGACTGGTCTGTGGCTCTCATCAGTGAGTAATGAGGTGGGCCAAATCCTCATCAGTGTCTTGACTGCTCAGGAGGGTCCTGGGCTCCACATGATGGCTGCTGGGCTCATCCGGCGCTACAGTGATGCTGGAGTGGCTCTTCCTCACTCCTCTATGTTGACACTGACTGCTGCACGCAGCAAGGAGAACAGACAAAGCTGAAGGAGAGCTTTGGTGGGTGGCCAGATGTGCTTGTAAAACTTGACATCTACCACTTCGTGCGGCGGCTGGCATCTGGATGCACAAATGAGGCACATCCCCTGTACCCCACCTTCATGGCCAAGCTGTCCTGCTGCATCTTTGAGTGGGACAGCGGTGATGTTTCCTTGCTGCGGAGGGCCAAGAGGGAGCAGCTGAGGAGAGAAGGTGTTCCTCACTGATAAACTGGTGGACCAGCAGATCACCAAAGAGGACCTGGCCCTGCACTGCAGAAGACGGACAAGAGGAGAGCCACAGACCATCATCATGATTGAGGGGCTGCTTAACGAGCTGATGGGTGTGAAGGGCAGAGACCTTCTTGGTGTGCCTCTCTTAGACCAGGAGAGGATGCAGAACATTTGGAGAGTCCAGAAAAGGCACATAAAATGCATTCAGGACCAACCAGGTGTGCTCCTGTACCCCCAGACTGGAAGTACCACCACCAAGGAGGGCATCATTCTCCCAAAATACCGATGTGCCAGGGGGTCGTCGTCACTGGAATGTTTCCACTGTCGTCTACAGAGGTTCATTCCAGGTTTGTATTAATCCCTTATTCATCAGCAAGGTAAATGTGATAAGCTTTACATTATTGCAATGGAGACACAGCGTCTGTATTGCAAACTCAAATAAATAAATAAATAAATAAATAAACAAATCAACAGCTTACAGTGTTTATTTGTTTTAATGTATTTTTAGGAACGAGTGCCAACAGTGTGAATTTCCAGCTGTACCTCCTGGATGGCCTCAACAGACAGAACCAGGACAGAGAAGCTGCCTCTCTGGCAGTCCAGACCTCGTCACTGCGAAGCTGCTCAGGTGACCTTGTTCCCTGTGTCAACACCTACAGTACCAAGGTGCTTGGAAGGAAACTCGTCCCTTCTTTCCAACCTCCGTCTGTGTACACGGGTGAGTTCAGAATTTCCCCTCAAGTGCCCTTAAATACATAAAGAACAACATGATTAATTAGTTGCCATTGTTTTTTTTTATCAATTTTCTTTTCTACTTTCTATCCCAGGAGAGCTGATAGGTATCGATTACCTGTTCAGGCAGACAGGAAGGGCCATGCAGAACACAGAGCCTGACACCGAGGAGACCGACCAGCTGCTGGAGGACATTGGCACAGAGGGGGAGTTTGAAGACGAAGGCTTTGAAGATGCAGACGTAGACCCCACCGTAGGATCCTTGGACACCACAAGCCCATCTTCTCAGCCACCACCAACCATCACCTCCCCAGTCTGTGTTGTGGAAAGCCCCGCCTTTCCCCAACCTCCTGCATCTGATCCCATCTCGTCTGCCCCATGCCTCCCTGCTCCCACCCACCTTCCAGCTGCTCTGCTGACCTCTACAGTTGCTGTGAGTATTGGTGATAGTCTTATCTGGAACACCTGCTATTTATGATATTCTAAAATGACTTTTAACGTGTTTTATTTTTGGTTGAGTATAAAGTTTTATTTGTGTTACAATCTTTTTCAGACTGTGGATTTGAGTACCACCAGCTCAGACTCTGCTCCTCTCCCTCCCACTGTCACCACTGCTGTTGCCACAGATCCACCTGCTGCTCTCTCTCTCTGCTCCACCTGCTGCTCTCTCTCTCTGCTCCACCTGCTGCTCTCTCTCTCTGCTCCACCTGCTGCTCTCTCTCTCTCTGCTCCACCTGCTGCTTCCTCTGCTCCATCTGCAAAGAGCCGGGCACACTCTCACAGACAGGTGGGATGTTCTTGTTAATCCTTGGATACCATATTTTTTTTATTACAACGGTCTATTACTAATGGTCATCTTATCTTCTGTAACAGTCCACTGGTGCATCATGTTCCACCTCCAGCAAAGCCTCTGCTGCTCCTCTTCCCACCACCATCACCACCTCTGTCTCCACTGCTTCAGCTGATGTTCCTTGCAGGCCACCAGCTATGAGCCCAGCAGCACCTGAACAGGAGGTAATATCAGGTTATATTGCACTTAAATGTTATGTTTTTGCTTGTAGTAGGATTGTTTTTAATTGTTCATTTACTGTTACATTGTCAGGCTGAGGATGAGCATCATATTCCAGGGATGGACCGAGTGAACAGCCTGGCAGAGTACTTGGTGGCACTGCGGACTGAAAATGCACAGACCCTTTCTAATCAGCAGGCCAGCACCATCATTGCTCTGTGGCAAAATTTACTGCCACATGATCAGCAGCGTGTGGCCTACGCCGCTCGGCACCAAGTGCGCCTGACCACCGGGCGGTATAAACAACCCAGGTCCAAAGCAGAATTTACACCAGGGGTGGAGAGCAGGACCCGCTGTGTCCTCGGTTCCTCGGGATCTCCTGCCCAGTGGCCAGACTGTTGTCGCCTGGTGGAATCAGTCTTCATAAAGCTCTGCAACATTCACACGAGCCCGCAAAAAAGGATGGACATGCTCTCACGAGGTTTACATTTGATTCTCAGGGACGACAACAGAATTAGGCAGCTGGTCCTTGGGAACGGCATGTAATGCAGGATACCACCATTCAGCTGTATGCAGTCAACCAAACAACTCTGACGCAGGGGCACAATAAAAGACTAAAGCGACAGGACTGCAGAATTTTGCTGCAGGGGGTCAATCTGCCTGCCCCAATTCCTGTAGCTTCCACGCCTCTGCTACCACCTCAGGTACGAGCCACTGCTGCACCAATACATCCTGGTCCAAAACTTTTGTACAACTTCCCCGAAAGCACAGGAGGGCAGGCTGTACTCAAGAGAAGACACCCTGCATCGCCATCTGTGAGTGCTCCACCAGCAGTTCGCCCAAGGCTGTCTGCTCAGAGGCAGATCTTTCCCAGGCAGGCAGCAGCAGCACCACCACCACAACAACCACAACCACTTCCACCACAACTACCACAGCCTATGTTGATCCCTGTACCTGTTGTTTTCAATCCCACACTTTCCACAAGCCCCTCTATATTCCGGGCTCCACCAGTCCATATGCCGGGACCAATTGCACCTGCTGGCCCTCTTCCTCCTCCTCCCCCCACTCGCAGGGCTTACAAACGGACGGTTGAAAAAAACAAATGTGGCCAGTGTCACCAGCCCCGCACCAAGGAAAGTGGGCACAGCCAGTACTATGGTCATGTGTCCTGCCCACAGAATGCTGGTGTGCCACTTGACCAGTGGATGCAAGAGATGCGGCAGAAGAGGACCAAGGAGTGATGGAGTCTGGGACTCTGAATGTTGTAAATAGTTTTATATGTTCTTAGCACGGCTATTCAGTTATTATTAATCCTTTTTTTTATAGTGTTGTATATAATTGTGTGGAAATGCTTTGGTGTGCATAGTTAGCTCTTTGTGTCATACTCAAATAATATGTTTGTATTTTTCAATAAATCTGGCCTTTATTTTTGCAGCAGTGCTTTTGGTTTGTTATTCACATAAATATCTGTTTAGTAAAGTAAAACAGACAGACCTTTTTGCAATTGTGGCGCGGAGCGGTATTGTAATTTATCAATCTCACTATTAACTAAAAAACCAACAACGCCACTCCAGGAATTGCACCTAGAGAATTAAAGCCAAAGCACACAGATTCATAACCTTACTGAGAGGCGGAGACCAGTTGGTTAAGTTTGGACAGGTTTTATTTACAAGAAGAAATGTAATTAAAACAATTCTTTATTACAACAGTATTTTTAAAAATAAGGCCAAGAATTGCTAAAATAGTGAAGCAAGTTTTCTTATTTCTCTTGCTCTCACCCACACGCACATGCACACACACAAACACACTTACAGTGAAAAAGGGGACTAGGAGCTGGGGCTTAACCGTGACTGGGGAGGGGGAGAACCAGAGGGGGTAGAAACCTTAAACTCAGGGAAAACACAAAAACTCAACACAGCAAACCAAAAAAAGGAAGTGCACCACAAACTAAACGGAGACGACCACCACCAGGGGAATCCACCACCACCACCACTTGACTCCACCACCAGCTCCGAGAACAGAACAAAACAAATATTACAATTTATAAAAAAAATGAATTTCAGTTTTCCCACAATGGAGGGAGGGATAAACAGTGTCCCAACTGCGCAGCCCTCCTTCCACGAGACTGCGACCAACAGAAGTCAAACCCTCCCTGCGGTTGGACGAGGCGCCGTCCTAATGGCGGCCACACTGAACGCAGGGAGAGGTGAAGGCAGTACAGGCCGCGACAGGACAGGTCCGCACAGCAGCAAGCAGCGACAGCTTTGATTTGACCTTTTCTTTTCACCAAACGTTTCAACTCTTCAAAACTTTTAACGGAACACAAAACTTTTTATTACAGAGATATCATCATGACAAAGAGGAGTTCTTTTCTTAAGTTTTCATGACACAACGTGGAAAAAATGCACAAAATACAGAAAAAAAAAACTTTTTCAGGAGCCATTTTCCTGACTGTAGATTATTTTTTATTCATTTTTACAGTTTCTTAGATGTAGTAGTTATTATAAAAACAATTTTTGGCTTTCTCAATGTTTTCTTTCAGTCTCTCCACAGCATTTTCATTTCCTGAGAGACTTACAAATTGGCTTTTTCAGTTATTACTCATTTGTTTAAACTGAATGTAGACACAGTCAGAGGATTTCTGTGTGATGGAGCAGGAGTCCACGACCAGTCATCTGACATAGAAACTACACATTTCTTTTACTTTTTTTCAGTTTAAGGAGTCCCAATGCTTCATTTTCACTCAGTAACAAAAGGCGCAGTATGTAAAACGTAACTCATTGCTGTTTGGTGGATTCTGAATTTCCTTCCGTTTCATGTGTGTCTTTAAAGTGAGAACTGTTAAATGTTCATGACAGGATATGCTGAGGCTCGCTGCTTGGCCTGCTGACTTCACTTCAGTCTCACAGCACAACACAGAGAGTTTAGATAGACAATCACAAATGTTTTGCTGATTTGTAAAAAACAGAAGAGAAAAGAAACAAAACACTGCACAATCAATAGGAATTGGTTATTTGGGTTTCTGTTTTTCTGTCACGAGGACAGCCGGGATGCGAACCCACCAGAGCGAGCCATCTTTTTCATAGCGATGATCAGATTAGCATTGTTTTAGCATTAGCATCATTTTAGCATGAGAGTTACTTGGTTAGATCATTTAGCGTAGTTCACAGGTGTAATTTACGGAGGGTTGGTGGGTTATGAAAACCCAGGGCGCGCTGTGTTCCCAGTGAGCACCGCTCTGCTCCGCTCCGAAGCTCCATGTGAGCACCGCACCGCCCGTCACCGCTCGGACTCCTCGGTGCCAGCGTGCGCTGTCACAACAACTCAGCCCCCATTTCATTTGAAGAAATTCACGATGATTGTTATATGTCATACAATGCATAACATAGTTGATATAAGAAGAGACATTTACTGTGAAAGGTCATTTTGGCTTCCACTACACAGTATGTTATTTTGATACTGCCTGCATGTACGCTGACATCAGATTGCAGCTGGAGATGATGGAAGCAACACAGTGTTTTGTGAAATCGTTCCAGTTACCATCCTCCTCAAACATGGGACAACACAGCAGACAAACACACAGAAACACAACAGTAACGTCCCTACAGTGGACAAAACCTTGATCATCAGACCTTGCCATCCTCACTCCCAGCCTCGTGGCTCAGTCAGTCCCCAGTTTCTGGGGGCTCGTCCGGTTATGATTAAAGCTACACAAGCAGTTTTACAAGCCACATTATATGCATTCATATTATAGTCCATTTCCACTAGACTATATGTAAGCAAGCAAGCACTCAAATAAAATGTAAGATTTCCCACAAATCCCCCTCTTGGCCAAAAACAGATTTTAGGACCACAAAATTAACATTCCTGCAAAACATACATTTCTGCATGGTCTGCAAGCATGTCTCCAAGTACATAAATAAATAAGTACATCAATTAATGAATAAATAAAGCAATGTTCAGACAAGCAACAGTTTAAAACAAAATGGTGAGATGAGTGTTGATACTCAACTGCCTCGGTGGACAACTGACTTCCCACAGTCCTCTCTTCAGGTTAGGAGGCCGGTGTGTCCTCTCCTCCAGGTATGGAGCTCTTCAACCTAGAGAGGCGAGTGTGACAGATGTGATACCACTTGGCTGCTTTCTCCTTCAGTCAGACAGCATGGGTCGTCCGGGCTGTCACTTGGAACGGTCCGTCCCAACATGCCTCTGTCCACCCCCTCTTGGGTCAGCGCAGGTCCACAAATCCTAGATTCACGTCCTACTCCAGGTGTTCATTGCGATCAGGACCAACCTCCTGGTCCTGGAAATGGTCTCCCGGTCTCTGGTTCCAACAGGGTTAGGAAGGATAGTTAAACTGAAACACACACGCAGGCGTGTGAGCGTGGCTCTTTTCTCAGCTTTCTTTGAAGGAAATTAGTTTCTTGTGTTTATCAGTTGTGTGTGTGTGTGTGTGTGTGTGTGTGTGTGTGTGTGTGTGTGTGTGTGTGTGTGTGTGTGTGTGTGTGCGTGCGTGTGAGCGTGCGTGCGTGCGTGCGTGTGAAGCTGCAGAAGGAGCTGAAGAACCTGTGTGTGGAGGAGGGCCAGCTGAAGCGAGCTCTGGACATGAAGCTGAACATCCGGCGGCAGAAGAAGGAGGTGAAGGAGCAGCACGTGAAGGAGGTGCTCGGGTACGGGCCTGCGCTCCTCCGCGCCGCACGCCGTCCACCGTGCTCACGCCCCCGCTGACCCCAGCCGCTCTTTCAGCCAGTGCACCCACATCCACCAGAGGCGCGAGGAGATGGCCGACAAGATCCAGAAGATCTCCGGCCAGACGCAGCAGCTGAGGGCCGAGATCAAGAGCCTGAGGGACGTCTGCGGCGAGGAGACGGAGAAAGCCCAGGTACCGGCGGCCTCCCGCAGCAGCGGCAGGCCACTTCCTGTTCCCACGCTGACGCCTTCCTCCTGTCCCCTCCAGGCCATCTACAACACCCTGTCCGCTGCCGTGGACAAGCTCCACCAGCGCATCCAGGCTCACTCCAGAGACCTGGAGCTCGCCGCCGCCAAGATGTCTGCAAACATCTGAGCCTGTTTACTGTTCTCATATCTTCTCACTTTCAGAGCCTGATCAGACCAGGGGGGTTCCACAGTCTGACAGCTCATCTGTTTAATGCTGTTTTGTCTTCTGTTTAATGATTCATAAAGACAAACCAAGTCAACCATGTGTTTGGAAAAATTCTTTATCACTTGTCTTCATATTTTTCTCATGAAAAGTTTGACCACATGCCGACTCTTCTGTTTTCCTGATCAGCCCAGCCTCTTTGGACTTCAATCTAGAAACACATTTCCACTCTGATTTCACTGTAAAGCTGATGCTGCTGCATGACGACGAAGAGAAAAGAACTGAGGCTGGTTCTTCAGCCGATCCCCGAGCTGACGGGGTCAGAGGTCGTCCTCCTTCGGCCCTCGCCTCCTCTGTTATACAGGCGCTCAGCTCCACAGCTGCTCAGAGAATGCTAGGTAGCTATGCTAAGCGACCCCGATGGACAATAAATGCATAAATTGGACTACATCCGGCCAAATGTCCAGGTAAGAGGCGATTGTTTTTTTTTTTCCGCAGTTAGAAAAAGCGATCTTGCTGTTGGCTGTTCTGTGGCATTTTGTGGCGGATTCTGTGGTTTTAGAGGGCTTTGAGTGCTATGGTTGTAATCAGCGGAGTCTCAGCTCTCATATGAGAGGCTGTTTGTGTGAATTGTATCAGGTTAAATTGCGCTATTATCAATATTTCGGCGAGTGGGTTGACACGGTCACGAATATAGTTCATAATTCATTTAGTTCGTGTTTGAGCTGTGTTTGGGGTGTGTAAGAATGGCTGAAATGTTCGGTTAGCCCAGGTTTTGCTGTTTAATTTGAGGATAAGCATCATGACATTCTGTCAGAAATAATGCATATTATTAGACAATCTCTGAAATGTTTGCTGTCAGGCCCCCAATTGGGGGGCGCTCGGGCTTAAGGGGTTTTAAAGGGGATATTTCTGTGTACATTTAGGTTGAAGCATTAGCAAGTGCAGTATTGAGCTTTTTGTGAGTTGGGACTGTCTGTTTTCTCCCTTGAATCCATGTTTGGAGCTGAGCAGAAGACTGAAAAGACTGTAGAAGCAGTTTGAAAGTTCCTTCACTCGTCTGGACTTGATGTGAAAATATGAAGCAATGAATGATCTGTGGCTGTAGAGGGCAGCAGTACGCTTCGATGAGAAGAAGAAGAAGAAGAAGAAGCGGACACAGGACAGAGCATCAGGGTGAAGCGACAATCGGCTGTGATGAGGTTTTTTTGAAATGGTCTTGGATGTAAATTGTGTGAAAATGAGTGTAAAAGAGGTGAGGCTGTGATGTGTGAGAATGCAGCAGTTGTACATGCGTGTATAAAGAGCGTGAGTGAAGGTGGTTGAATGTGTTTAGTTTTGAAAAGTAAAAACCTAACTAAGCTATTGGGCGATCTGGCAAGTAACTAGCTAGCTAACTGATGGCCATCTGGCATCTGTCCCCCCCAGAAACAGACACTGGGACGACCATCGTGCTTCAGGCACATATTGAGAAGCGGGTCCCTGTGGGACTCGAACCCTGGTTGCTCGCTGTTTCCAGCTCACAGGCGCGGTGACACTTTAACGTAGTCACGCGCACAGGGCGGTTATACAGGCGACGAATGTCCTGTTTAAAGCTGACGTCATCATCTGTGAGCGACGCAGCCAGCCTGCTGGGATGGACGCTGTTAAGTCTGGCCACTAGGGGGCGACGCGACTGTGTGTGCACAACCTCATCTCACCCTGCCCTTCACCTGAAAGGAAACTAACAAAAACTGTTTTGTTTTGTTTTGTTTTTTCATCTCCTCTTCAGGTACACACGCTCCGCTCGCACCGCCAGCTCTGTGTTAGCTCGCAGCAAAATGTTGCACAAACATATTTCACCACTAACAAAACACCAAGTCAACCTTCATTTATTTGCCACTGCGTGCCACCAGCTTCACAGTAAACACAAATACCAACTTTACAACTACAATTTTACATTATTACACTTATCCAAAAAACACATGGAAATTACACTCCTGCTTAAGGACACACCCCCAAGAGTCTTGCTTTCTAAAAGCAAAAGCTACATCTGGATGTGTGGATGTCTCTTTGTCACGCCACATTTCCAAAAATATCATCAAGGAATTCAATAAAATACCATATGATTATATTTGGAGAAGAAAAAAATATTCTTCTGAGTCAAGGAAACGTGAAAGAGTGATTTATACTGAATTCTGCCATATCTTTCATTTCTTACATTTTTTCTTTGTCAAACATTTGGAGTCCTTTCAATAAAGATATTTATCAAAGAACTAAGATAGCCTGAAGTTAAACTGCCCACGGTAAAAACACTGCTTTGGCAGCTCAAGCAAACATTAGAAAATGAGCTGAAAACATGTCAACAATTCAACTCCTCATCGTCTGGTCTGAGATCAGATTTTCACTCCCTACCAGTCCTACCTGGACCCCTGCTGGGGATGATGATGGTTGATGGAGAAGAGCTTCCATGTGTGTTTCTGGCTCTGACCGTCACCATGTGCTCCTCCCCGGGGTTCAGGCTCAGAGTCACACTCTCACTGCTGTTTGCCACTTCGCTCCTGATCTGCCGCTCTTCCTCTCTGCTTTTAGTCCAGGTCACTTCGTAGTCCAGGATCTCTCCGTGGCTCTGATTGGCCAGCAGCTTCTGCACACAAAACACACTTCACCACTCAGATCACCGGACGAGGATGTTGGAGTCCGTATGGAGAGGTACCTCTCTTCGTCAGGTCGGCCCTGTCGTGCAGCTCCACCGTTCCAAGCTCATTCTGTGCTTTCAGGGTCCAGTTTCTTTCTTCAGCTCCAATTTGCATCATTTGTGAGCGTCTGCCCTTTGATGCAGATTCACAAGGCCTGAAAAAGACACAAAACAACTTTGATAAACATATCTGAACTTGGTGGGCTGTGTGGGATTGAGGCGGACAGGAAGTGTCATGAGATTAGTTCTGTTGGTTTTCTTGAGAACTACTTGGATTTGCACATTTACCCAGAGGAATATGTTTAAAAGCATGTTGTTTTTTTGAATCCCATTGCGTCTGAAACAATCAGTAGAGAGTGTGGTAGGCAGTGTAGTTCTACCTCCCGAGCAGCTGATAGCGTGTTGGACTCCGGAGAGAAAGGTGTGTGTGTCTTCCTACTGTCCAGCTGCAGTCCACTGACTCCAGATCTCGTGTTTCACACTGAAGATCCCGATCGTCAGGCGGGTCTGATCCACACCCAAACAAAAAGAGAAAGTAACGGTCAGCACTTTTCATTGAGAAGGGTTCAGAATCCGTCATACTCACAGCCGATAAAGTACAAGCTCTGTAGGAAGTGGTGTTTATTTGGCACTTGACGTCGACGCAGACCTCTGACGACTGCTTCAGCAGCAGAGTCAGGCCGTACGTCTGATCGCTGATCTCAGAGGAGTTCATCTCAGCTCCTCCGTAGCCGCTCAGATACATGCGGTCAAAACTCTGAGCCGCCGGCACCACGCAGCAAAATGTGGCCTTGCTTCCTGCCTGAAACACTCGGTCCCGAGGGAAGACGCGCTTCCTCTTCAGGGCTCTAGTTCTTGCAGGGAAACAGCATGATGACGTCCCGTAACGTGACGGACTGATGGAAGACGGAGGGCCGGCGGCTGCATGGAGACCTGGAACCATCTGCTGTGGTTTCCACAGGTTGGTCTGGTTGTCGTAGCAGAAGCGAAGCCTCACTGAATGAGGAGCGCAGTCTAAAGACAGATGAGACGTCCAGTTCCAGGAGCAAGGCCGTCCCGCCCTGTCGGCCGCCACTGAGACCTGGTCCTGAAACCAGACGGACCGAGTCAGAACCAGCTCCTTTCCAGACAGGAGGATTATCTTTGTTGGACTTTTCAGTCAGGAAAAGTCCAACAAAGTGTTCTACCTCGTAACAGCGTCCTGTCCTCTCTGTGTCTCATTCCAGACTTTCTGGCTGTGGACCCTCTTCTTCTCACTGTGAGGTGATTTCCTCAGCTCTGAACTCTGACCCCTCCCACCTGACTCATCTGGACCTGAGAGACAACCAGCTGAAGGATTCATCAGTGAAGATCCTGTGTGCTGGACTGAAGAGTCCAAACTGTAAACTGGAGACTCTGAGGTCAGTTCAGTGTGAAGCTAGAATCTCTTCTAAGATAAAGGTTTGTCCTCACATCTCACTTCTTTCTCTCTCTGTTCAGGTTGGAGGATTGCAGGTTGTCAGAGATCAGCTGTTCTTCTGTGGTCTCAGCTCTGAAGCCCTCCCTCCTGAAACATCTGGACCTGAGTAACAACAAGCTGCAGGATTCAGGAGCTGAGCAGCTGTGTGGTTTTCTGGAGAGTCCACTCTGTAGTCTGCAGACTCTGAGGTGAGGGTGGGGTATTAGGGATGGCTTGATACTACCTTTTCATGTCTTCATGTCCCATGGCGGTAGCATGAAATTGAGTATTAGCCAATTCCAATACCAATCTGATACTGATACCAATCCAGTACTGATACCAGTCCAACCTCCTTTAGTGATCAATAATGGTAGCCTTCATCATAATTTTCTGAATACAGACATCTAAAAATCGCACATTCACCATGCAACAAATATTCTGCTCTCCTGAAGGACGAAATAAAATAGCTGACAAAATAACTGAAGTAATGCAATACTGCCATGTTAGGGTTTTTTTTTTAAATCAAGACTCCAGATTTAACAGCTTTTGATGTTGGTAAAAAAAAAAAATTATGCAACAATGGTTGTATTAATTCCGGATGACTGCCAAAAGGAGATGCTGAAAGCTCTGAATGTTCCCTTCACACATGTGAAGTTCTAGTATGTGTACCCACAACGTCACTGGTGACCTTGTGCATGACCCTAGAAAGGTTATAAGCTCCAGTGTCACCTCAGGTTCAGTTCCTACAGAATCACCTTGACTGATCATGAAGATTCTGAGTGACAGAGTGCGGTCAAGAAAACATTGGATTGTTGTAGTAAGTTACTCAAACGTTTCTGTCGTTGTGTGTTTTAGATTGTATGTCATAGTTGATGAGCTGAAACTATAGGATATTACAGCAGTCCTGCAATCAGTCCAATGTTCATGTCATTTTGTAGTTCAGTATCACTTTGTTGGGAACAATTTTGGACAGATGTGTGTCCATCTCTTGATGTAGTTTTGGCTCATTCTTAATGGAATGCCCCTACACTGGCATTGTTGGTCTTTCATTTTGTGGCTGTGGAATTGTGAAGCTCAGTTGCTCACAACACATTTGTCTTTTTCTACAGGGATGAAAGCAGATGAAGCGATGAAGATGTGTCTGTTAATGCATTGTGGAATAACAGGGAGCCAGTGGAGAGATTTTCAAACAGGCGTGATGTGGGACCTCCTGTTGGCGCTGGTCAGCAGCCTGGCAGCTGAGTTTTGGACGTACTGAAGACGAGCAGCTCTTTCTGGTTGAGGCAGTGAACAGGCTGCTGCAGTCGTCCAGCCGCGAGGATATGAACGCATGAAGGATCATTTCAAGCTCGTTCTTTGACACCATGGGTCTGAGCTTAGCGATATTGCGCAGCTGGAAGAAACAGTTTCTAACAAGTTGCCTTGAGTGATGGTGTAGTGACATTTTATTTGGAAATGAGCGTCAAACAAAAGCAACTCATATCCACAAATGTGTCTCCACCTGTTTTTACACAATGAGATTTGTGAGACTTAAAGCCTTTCACATAGAATATATTGGTGATTGACAGAGACAATTTAGAGTCACTGAAGGTTACACACACACACGCACACGCACACACACACACACACACACACACACACACACACACACACACACACACACACACACACTTCTTCCATTTTGCCTTGCAAATGTGTTTCACAAGTTCCAAAGTCTTGAGTGAGAGCACCGTATAGGACGACGCTGATTATAAGACGACCCCGATTTTTCAAATGTCATTTTGTGAAAATAAAAATATGTTGAAGACAATAAGGTTACTCATAAAATGTTTTTTTATTGTTTTATTGTACGATTATTGTAGGAAAACTCACAACAGACATAACATTTCATGTGATTTACGAGCAAGAAATATATGAATCCTGAGACGAATTATGTAACCGGCCTTTCAAAGCTCTTGTTTCTAATTCCATCTGGGAAAGACAATTCAAAATTCTGCATTGGCTTTTTATTTCTCCTGAGAGGAGGCACAAAATGTATTCTTCACTTTCTGAAATGTGTAACAAATGTCATTCTGATGTTGGTATCTTCTTCCATTGTTTGTGGGCCTGCCCACATATTTTGCCATTTTGGTCATCAGTTATTGGTCAGCTCTGTAATGTATTTTTTTGTAATTCAAGTTTTTATTTTTTTCACAACTTAGAACTAGACAAACAAAATCAGACAGCAATGAACAATACAAAATTTGGCCAAACTAACATACAAAATGAGTACTCTACTTTAATTCACCGTATCTAAAATGGTTAAGATGTTTCAAAAATCTGAGCCCAGGATTCAACAAACTTATCCATGTCATTATTCACTCTAGCCAATAATTTTTCATATGTTACAATTTTCTGCATATTTTCTTTCCACCTACTAAACTGTGGAGCAGAAGGATGGAGGCATTGTTTTTTTTCCAAAAATTGAATTCTCCAAAATGGGGTCTCACTATCATCGAGGACCAGATTGTTGTTACACATCAGCGCCGCTAGATGGAGCCAAAGTACCAGTGAGCAGGAAGCATATGGAGAGTTCTGCAGTGATCTGATGAAAAATGGAGGAAGGTGACCATCTGGAACGAAGGGGCTGGAACGCTGGACAAGTGAGCAAACAACAGAGGAGAAGTTTAAACTGATGGTTCAACACAGCAGAGTCAACAAACAACTGCCAAGCAGCCAAGATATATTAGACTGAATTATTAATGCTCATGAAGTTGAATAGAACTTGAATTTGATGCTTATAAAGTTTTTTACTTCATTAATGCAGTTGTTGAACCTTTGAGGAACTTATTTGTTGCTTATTCACTGAGTCACAGCCTCAGATTTTGAGAAAGGGAATGTAGTTTATTTAATACTGCAGGAATATTTCTTGATCTTTTGTTACATTTTTTATTGAACATTTTGTACAAAGCAGAGCACAGCATCACAAAAACATAAAGTAAGAAGAAAAAAACAACAACAACAACAAACAAACAAACAAAAAAAGAAAGAAAAGGAGGATAAGTCCTTATCTTAAGATTCCTTTGGCCAAGCTATGGACAATAAGCCAGATCGCAACTTCTGTGCAGAGGAACAGTCCAAACAGTTCAAGAAAGGGTCCCATGTCCTATAAAATTCATATGGCTTGTTCTTTAGTAGAGTGGAGAAAGTGTGTGTGTGTGTGTGTGTGTGTGTGTGTGTGTGTGTGTGTGTGTGTGTGTGTGTGTGTGTGTGTGTGCCTGTGCCCGTGTCCGTGCGCGCGCATCTGTCTGTCTGTCAATCTGTCATTTTCCAGCATCCTTGTATTCCCACAGCTGAGCAGCCACACTTAGAGGAGGAGGAGACTGGAGACTGACTGTGAAGCAGCTTTGTCTGGAACTCCAGCTACTAAGGTGTATGTCAGGTTCAGAGGTCATTCATGAACATGTTACTTGAAGTTGTTGTGTAACTCTCTCCTACTTGAGTTAATTTACTGTAAAAAAAAAAAAAAACATTTAAAAATAGATTGTCCTATTGTGTATGCAATTTACATGTGAATACATAGAAAAGCCCAGACCTAAACATAGAAAACATCTCTATAAAAAAACATCAATGAAAATATGTGACACACTATGTTTTTCAGGAGCTTTTCCAGAGCCAGAGCCTTCCCGGTAAGCAGTGCAACAACTTTCATCAAGTTGGCGGATGACACCACGGTGGTGGGTCTCATCTCTGGAGGAGATGAGACTGCTTACAGGATGGAGGTGGAGCGACTGTCAGACTGGTGCACCATCAACAACCTCACCCTCAACACCTCCAAGACAAAGGAACTGCTCGTCGACTTCAGGAGGTGTAAACCAGACATACAGCCCATCACACTCAGCGGGGACAGGCTGGAGATAGTGAAAGACTTCAGGTTCCTGGGCACATACATCAGCCAAGACCTGACTTGGACTGCAAACTCCACATCCATTCTGAAGAAGGCACAGCAGAGACTCTACTTCCTGAGGATTGTCAGGAAGAATAACTTAAGAACTGAGCTCCTGGTGTCCTTCTACCGCTGCCTGGTGGAGTCGGTACTCAGCCATGGCGTCTGCTTGTGGTTCTCTAGCTGTACAGTGGCAGAGAGGAAGCAGCTCCAGAGGATTATTAGCACCGCCCAGAGGCTGACTGGCTGCCCTCTTCCATCTCTGGAGGAGATCTATCAGACCCGCTGCCTCAGGAGAGCCCGCAGCATCATCGGGGATTCCTCACACCCCAGCCACCACCTCTTCCAACTCCTACCCTCGGGGAGGCGTTTCAGGGCAATAAAGACAAAAACAAACAGACTCAAAAATAGCTTCTATCTATTTATTTTATACCGTTTCTGCACTATTTTTGTCTTGCACTATTTTGTCCTTTTGTCTGTTTTGTTTGTCTGCACTGCCCACGACAGCTGCTGTTCTCAATTTCATTGCATTCTTCTGAACAATGACAATAAAGGAATTCTGATTCTCATTCTGAACATGATGTGAGCGAGCGACCTGGCTGTCTTCAGCATGTCCAAGCATCTTGTTGGGAGAGTTTCAGCACGGCTGACAATTTAGCTGAGGTGGATAAGTCTTGATTTCTACTTGAAGACTTTTAAGGATTCAGCACCTGTGGAAGCACCATTTGCAGTTGTGTAAATGAAATGATTGAACAAGTTTGGAGCACTTCTAAAAGCAAAACTTGCACCTGTGTATTGTGAGTTGTGTACCTGCAGATGTTTTTTTCTCTTCAGAAATCTTTCAATTGCAGGTGTCCAAGTTCTCCAAGTGTCAGATTCAAAAAAGTTGCATGCAAAAGCTCCTCTCCTCTGATTGGCTTTTTCTCCACTGACTGAAGGTACAGATGGTTTTTCAACAAATACGTCAGTGCAGCTCTGTGATGTGTGACTTGAAGATGAAGGAAGGAGAGTCTGTGACTCTTGGCCAAGAACTTGAAATTGATGCAGACGAACAAATGTTTTTCACCTCATTTATTGCAACACGTTCTCCATTGGTTGTCCACACACACACACACACACACACACACACACACACACACACACACACACACACACACACACACACAAAGCAGCACATTGTGCTTTCTTCTGACCAAATATGAGAAATGTAGAAATGCTTTCGGGTGACTGGGAGACTTCCCTCTTTCCATGTGGAGAATAAACACAGCTCTCCCCCGGTCTCAGATCAGCGTGACTTGTGGTCTGGTGGCGCCCCCTTGTGGGAAAAGGGAAGACGTGTGAATTGACTGAAACTCAGACAGTCCAAACTGTACAAATGAGGATTGTTGTTAATGTAACAGATGATCAATGATCCACCTCATTATCTGAGGCCCTTACACCAACTTTGAAAACACCATGTTGTTTGTCGGTCACTGCAAATGCCATTTGAATTTCAGAGCAACATCAGAAAGTTGGTCAAACAGTGCTGTGGAGAAGTGATTTTGGCATTGAAGGGGATGAAATGCTTGACAGACACAGACAAAAGAAGAGTGGAGGTGGTGTGGCGTTGTTCACTCACACCACTGTGGAGTTTCAGGTGCTGGAACACATGTGAAGCATAGATTACAATGGATTTCTGATGTACCCTCTTCTTAACCGTCCCTCTATACCGTCTGGAGTAATAGTCTAGTGGTAGAGCGTACGCCTCTCACCCGAGAGCTCGTGGGTTCGCGTCCCGGCTCTGTCGTGTTGTTTTTTTCACTCATTGAAATTCTGGAATTAACTAAAACATTCTTCAAGTCAGCTTCATCAAGAAAGCAAAACACTTATTTTAAGTCAATATTTCTGACACCACAACGTTTCTTTGCTTGTTACAAGCAAATGTTCCCACATTTTGGACTATTTTTTTCTAGCTTTAAATGGGGCTGTATCATGCAAAATTCACTTTTTCTATGTTTTAACCTTGTTATATAGTTATGTACTCACCAGAAACACCCCCAAAGCGTTTTTTCTTTTTCCTTCATGCCTGCCTGTTTGAGCTTTGCTCGTTGCTGTGCTGCTCAGAGAGGCAGCCCCTCCCCTACCCGTGAAAACGCTCTGTTTCCCATGTGGACGTGACACGGAGAAGATGGCTCCCCTGAGCCCCCCTCCCGCAGGCCCTCGGTCATCATTTGTAACTGGGATTACGGATGAAAGCAACAATGAAGCAAGAGCAAGAGTCTGAAGGGTCTGCGCTTGGTGAGTTTCTAACAGGAAAAGACGTTTTTGTGTGTCTTTGGGTGAAGAGAAGCTCGAGCAAAAGAGCTAAAGCTAGCCAGCGTTTTTTGTTTTGAACGAGCAAAGCTCAAAAAGGCAGGCATGAAAGAAAGAGAAAAAACGCTTTGGGGGTGTTTTTGGTGAGTTTTAGTTAATCAATTTTAGTTAATTCCAGAATTTCAATGAGTGAAAAAACAACACGACAGAGCCGGGACGCGAACCCACGAGCTCTCGGGTGAGAGGCGTACGCTCTACCACTAGACTATTACTCCAGACGGTAAAAAGGGACGGTTAAGAAGAGGGTACATCAGAAATCCATTGTAATCTATGCTTCACATGTGTTCCAGCACCTGAAACTCCACAGTGGTGTGAGTGAACAACGCCACACCACCTCCACTCTTCTTTTGTCTGTGTCTGTCAAGCATTTCATCCCCTTCAATGCCAAAATCACTTCTCCACAGCACTGTTTGACCAACTTTCTGATGTTGCTCTGAAATTCAAATGGCATTTGCAGTGACCGACAAACAACATGGTGTTTTCAAAGTTGGTGTAAGGGCCTCAGATAATGAGGTGGATCATTGATCATCTGTTACATTAACAACAATCCTCATTTGTACAGTTTGGACTGTCTGAGTTTCAGTCAATTCACACGTCTTCCCTTTTCCCACAAGGGGGCGCCACAAGACCACAAGTCACGCTGATCTGAGACCGGGGGAGAGCTGTGTTTATTCTCCACATGGAAAGAGGGAAGTCTCCCAGTCACCCGAAAGCATTTCTACATTTCTCATATTTG
Source organism: Salarias fasciatus (assembly GCF_902148845.1). NCBI lineage: Eukaryota > Metazoa > Chordata > Actinopteri > Blenniiformes > Blenniidae > Salarias > Salarias fasciatus. Next base: position 33,100,095 of record NC_043749.1, read on the forward strand.
GTCAGAAGAAAGCACAATGTGCTGCTTTGTGTGTGTGTGTGTGTGTGTGTGTGTGTGTGTGTGTGTGTGTGTGGACAACCAATGGAGAACGTGTTGCAATAAATGAGGTGAAAAACATTTGTTCGTCTGCATCAATTTCAAGTTCTTGGCCAAGAGTCACAGACTCTCCTTCCTTCATCTTCAAGTCACACATCACAGAGCTGCACTGACGTATTTGTTGAAAAACCATCTGTACCTTCAGTCAGTGGAGAAAAAGCCAATCAGAGGAGAGGAGCTTTTGCATGCAACTTTTTTGAATCTGACACTTGGAGAACTTGGACACCTGCAATTGAATGATTTCTGAAGAGAAAAAAACATCTGCAGGTACACAACTCACAATACACAGGTGCAAGTTTTGCTTTTAGAAGTGCTCCAAACTTGTTCAATCATTTCATTTACACAACTACAAATGGTGCTTCCACAGGTGCTAAATCCTTAAAAGTCTTCAAGTAGAAATCAAGACTTATCCACCTCAGCTAAATTGTCAGCCGTGCTGAAACTCTCCCAACAAGATGCTTGGACATGCTGAAGACAGCCAGGTCGCTCGCTCACATCATGTTCAGAATGAGAATCAGAATTCCTTTATTGTCATTGTTCAGAAGAATGCAATGAAATTGAGAACAGCAGCTGTCGTGGGCAGTGCAGACAAACAAAACAGACAAAAGGACAAAATAGTGCAAGACAAAAATAGTGCAGAAACGGTATAAAATAAATAGACTAAAAGTTTGCGTGTCTTGCAATATAAATATAAATATATGACGCAGTTGGTGGTCACATGTTGTTCTTGTTCAGGGACTGGTTATGGTGCAGTATTCAGGGCAATGACAGCTGTAGGATAGAAGCTGTTTTTGAGTCTGTGTGTTTTTGTCTTTATTGCCCTGAAACGCCTCCCCGAGGGTAGGAGTTGGAAGAGGTGGTGGCTGGGGTGTGAGGAATCCCCGATGCTGCTGCGGGCTCTCCTGAGGCAGCGGGTCTGATAGATCTCCTCCAGAGATGGAAGAGGGCAGCCAGTCAGCCTCTGGGCGGTGCTAATAATCCTCTGGAGCTGCTTCCTCTCTGCCACTGTACAGCTAGAGAACCACAAGCAGACGCCATGGCTGAGTACCGACTCCACCAGGCAGCGGTAGAAGGACACCAGGAGCTCAGTTCTTAAGTTATTCTTCCTGACAATCCTCAGGAAGTAGAGTCTCTGCTGTGCCTTCTTCAGAATGGATGTGGAGTTTGCAGTCCAAGTCAGGTCTTGGCTGATGTATGTGCCCAGGAACCTGAAGTCTTTCACTATCTCCAGCCTGTCCCCGCTGAGTGTGATGGGCTGTATGTCTGGTTTACACCTCCTGAAGTCGACGAGCAGTTCCTTTGTCTTGGAGGTGTTGAGGGTGAGGTTGTTGATGGTGCACCAGTCTGACAGTCGCTCCACCTCCATCCTGTAAGCAGTCTCATCTCCTCCAGAGATGAGACCCACCACCGTGGTGTCATCCGCCAACTTGATGAAAGTTGTTGCACTGCTTACCGGGAAGGCTCTGGCTCTGGAAAAGCTCCTGAAAAACATAGTGTGTCACATATTTTCATTGATTTTTTTAATTGAGATTTTTTTTATGTTTAGGTCTGGGCTTTTCTATGTATTCACATGTAAATATCATACACAATAGGACAATCTATTTTTAAATGTTTTTTTTTTTTTTTTACAGTAAATTAACTCAAGTAGGAGAGAGTTACACAACAACTTCAAGTAACATGTTCATGAATGACCTCTGAACCTGACATACACCTTAGTAGCTGGAGTTCCAGACAAAGCTGCTTCACAGTCAGTCTCCAGTCTCCTCCTCCTCTAAGTGTGGCTGCTCAGCTGTGGGAATACAAGGATGCTGGAAAATGACAGATTGACAGACAGACAGGTGCGCGCACACGGACACGGGCACAGGCACACACACACACACACACACACACACACACACACACACACACACACACACACACACACACACACACACACACACACACACACACTTTCTCCACTCTACTAAAGAACAAGCCATATGAATTTTATAGGACATGGGACCCTTTCTTGAACTGTTTGGACTGTTCCTCTGCACAGAAGTTGCGATCTGGCTTATTGTCCATAGCTTGGCCAAAGGAATCTTAAGATAAGGACTTATCCTCCTTTTCTTTCTTTTTTTTTTGTTTGTTTGTTGTTGTTGTTGTTGTTGTTTTCTTCTTACTTTATGTTTTTGTGATGCTCTGCTTTGTACAAAATGTTCAATAAAAATTTTAAAAAAAGATCAAGAAATATTCCTGCAGTATTAAATAAACTACATTCCCTTTCTCAAAATCTGAGGTTGTGCCTCAGGGAATAAGCAACAAATAAGTTCCTCAAAGGTTCAACAACTGCATTAATGATGTAAAAAACTTTATAAGCATCAAATTCAAGTTCTATTCAACTTCATGAGCATTAATAATTCAGTCTAATATATCTTGGCTGCTTGGCAGTTGTTTGTTGACTCTGCTGTGTTGAACCATCAGTTTAAACTTCTCCTCTGTTGTTTGCTCACTTGTCCAGCGTTCCAGCCCCTTCGTTCCAGATGGTCACCTTCCTCCATTGTTCATCAGATCACTGCAGAACTCTCCATTTGCTTCCTGCTCACTGGTACTTTGGCTCCATCTAGCGGCGCTGATGTGTAACAACAATCTGGTCCTCGATGATAGTGAGACCCCATTTTGGAGAATTCAATTTTTGGAAAAAAACAATGCCTACATCCCTCTGCTCCACAGTTTAGCAGGTGGAAAGAAAATATGCAGAAAATTGTAACATATGAAAAATTATTGGCGAGAGTGAATAATGACATGGATAAGTTTGTTGAATCCTGGGCTCAGATTTTTGAAACATCTTAACCATTTTAGACACGGTGAATTAAAGTAGAGTACTCATTTTGTATGTTAGTTTGGCCACATTTTGTATTGTTCATTGCTGTCTGTTTTTGTTTGTCTTGTTCTAAGTTGTGAAAAAGAAATAAAAACTTGAATTACAAAAAAATACATTACAGAGCTGACCAATAACTGATGACCAAAATGGCAAAATATGTGTGATTGCTCTCACTCAAGACTTTGGAACTTGTGAAACATATTTGGAAGGCAAAATGGAAGAAGTGTGTGTGTGTGTGTGTGTGTGTGTGTGTGTGTGTGTGTGTGTGTGTGTGTGTGTGTAACCTTCAGTGACTCTAAATTGTCTCTGTCAATCACCAATATATTCTATGTGAAAGGCTTTAAGTCTCACAAATCTCATTGTGTAAAAACAGGTGGAGACACATTTGTGGATATGAGTTGCTTTTGTTTGACGCTCATTTCCAAATAAAATGTCACTACACCATCACTCAAGGCAACTTGTTAGAAACTGTTTCTTCCAGCTGCGCAATATCGCTAAGCTCAGACCCATGGTGTCAAAGAACGAGCTTGAAATGATCCTTCATGCGTTCATATCCTCGCGGCTGGACGACTGCAGCAGCCTGTTCACTGCCTCAACCAGAAAGAGCTGCTCGTCTTCAGTACGTCCAAAACTCAGCTGCCAGGCTGCTGACCAGCGCCAACAGGAGGTCCCACATCACGCCTGTTTGAAAATCTCTCCACTGGCTCCCTGTTATTCCACAATGCATTAACAGACACATCTTCATCGCTTCATCTGCTTTCATCCCTGTAGAAAAAGACAAATGTGTTGTGAGCAACTGAGCTTCACAATTCCACAGCCACACAATGAAAGACCAACAATGCCAGTGTAGGGGCATTCCATTAAGAATGAGCCAAAACTACATCAAGAGATGGACACACATCTGTCCAAAATTGTTCCCAACAAACTGATACTGAACTACAAAATGACATGAACATTGGACTGATTGCAGGACTGCTGTAATATCCTATAGTTTCAGCTCATCAACGATGACATACAATCTAAAACACACAACGACAGAAACGTTTGAGTAACTTACTACAACAATGTTGACTCGGTCAACGTGGCAGCATCTGCAGGGTCAGAGGTAGAGTCCAGATGTTTGGAAGCTGCTGCTGAAGAGCTGTCCTCTAATGGATCATCGCCCTGCTCCAGATCCTCCTCCAGGTCCACAACACATCTCTCTGAAGGTCTCTTTACTGCTGTTGCTGAGGAACACAAAAGCTCTGCAGCGGATGGCCCAACACTAAATCCTTGCAGGACGCCGTGGCCTGGACACCTGTAAGCAGATAGAATCTTCACTACAGAAAGTCCACCCATGTGACACACAAAGACAGCCATAAATTACACTGCAAGTGAAAAGTATTACAACACAAAATCATCTAAGAGTTCACTTTCTTCTTTTTTCATTCTATTTTATTCCTTAAAGTTTCTTAGAACCTCTCATTCTCAGGCTGTAAGCGTTGTTGAAGGGAAATATTCTATTGATTACATGGCATACATTACTTACTTATGACTTTATATTATATTATTATATTATATTTTGACATGTGTATATAAATAGATAAAGATATATAAAATTAAACAAAATAATTACAAATATTAAATTAGTCTATTAAAACCGCCAGTTATTCATAATTATTGAGACAAAGCAGGAACCTGGCTCTAAACCTAGATATATCCCTAATTAATTATTATACTATGGCATACAGCTCTGCCAGCATCTTCTAAAATATTATTTTATTCATTATAAACATTTGAAAACGCCAAAAATTGTGGCCTCTATCATGCCTCTTTGAATGACGTTTGCAGATGAAAAAAATGCGTAGTATTGAGCGAACTATGATTGATTTAATGTGCAAATAAAGTTGTGTTGAAGTCCCCCTGATATTATTTCGTGTTGAGTATTCGAGTTTTTCTCCAGTGGTTTTTCGCTCATTTGTTGAAAGAGAAATGAGTTTGTGAAAATAAAATGTAGAAATGTCCAAAGTAACAGAGTATAATGAAGCGATGCTAGCAAGAGTAGCTAACATTAGCTGGCATGCTAAAAGCACATTGAACAGGTTACGGTGGAGGAAAGCTGGCAAACAGGATGGTGTAAAGAATGTGGGCAAAAGTAGCCCCCGCAGAGTAGCTCTGCGGTTCTAAGGTGGTTCATGTGTGTCTCGATCGTGTTGCAGTGGATCAGTATGTATGCTAATGCGGGAACCGAACTCGCTACCCTGCAGTCCCAGGCCTGTGTTGCTAACCGCAAGGCTACACTACGGGGGCCCAGTAGAACAAAGACAGAGGGCGTATTTAAGCCTACTGACGTCACGAGGATGCGTTGGCCTCCAGTGCGCATGCGCCAAATCTCACTTCATTTCAACACACTGTTTGCTGCATCAAACTCCACGTTCAGCTTCATATGAAAACACACCGAAAACCAACTAACAAATGTCACCTACACTTTCACAGCACAAACAAGTCAAACACACCTGAAAAAGGGCCCAATGCTTTGCTCTCTGCGCCACCGACTCACCGGGATCAGCTCCTCTTCTCTGCAGACCCAACTAATCAATAGCGACTGGCTTTTCACAGGCTCAACAGGTAGATGACAGAGTCCAGGCAGAAATGCCAGATTTTTTTTCATTGAAGAAAAAAAAGAAACATTTTCACAATGAACTTGAACAACAACGGGCTGGATGTGGGCCAGCCCAGCTCTGTGGTCACGCTAGTGAGGCTAAATGCGCATGCTCCCAATTTAAAGCCCCGTTTCAGCCCATTGATGGCAAATCAATGTGCTTGCTGATAAATCGTGGCCCGTTTTTGGCCAATCAGAACGTTTGTTTGGTTTTACGTCGATCTCCAGTGCGCATGCGCAAAACTGGGCGCATTTCCGTATTTAAAGTGAAAACCTGCCAAATGAAAGTTTTAAAATGTGAAAGCTGAAGCAGTATTGTGATGTGGGAAGCCTAATCTTTTATTTTTTCAATATTTTTCCCAAACATCTCTGTAAATTGTTCAAGTGTAGTTCATGACATTTTCAAAATAAAATATGGAAAAATGAAAAAGATGTTCTTTCCCTGTAGAACTTATCTCCAACAGCTAATGCGTATCATAAGTTTGAGTTCTAAATGTGACATGTTGATGTGAAATGTGTATGTGTACTATTAAACCATCCTTTGACTTTGGCCAATATAAAACTGTGTCGTAAAAGTGTAAAGACATGATTTTGTGGAGATTGGAAGTTTTCCTGTGACCAGTATTTAGTAAATATTAGAATGAATCACCCAGGCGACTCATTTCTCTCATTCAGATGGCAAATATGGCAGTGTCATTTGTTGTAATAGTCATGATTTCATTTGCTTATTTCCATCTTGTAATTGGAGAGAGTGCAGTCTTCCCTGTTCACCCTGAAGGGAGAGTGCTGGTGCCCACCGCTGAGGCCAAGCAGAAGGAGAGGACCCGTTTGCACATGGACCAAACTACAGAACTTGTCAGAACTTGTGAATTTGTGCATTCCCGAGGTGGAGATCTATCTGACAGGACGCAGCTTCTGGCCAGCTGCAAGCTGCAGTTTGGCAAATACCAAGGGCCAGCCTTCATGTGGCTGCTGGAGAATGCCCTTGGTTTCAGCCACATACCTGGCCAGCAGCATAAATAAGGACTCGGAGAAAGATATATTAGACTGAATTATTAATGCTCATGAAGTTGAATAGAACTTGAATTTGATGCTTATAAAGTTTTTTACAACATTAATGCAGTTGTTGAACCTTTGAGGAACTTTTTAGTTGCTTTTTCACTGAGTCACAGCCTCAGATTTTGAGAAAGGGAATGTAGTTTATTTAATACTGCAGGAATATTTCTTGATCTTTTGTTAAATTGATTGATAGACAGATGATGGAAGGAGAGTCTGTGACTCTTGGCCAAGAACTTGAAATTGATGCAGGCGAACAAATGTTTTTCACCTCATTTATTGCAACACGTTCTCCATTGGTTGTCCACACACACACGCGCGCACATGCACACACGCACGCACGCACAGTCTTGTATTTCTATCCTTGCGGGGACCGTCCATTGACTCCCATTCATGTCTAGCCCCTAACCCTGACCCTTACCCTAACCCTAACCCACACCACAATAAAGCCTAACCCTAAAGAAATGTTTTTGCACTTTTACTTTTTTCAGTAACAACAACATGGTCAAGAAAACACTGTTTCTCCTACTTAGGGCCGGAAAAAGGTCCCCACAAGGCACGTCGTTCCACGTTTTGCTATCCTTGTGGGGACATTTGGCCCCGACAAGGATAGAAATACAAGAACGCACACACACACACACACACACACACACACACACACACACACACACACACACACACACACACACACACACACACACACACAAAGCAGCACATTGTGCTTTCTTCTGACCAAATATGAGAAATGTAGAAATGCTTTCGGGTGACTGGGAGACTTCCCTGTTTCCATGTGGAGAATAAACACAGCTCTCCCCCGGTCTCAGATCAGCGTGACTTGTGGTCTGGTGGCGCCCCCTTGTGGGAAAGGGAAGACATGTGAATTGATTGAAACTCACACAGTCCAAACTGTACAAAAGAGGATTGTTGTTAATGTAACAGATGATCAATGATCCACCTCAATATCTGAGGCCCTTACACCAACTTTGAAAACACCATGTTGTTTGTAGGTCACTTCAAATGCCATTTGAATTTCAGAGCAACATCAGAAAGTTGGTCAAACAGTGCTGAGGAGAAGTGATTTTGGCATTGAAGGGGATGAAATGCTTGACAGACACAGACAAAAGAAGAGTGGAGGTGGTGTGGCGTTGTTCACTCACACCACTGAAGAGTTTCAGGTGCTGGAACACATGTGAAGCATAGATTACAATGGATTTCTGATGTACCCTCTTCTTAACCGTCCCTTTTTACCGTCTGGAGTAATAGTCTAGTGGTAGAGTGTACGCCTCTCACCCGAGAGCTCGTGGGTTCGCGTCCCGGCACTGTCGTGTTGTTTTTTTCACTCATTGAAATTCTGGAATTGACTAAAACATTCTTCAAGTCAGCTTCATCAAGAAAGCACAACACTTATTTTAAGTCAACATTTCTTACACCACAACGTTTCTTTGCTTGTTACAAGCAAATGTTCCCACATTTTGGACTATTTTTTTCGAGCTTTAAATGGGGCTGTATCATGCAAAATTCACTTTTTCTATGTTTTAACCTTGTTATATAGTTATGTACTCACCAAAACCCCCCCCAAAGCGTTTTTTTCTTTTTCCTTCATGCCTGCCTGTTTGAGCTTTGCTCGTTGCTGTGCTGCTCAGAGAGGCAGCCCCTCCCCTACCCGTGAAAACGCTCTGTTTCCCATGTTGACGTGGCACGGAGAAGATGGCTCCCCTGAGCCCCCCTCCCGCAGGCCCTCGGTCATCATTTGTAACTGGGATTACGGATGAAAGCAACAATCAAGCAAGAGCAAGGGTCTGCGCTTGGTGAGTTTCTAACAGGAAAAGATGTTTTCGTGTGTCTTTGGGTGAAGAGAAGCTCGAGCAAAAGAGCTAAAGCTAGCCAGCGTTTTTGTTTTGAAGTGCTGATTGGTTGAAGTATTGTAGCCAAGTAAATTTAGCTTGCAGGCAAAAAATGCAATTTGTGTTCTGTTTTTTCAATGTTTCTGTTTTTCATTGCTGATTGGATGGATGATGAAACCTGTAGGTATTGTAAAAACTGTTGGCTCCTGATGCCGAACTTCTGGACCAGAAGCGGGAATGGGACCAGGGTGTTATTGTTGAAGATGTGTTTGAGGTGAGTGATCCCTTTATCTGCCCAGGAGCTTAAGTGTAATGGTTGTTCATTGCTGGTGAAGTCCGGGTTGTGCCAGATGGGGGTGAAGAGTGAGGGTGCCAGAGTGGAGTCAGTGATGCTGTGTAATTTCCACCAGGCTGTCAGAGCCGATGATATTGTGGGGTTTTTGAAACAGGGGTGTTTTTTGATAGACTGAGTGAGAAATGGTAAATCTGCTCAATGTATTTCATTACTAACTGTCTGTTCTATGTCTAACCAAGTGTTGTCTGACTGAGTGGGGTGGGTCCATTTGTAGATATACTGAAGTTGATTTGCTCGTGAATACTGGTGAAAATGTGGTGCATTGAGGTGCCTAATGTTTTTGTTTTCTGAAGTGTGGTCAGTTTTATTCTTGGGGGTTTATTTTTCCAATACAATTTATTGATGGATGAATCAAGAGAGTGAAACCAGATGAGAGGTGGGTGAGTGGGGATCACTGAAAGGAGATAGTTAATTTTGGGGAGGATTGTCATCTTTATTGTTGCTATTCTGCCTAATAGTGATAGTGGTATGTTCATCCATCGTTGGAGATCATCGTTTATTGTTTTGAGTAATGGAGTGAAATTTAAAGTCATCAACTCTGACAGCCTGGGAGAAATATGGATTCCTAAGTAAGTGATGTGACTTACCAGCACCACGCCAGAAAACATGTCAGCGAGGTAATGTAGCAGCAGCACGGTGTTGTCCGGCTCATTTCAATGGATGATGTTTTTAGCTGTTCTCTCTCCCTCTCTCATCAGGCCTCCAGCTCTTCTGTGTCCTCCAGCACCCCTGCAAGTGCCACGACAAGCAGAGCACAGTCACCTGCCCGCAGTCCCAGGACATTTATTCAGACGGTCTCTCCTCTGTCTCTTCCTCCCTCACCTGTGGCAAAGCGGCCCTCTGCCACCTCCATCCCACCAGCGACTGAGAGAGCGCTGAGGAAGTTTTCGCTCCAGTTATTTTCTTTGCATTGATGTTTTACAAAACTTCAAGTAATAATGGCATCCTCATTATTTTGTCTTTACACTGCTGTCTTGAAACAATGAGGAAGCATCAGCCTCATCCTCAGCTCCTCCAATCCCACTGTCCTCTGCTACGACCTCTGCGTGTGTCCCATCTGCTCCACCTCCGACTGCTCCACCTCCGACTGCTCCCTCTGAGCTCTCCACATCCGACCCTGTTCACGCTCCAGCAGGAGAAGCACAGACAGCTCCAGGTTCTGAGCTTTACTGGCTGCCAGCGGAGATGAAAAAAAAGATACCAGCTCAGGATCAGAGATGGATTTCAGCCGCCATCTGGAAAAACCAGCGACTGCGAGTAGACCTGGAGTTGTGGTCCGCACCACCAGAGCCTGCTCTTATTTACCATCGGGCTCCTACTCCAGAGCGGTTTTTCACCCACAAGCTCCTCCTGTGGATGCCGCATCACTTGTGGAAAGTGAGGCTGCACTGCCCTGTGTGCAGAAAGCAGCTCACAGGTGCTGGTGTCCACAAGAGAGCGCGCAAAGTCTTGGATGTTGACAGTTATTACATTTTAATCACAGAGACTCTGAGATGCAAGTCAGTTGGGTGCAAAACAAATGACATCTCCTCCAGCAAGACCATCCTTGACCAGCTGGATATGGCTCACAGGCTGGAGTTCAGGCTGATCCTGACGCAGAAGTGAGTAAACCAGATTGATAAATGTTTGGAATCAAAGCAGATTGATCACTTGCTGTGTTTATTAATTCTGTGTGTCTCTTTTGTTTATCTTTCTCTTTCTTTTAACAGATTTGCATGTGACATCCGTGTCATTAGGTTTTTGAGGGAGAGGACGCTGGGAAACAGCCCCACACGTTTGGTTAAACAGCTGAAAGAAAACCACAGCGAGGAGTGGCTGAAGCGCCTCTGCCGATATCTTGGGGCATGCTCTGACTTTGCAGCTCGGCCCAGCTTGCTCCCCGTCACATTCCAGGAGCCTCTGAGCCAGTAGCAGTACCAAGTCACCGCTGGATGTTGGCTCTGTATGGGCCAGACATTTTGAGCAGGCTGGACCACATTAAAACCACAATAACGTCCACATTTGGCACCATCCTGAAAATGGACTCCACCAAAAAGGTAGATCACTTCGATGGACATCCTTCGATATGAAATTATTATTTTCAGTCATATATGACAACACTACATCACAACCTGAACTCTGAATGCTGTGGTTTTTATGAAGATGAAATGTGATACTAATGTGCTTCGTCCCATCTGAAATCACAACACTGTATGTGGGCTTTTGTGTCATTATAGATCACCACAAAACTGTCTGGCGTTGCCAGAGGGACTGGTCTGTGGCTCTCATCAGTGAGTAATGAGGTGGGCCAAATCCTCATCAGTGTCTTGACTGCTCAGGAGGGTCCTGGGCTCCACATGACGGCTGCTGGAGTGGCTCCTCCTCACTCCTCTATGTTGACACTGACTGCTGCACGCAGCAAGGAGAACAGACAAAGCTGAAAGAGAGCTTTGGTGGGTGGCCAGATGTGGTTGTAAAACTTGACATCTACCACTTCGTGCGGCGGCTGGCATCTGGATGCACAAATGAGGCACATCCCCTGTACCCCACCTTCATGGCCAAGCTGTCCTGCTGCATCTTTGAGTGGGACAGCGGTGATGTTTCCTTGCTGCGGAGGGCCAAGAGGGAGCAGCTGAGGAGAGAAGGTGTTCCTCACTGATAAATTGGTGGACCAGCAGATCACCACAGAGGACCTGGCCCTGCACTGCAGAAGACGGACAAGAGGAGAGCCACAGACCATCATCATGATTGAGGGGCTGCTTAACGAGCTGATGGGTGTGAAGGGCAGAGACCTTCTTGGTGTGCCTCTCTTAGACCAGGAGAGGATGCAGAACATTTGGAGAGTCCAGAAAAGGCACATAAAATGCATTCAGGACCAACCAGGTGTGCTCCTGTACACCCAGACTGGAAGTTCCACCACCAAGGAGAGCATCATTCTCCCAAAATACCGATGTGCCAGGGGGTCGTCGTCACTGGAATCTTTCCACTGTCGTCTACAGAGGTTCATTCCAGGTTTGTATTAATCCCTTATTCATCAGCAAGGTAAATGTGATAAGCTTTACATTATTGCAATGGAGACACAGCGTCTGTATTGCAAACTCAAATAAATAAATAAATAAATAAATAAATAAATCAACTGCTTACAGTGTTTATTTGTTTTAATGTATTTTTAGGAACGAGTGCCAACAGTGTGAATTTCCAGCTCTACCTCCTGGATGGCCTCAACAGACGGAACCAGGACAGAGAAGCTGCCTCTCTGGCAGTCCAGACCTCGTCACTGCGAAGCTACTCAGGTGACCTTGTTCCCTGTGTCAACACCTACAGTACCAAGGTGCTTGGAAGGAAACTCGTCCCTTCTTTCCAACCTCCGTCTGTGTACACGGGTGAGTTCAGAATTTCCCCTCAAGTGCCCTTAAATACATAAAGAACAACATGATTAATTAGTTGCCATTGTTTTTTTATCAATTTTCTTTTCTACTTTCTATCCCAGGAGAGCTGATAGGTATCGATTACCTGTTCAGGCAGACAGGAAGGGCCATGCAGAACACAGAGCCTGACACCGAGGAGACCGACCAGCTGCTGGAGGACATTGGCACAGAGGGGGAGTTTGAAGACGAAGGCTTTGAAGATGCAGACGTAGACCCCACCGTAGGATCCTTGGACACCACAAGCCCATCTTCTCAGCCACCACCAACCATCACCTCCCCAGTCTGTGTTGTGGAAAGCCCCACCTTTCCCCAACCTCCTGCATCTGATCCCATCTCGTCTGCCCCATGCCTCCCTGCTCCCACCCACCTTCCAGCTGCTCTGCTGACCTCTACAGTTGCTGTGAGTATTGGTGATAGTCTTATCTGGAACACCTGCTATTTATGATATTCTAAAATGACTTTTAACGTGTTTTATTTTTGCTTGAGTATAAATTTTTTTGTGTTACAATCTTTTTCAGACTGTGGATTTGAGTACCACCAGCTCAGACTCTGCTCCTCTCCCTCCCACTGTCACCACTGCTGTTGCCACAGATCCACCTGCTGCTCTCTCTCTCTGCTCCACCTGCTGCTCTCTCTCTCTGCTCCACCTGCTGCTCTCTCTCTCTGCTCCACCTGCTGCTCTCTCTCTCTGCTCCACCTGCTGCTCTCTCTCTCTGCTCCACCTGCTGCTCTCTCTCTCTGCTCCACCTGCTGCTCTCTCTGCTCCATCTGCAAAGAGCCGGGCACACTCTCACAGACAGGTGGGATGTTCTTGTTAATCCTTGGATACCATATTTTTTTTTATTACAACGGTCTATTACTAATGGTCATCTTATCTTCTGTAACAGTCCACTGGTGCATCATGTTCCACCTCCAGCAAAGCCTCTGCTGCTCCTCTTCCCACCACCATCACCACCTCTGTCTCCACTGCTTCAGCTGATGTTCCTTGCAGGCCACCAGCTATGAGCCCAGCAGCACCTGAACAGGAGGTAATGTCAGGTTATATTGCACTTAAATGTTATGTTTTTGCTTGTAATAGGATTGTTTTTAATTGTTCATTTACTGTTACATTGTCAGGCTGTGGATGAGCATCATATTCCAGGGATGGACCGAGTGAACAGCCTGGCAGAGTACTTGGTGGCACTGCGGACTGAAAATGCACAGACCCTTTCTAATCAGCAGGCCAGCACCATCATTGCTCTGTGGCAAAATTTACTGCCACATGATCAGCAGCGTGTGGCCTACGCCGCTCGGCACCAAGTGCGCCTGACCACCGGGCGGTATAAACAACCCAGGTCCAAAGCAGAATTTACACCAGGGGTGGAGAGCAGGACCCGCTGTGTCCTCGGTTCCTCGGGATCTCCTGCCCAGTGGCCAGACTGTTGTCGCCTGGTGGAATCAGTCTTCATAAAGCTCTGCAACATTCACACGAGCCCGCAAAAAAGGATGGACATGCTCTCACGAGGTTTACATTTGATTCTCAGGGACGACAACAGAATTAGGCAGCTGGTCCTTGGGAACGGCATGGTAATGCATGATACCACCATTTAGCTGTATGCAGTCAACCAAACAACTCTGACGCAGTGGCACAATAAAAGACTAAAGCGACAGGACTGCAGAATTTTGCTGCAGGGGGTCAATCTGCCTGCCCCAATTCCTGTAGCTTCCACGCCTCTGCTACCACCTCAGGTACGAGCCACTGCTGCACCAATACATCCTGGTCCAAAACTTTTGTACAACTTCCCCGAAAGCACAGGAGGGCAGGCTGTACTCAAGAGAAGACACCCTGCATCGCCATCTGTGAGTGCTCCACCAGCAGTTCGCCCAAGGCTGTCTGCTCAGAGGCAGATCTTTCCCAGGCAGGCAGCAGCAGCACCACCACCACAACAACCACAACCACTTCCACCACAACTACCACAGCCTATGTTGATCCCTGTACCTGTTGTTTTCAATCCCACACTTTCCACAAGCCCCTCTATATTCCGGGCTCCACCAGTCCATATGCCGGGACCAATTGCACCTGCTGGCCCTCTTCCTCCTCCTCCCCCCACTCGCAGGGCTTACAAACGGACGGTTGAAAAAAACAAATGTGGCCAGTGTCACCAGCCCCGCACCAAGGAAAGTGGGCACAGCCAGTACTATGGTCATGTGTCCTGCCCACAGAATGCTGGTGTGCCACTTGACCAGTGGATGCAAGAGATGCGGCAGAAGAGGACCAAGGAGTGATGGAGTCTGGGACTCTGAATGTTGTAAATAGTTTTATATGTTCTTAGCACGGCTATTCAGTTATTATTAATCCTTTTTTTTATAGTGTTGTATATAATTGTGTGGAAATGCTTTGGTGTGCATAGTTAGCTCTTTGTGTCATACTCAAATAATATGTTTGTATTTTTCAATAAATCTGGCCTTTATTTTTGCAGCAGTGCTTTTGGTTTGTTATTCACATAAATATCTGTTTAGTAAAGTAAAACAGACAGACCTTTTTGCAATTGTGGCGCGGAGCGGTATTGTAATTTATCAATCTCACTATTAACTAAAAAACCAACAACGCCACTCCAGGAATTGCACCTAGAGAATTAAAGCCAAAGCACACAGATTCATAACCTTACTGAGAGGCGGAGACCAGTTGGTTAAGTTTGGACAGGTTTTATTTACAAGAAGAAATGTAATTAAAACAATTCTTTATTACAACAGTATTTTTAAAAATAAGGCCAAGAATTGCTAAAATAGTGAAGCAAGTTTTCTTATTTCTCTTGCTCTCACCCACACGCACATGCACACACACAAACACACTTACAGTGAAAAAGGGGACGAGGAGCTGGGGCTTAACCGTGACTGGGGAGGGGGAGAACCAGAGGGGGTAGAAACCTTAAACTCAGGGAAAACACAAAAACTCAACACAGCAAACCAAAAAAAGGAAGTGCACCACAAACTAAACGGAGACGACCACCACCAGGGGAATCCACCACCACCACCACTTGACTCCACCACCAGCTCCGAGAACAGAACAAAACAAATATTACAATTTATAAAAAAAATGAATTTCAGTTTTCCCACAATGGAGGGAGGGATAAACAGTGTCCCAACTGCGCAGCCCTCCTTCCACGAGACTGCGACCAACAGAAGTCAAACCCTCCCTGCGGTTGGACGAGGCGCCGTCCTAATGGCGGCCACACTGAACGCAGGGAGAGGTTAAGGCAGTACAGGCCGCGACAGGACAGGTCTGCACAGCAGCAAGCAGCGACAGCTTTGATTTGACCTTTTCTTTTCACCAAACGTTTCAACTCTTCAAAACTTTTTAACGGAACACAAAACTTTTTATTACAGAGATATCATCATGACAAAGAGGAGTTCTTTTCTTAAGTTTTCATGACACAACGTGGAAAAAATGCACAAAATACAGAAAAAAAAACTTTTTCAGGAGCCATTTTCCTGACTGTAGATTATTTTTTATTCATTTTTACAGTTTCTTAGATGTAGTAGTTATTATAAAAACAATTTTTGGCTTTCTCAATGTTTTCTTTCAGTCTCTCCACAGCATTTTCATTTCCTGAGAGACTTACAAATTGGCTTTTTCAGTTATTACTCGTTTGTTTAAACTGAATGTAGACACAGTCAGAGGATTTCTGTGTGATGGAGCAGGAGTCCACGACCAGTCATCTGACATAGAAACTACACATTTCTTTTACTGTTTTTCAGTTTAAGGAGTCCCAATGCTTCATTTTCACTCAGTAACAAAAGGCGCAGTATGTAAAACGTAACTCATTGCTGTTTGGTGGATTCTGAATTTCCTTCCGTTTCATGTGTGTCTTTAAAGTGAGAACTGTTAAATGTTCATGACAGGATATGCTGAGGCTCGCTGCTTGGCCTGCTGACTTCACTTTAGTCTCACAGCACAACACAGAGAGGTTAGATAGACAATCACAAATGTTTTGCTGATTTGTAAAAAACAGAAGAGAAAAGAAACAAAACACTGCACAATCAATAGGAATTGGTTATTTGGGTTTCTGTTTTTCTGTCACGAGGACAGCCGGGATGCGAACCCACCAGAGCGAGCCATCTTTTTCATAGCGATGATCAGATTAGCATTGTTTTAGCATTAGCATCATTTTAGCATTAGAGTTACTTGGTTAGATCATTTAGCGTAGTTCACAGGTGTAATTTACGTCGGGTTGGTGGGTTATGAAAACCCAGGGCGCGCTGTGTTCCCAGTGAGCACCGCTCTGCTCCGCTCCGAAGCTCCATGTGAGCACCGCACCGCCCGTCACCGCTCGGACTCCTCGGTGCCAGCGTGCGCTGTCACAACAACTCAGCCCCCATTTCATTTGAAGAAATTCACGATGATTGTTATATGTCATACAATGCATAACATAGTTAATATAAGAAGAGACATTTACTGTGAAAGGTCATTTTGGCTTCCACTACACAATATGTTATTTTGATACTGCCTGCATGTACGCCGACATCAGATTGCAGCTGGAGATGATGGAAGCAACACAGTGTTTTGTGAAATCGTTCCAGTTACCATCCTCCTCAAACATGGGACAACACAGCAGACAAACACACAGAAACACAACAGTAACGTCCCTACAGTGGACAAAACCTTGATCATCAGACCTTGCCATCCTCACTCCCAGCCTCGTGGCTCAGTCAGTCCCCAGTTTCTGGGGGCTCGTCCGGTTATGATTAAAGCTACGCAAGCAGTTTTACAAGCCAGATTATATGCATTCATATTATAGTCCATTTCCACTAGACTATATGTAAGCAAGCAAGCACTCAAATAAAATGTAAGATTTCCCACAAATCCCCCTCTTGGCCAAAAACAGATTTTAGGACCACAAAATTAACATTCCTGCAAAACATACATTTCTGCATGGTCTGCAAGCATGTCTCCAAGTACATAAATAAATAAGTACATCAATTAATGAATAAATAAAGCAATGTTCAGACAAGCAACAGTTTAAAACAAAATGGTGAGATGAGTGTTGACACTCAACTGCCTCGGTGGACAACTGACTTCCCACAGTCCTCTCTTCAGGTTAGGAGGCCGGTGTGTCCTCTCCTCCAGGTATGGAGCTCTTCAACCTAGAGAGGCGAGTGTGACAGATGTGATACCACTTGGCTGCTTTCTCCTTCAGTCAGACAGCATGGGTCGTCCGGGCTGTCACTTGGAACGGTCCGTCCCAACATGCCTCTGTCCACCCCCTCTTGGGTCAGCGCAGGTCCACAAATCCTAGATTCACGTCCTACTCCAGGTGTTCATTGCCATCAGGACCAACCTCCTGGTCCTGGAAATGGTCTCCCGGTCTCTGGTTCCAACAGGGTTAGGAAGGATAGTTAAACTGAAACACACACGCAGGCGTGTGAGCGTGGCTCTTTTCTCAGCTTTCTTTGAAGGAAATGAGTTTCTTGTGTTTATCAGTTGTGCGTGTGTGTGTGTGTGTGTGTGTGTGTGTGTGTGTGCGTGCGTGCGTGCGTGTGAAGCTGCAGAAGGAGCTGAAGAACCTGTGTGTGGAGGAGGGCCAGCTGAAGCGAGCTCTGGACATGAAGCTGAACATCTGGCGGCAGAAGAAGGAGGTGAAGGAGCAGCACGTGAAGGAGGTGCTCGGGTACGGGCCTGCGCTCCTCCGCGCCGCACGCCGTCCACCGCGCTCACGCCCCCGCTGACCCGAGCCGCTCTTTCAGCCAGTGCACCCACATCCACCAGAGGCGCGAGGAGATGGCCGACAAGATCCAGAAGATCTCCGGCCAGACGCAGCAGCTGAGGGCCGAGATCAAGAGCCTGAGGGACGTCTGCGGCGAGGAGACGGAGAAAGCCCAGGTACCGGCGGCCTCCCGCAGCAGCGGCAGGCCACTTCCTGTTCCCACGCTGACGCCTTCCTCCTGTCCCCTCCAGGCCATCTACAACACCCTGTCCGCTGCCGTGGACCAGCTCCACCAGCGCATCCAGGCTCACTCCAGAGACCTGAAGCTCGCCGCCGCCAAGATGTCTGCAAACATCTGAGCCTGTTTACTGTTCTCATATCTTCTCACTTTCACAGCCTGATCAGACCAGGGGGGTTCCACAGTCTGACAGCTCATCTGTTTAATGCTGTTTTGTCTTCTGTTTAATGATTCATAAAGACAAACCAAGTCAACCATGTGTTTGGAAAAATTCTTTATCACTTGTCTTCATATTTTTCTCATGAAAAGTTTGACCACATGCCGACTCTTCTGTTTTCCTGATCAGCCCAGCCTCTTTGGACTTCAGTCTAGAAACACATTTCCACTCTGATTTCACTGTAAAGCTGATGCTGCTGCATGACGACGAAGAGAAAAGAACTGAGGCTGGTTCTTCAGCCGATCCCCGAGCTGACGGGGTCAGAGGTCGTCCTCCTTCGGCCCTAGCCTCCTCTGTTATACAGGCGCTCAGCTCCACAGCTGCTCAGAGAATGCTAGGTAGCTATGCTCAGTGACCCCCGATGGACAATAAATGCATAACTTGGACGACATCCGGCCAAATGTCCAGGTAAGAGGCGATTGTTTTTTACCGCAGTTTGAAAAAGCGATCTTGCTGTTGGCTGTTCTGTGGCATTTTGTGGCGGATTCTGTGGTTTTAGAGGGCTTTGAGTGCTATGGTTGTAATCAGCGGAGTCTCAGCTCTCATATGAGAGGCTGTTTGTGTGAATTGTATCAGGTTAAATTGCGCTATTATCAATATTTCGGCAAGTGGGTTGACACGGTCACGAATATAGTTCATAATTCATTTAGTTCGTGTTTGAGCTGTGTTTGGGGTGTGTAATAATGGCTGAAATGTTCGGTTAGCCCAGGTTTTGCTGTTTAATTTGAGGATAAGCATCATGACATTCTGTCAGAAATAATGCATATTATTAGACAATCTCTGAAATGTTTGCTGTCAGGCCCCCAATTGGGGGGCGCTCGGGCTTAAGGGGTTTTAAAGGGGATATTTCTGTGTACATTTAGGTTGAAGCATTAGCAAGTGCAGTATTGAGCTTTTTGTGAGTTGGGACTGTCTGTTTTCTCCCTTGAATCCATGTTTGGAGCTGAGCAGAAGACTGAAAAGACTGTAGAAGCAGTTTGAAAGTTCCTTCACTCGTCTGGACTTGATGTGAAAATATGAAGCAATGAATGATCTGTGGCTGTAGAGGGCAGCAGTACGCTTCGATGAGAAGAAGAAGAAGAAGAAGAAGCGGACACAATGCTGACAGAGCGGACAGAATGCTGTGGGAAGTACGGTGCACTGAGCCCTGTCCTCTAATGTCTGAATGTTATTCCCTTTAGTCCGTTCATTGCTTTTCACCTGCTGTCCCCCCCTTCGAGGGGGAGTCTTCTCCAGTTTCAGTTGCTGACTCCACTATTACGAAGGCCTATGAACAAGCTCCGTCCGGACCGGGAGGACACCCCTGTCGGTCCTGCCCGTGGACTGGCTTCGGTTCTACTGCTGGGATCCGTGGTTCTTGTGCTGGACCGTCCAACGAACTGTCCTCAACATTGTCCTAGGCTTTACTTCTTATTGTCTCATGCTAGCTGTTGCCAAAGCTGTCCGTCCCTGGGAGAGGGATCCCTCCATACTGTGGTTCTCCCCAAGATTTCTTCTTTTCCCACTGGGTTTTTGGAGTTTTTTCTTGCCGGATGTGAGGGTCGAAGGCGGTGGTTGCTTCGTTCTGTCTCGTTACTGTAAATATTGACATATTACCATTATGCTTATTCACTGTTTTTACTTTTACTGACAAATGTAACATCTTGAAGCCCTCTGAGGCAACTGTTGTTGTGATACTGGGCTATACAAAAATAAATTGATTGATTGATTGATTGATTGACACAGGACAGAGCACCAGGGTGAAGCGACAATCGGCTGTGATGAGGTTTTTTTGAAATGGTCTTGGATGTAAATTGTGTGAAAATGAGTGTAAAAGAGGTGAGGCTGTGATGTGTGAGAATGCAGCAGTTGTACATGCGTGTATAAAGAGCGTGAGTGAAGGTGGTTGAATGTGTTTAGTTTTGAAAAGTAAAAACCTAACTAAGCTATTGGGCGATCTGGCAAGTAACTAGCTAGCTAACTGATGGCCATCTGGCATCTGTCCCCCCCAGAAACAGACACTGGGACGACCATCGTGCTTCAGGCACATATTGAGAAGCGGGTCCCTGTGGGACTCGAACCCTGGTTGCTCGCTGTTTCCAGCTCACAGGCGCGGTGACACTTTAACGTAGCCCCGCGCACAAGGCGGTTATACAGGCGACGAATGTCCTGTTTAAAGCTGACGTCATCATCTGTGAGCGACGCAGCCAGCCTGCTGGGATGGACGCTGTTAAGTCTGGCCACTAGGGGGCGACGCGACTCTGTGTGCACAACCTCATCTCACCCTGCCCTTCACCTGAAAGGAAACTAACAAAAACTGTTTTGTTTTGTTTTGTTTTTTCATCACCTCTTCAGGTACACACGCTCCGCTCGCACCGCCAGCTCTGTGTTAGCTCGCAGCAAAATGTTGCACAAACATAATATGCACGCCACCAGCTTCACAGTAAACACAAATACCAACTTTACAACTACAATTTTACATTATCACAATTATCCAAAAAACACATGGAAATTACACTCCTGCTTAAGGACACACCCCCAAGAGTCTTGCTTTCTAAAGCAAAAGCTACATCTGGATGTGTGGATGTCTCTTTGTCACGCCACATTTCCAAAAATATCATCAAGGAATTCAATAAAATACCATATGATTATATTTGGAGAAGAAAAAAATATTCTTCTGAGTCAAGGAAACGTGAAAGAGTGATTTATACTGAATTCTGCCATATCTTTCATTTCTTACATTTTTTCTTTGTCAAACATTTGGAGTCCTTTCAATAAAGATATTTATCAAAGAACTAAGATGGGCTGAAGTTAAACTGCCCACGGTAAAAACACTGCTTTGGCAGCTCAAGCAAACATTAGAAAATGAGCTGAAAACATGTCAACAATTCAACTCCTCATCGTCTGGTCTGAGATCAGATTTTCACTCCCTACCAGTCCTACCTGGACCCCTGCTGGGGATGATGATGGTTGATGGAGAAGAGCTTCCATGTGTGTTTCTGGCTCTGACCGTCACCATGTGCTCCTCCCCGGGGTTCAGGCTCAGAGTCACACTCTCACTGCTGTTTGCCACTTCGCTCCTGATCTGCCACTCTTCCTCTCTGCTTTTAGTCCAGGTCACTTCGTAGTCCAGGATCTCTCCGTGGCTCTGATTGGCCAGCAGCTTCTGCACACAAAACACACTTCACCACTCAGATCACCGGACGAAGATGTTGGAGTCCGTATGGAGAGGTACCTCTCTTCGTCAGGTCGGCCCTGTCGTGCAGCTCCACCGTTCCAAGCTCATTCTGTGCTTTCAGGGTCCAGTTTCTTTCTTCAGCTCCAATTTGCATCATTTGTGAGCATCTGCCCTTTGATGCAGATTCACAAGGCCTGAAAAAGACACAAAACAACTTTGATAAACATATCTGAACTTGGTGGGCTGAGTGGGATTGAGGCGGACGGGAAGTGTCATGAGATTAGTTCTGTTGGTTTTCTTGAGAACTACTTGGATTTGCACATTTACCCAGAGGAATATGTTTAAAAGCATGTTGTTTTTTTGAATCCCATTGCGTCTGAAACAATCAGTAGAGAGTGTGGTAGGCAGTGTAGTTCTACCTCCCGAGCAGCTGATAGCGTGTTGGACTCCGGAGAGAAAGGTGTGTGTGTCTTCCTACTGTCCAGCTGCAGTCCACTGACTCCAGATCTCGTGTTTCACACTGAAGATCCCGATCGTCAGGCGGGTTTGATCCACACCCAAACAAAAAGAGAAAGTAACGGTCAGCACTTTTCATTGAGAAGGGTTCAGAATCCGTCATACTCACAGCCGATAAAGTACAAGCTCTGTAGGAAGTGGTGTTTGTTTGGCACTTGACGTCGACGCAGACCTCTGACGGCTGCTTCAGCAGCAGAGTCAGGCCGTACGTCTGATCGCTGATCTCAGAGGAGTTCATCTCAGCTCCTCCGTAGCCGCTCAGATACATGCGGTCAAAACTCTGAGCCGCCGGCACCACGCAGCAAAATGTGGCCTTGCTTCCTGCCTGAAACACTCGGTCCCGAGGGAAGACGCGCTTCCTCTTCAGGGCTCTAGTTCCTGCAGAGAAACAGCATGATGACGTCCCGTAACGTGACGGACTGATGGAAGACGGAGGGCCGGCGGCTGCATGGAGACCTGGAACCATCTGCTGTGGTTTCCACCGGCTGGTCTGGTTGTTGCAGCAGAAGTGAAGCCTCACTGAATGAGGAGCGCAGTCTAAAGACAGATGAGACGTCCAGTTCCAGGAGCGAGGCCGTCCCGCCCTGTCGGCCGCCACTGAGACCTGGTCCTGAAACCAGACGGACCGAGTCAGAACCAGCTCCTTTCCAGACAGGAGGATTATCTTTGTTGGACTTTTCAGTCAGGAAAAGTCCAACAAAGTGTTCTACCTCGTAACAGCGTCCTGTCCTCTCTGTGTCTCATTCCAGACTTTCTGGCTGTGGACCCTCTTCTTCTCACTGTGAGGTGATTTCCTCAGCTCTGAACTCTGACCCCTCCCACCTGACTCATCTGGACCTGAGAGACAACCAGCTGAAGGATTCATCAGTGAAGATCCTGTGTGCTGGACTGAAGAGTCCGAACTGTAAACTGGAGACTCTGAGGTCAGTTCAGTGTGAAGCTAGAATCTCTTCTAAGATAAAGGTTTGTCCTCACATCTCACTTCTTTCTCTCTCTGTTCAGGTTGGAGGATTGCAGGTTGTCAGAGATCAGCTGTTCTTCTGTGGTCTCAGCTCTGAAGCCCTCCCTCCTGAAACATCCGGACCTGAGTAACAACAAGCTGCAGGATTCAGGAGCTGAGCAGCTGTGTGGTTTTCTGGAGAGTCCACTCTGTAGTCTGCAGACTCTGAGGTGAGGGTGGGGTATTAGGGATGGCTTGATACTACCTTTTCATGTCTTCATGTCCCATGCCGGTAGCATGAAATTGAGTATTAGCCAATTCCAATACCAATCTGATACTGATACCAATCCAGTACTGATACCAGTCCAACCTCCTTTAGTGATCAATAATGGTAGCCTTCATCATAATTTTCTGAATACACACATCTAAAAATCGCACATTCACCATGCAACAAATATTCTGCTCTCCTGAAGGACGAAATAAAATAGCTGACAAAATAACTGAAGTAATGCAATACTGCCATGTTAGGGGTTTTTTTTTTAAATCAAGACTCCAGCTTTAACAGCTTTTGATGTTGGTAAAAAAAAAAAATTATGCAACAATGGTTGTATTAATTCCGGATGACTGCCAAAAGGAGATGCTGAAAGCTCTGAATGTTCCCTTCACACATGTGAAGTTCTAGTATGTGTACCCACAACGTCACTGGTGACCTTGTGCATGACCCTAGAAAGGTTATAAGCTCCAGTGTCACCTCAGGTTCAGTTCCTACAGAATCACCTTGACTGATCATGAAGATTCTGAGTGACAGAGTGCGGTCAAGAAAACATTGGATTGTTGTAGTAAGTTACTCAAACGTTTCTGTCGTTGTGTGTTTTAGATTGTATGTCATAGTTGATGAGCTGAAACTATAGGATATTACAGCAGTCCTGCAATCAGTCCAATGTTCGTGTCATTTTGTAGTTCAGTATCAGTTTGTTGGGAACAATTTTGGACAGATGTGTGTCCATCTCTTGATGTAGTTTTGGCTCATTCTTAATGGAATGCCCCTACACTGGCATTGTTGGTCTTTCATTGTGTGGCTGTGGAATTGTGAAGCTCAGTTGCTCACAACACATTTGTCTTTTTCTACAGGGATGAAAGCAGATGAAGCGATGAAGATGTGTCTGTTAATGCATTGTGGAATAACAGGGAGCCAGTGGAGAGATTTTCAAACAGGCGTGATGTGGGACCTCCTGTTGGCGCTGGTCAGCAGCCTGGCAGCTGAGTTTTGGACGTACTGAAGACGAGCAGCTCTTTCTGGTTGAGGCAGTGAACAGGCTGCTGCAGTCGTCCAGCCGCGAGGATATGAACGCATGAAGGATCATTTCAAGCTCGTTCTTTGACACCATGGGTCTGAGCTTAGCGATATTGCGCAGCTGGAAGAAACAGTTTCTAACAAGTTGCCTTGAGTGATGGTGTAGTGACATTTTATTTGGAAATGAGCGTCAAACAAAAGCAACTCATATCCACAAATGTGTCTCCACCTGTTTTTACACAATGAGATTTGTGAGACTTAAAGCCTTTCACATAGAATATATTGGTGATTGACAGAGACAATTTAGAGTCACTGAAGGTTACACACACACACGCACACGCACACGCACACACACACACACACACACACACACACACACACACACACACACACACTTCTTCCATTTTGCCTTGCAAATGTGTTTCACAAGTTCCAAAGTCTTGAGTGAGAGCACCGTATAGGACGACGCTGATTATAAGACGACCCCGATTTTTCAAATGTCATTTTGTGAAAATAAAAATATGTTGAAGACAATAAGGTTACTCATAAAATGTTTTTTTATTGTTTTATTGTACAATTATTGTAGGAAAACTCACAACAGACATAACATTTCATGTGATTTACGAGCAAGAAATATATGAATCCTGAGACGAATTCTGTAACCGGCCTTTCAAAGCTCTTGTTTCTAATTCCATCTGGGAAAGACAATTCAAAATTCTGCATTGGCTTTTTATTTCTCCTGAGAGGAGGCACAAAATGTATTCTTCACTTTCTGAAATGTGTAACAAATGTCATTCTGATGTTGGTATCTTCTTCCATTGTTTGTGGGCCTGCCCACATATTTTGCCATTTTGGTCATCAGTTATTGGTCAGCTCTGTAATGTATTTTTTTGTAATTCAAGTTTTTATTTTTTTCACAACTTAGAACTAGACAAACAAAATCAGACAGCAATGAACAATACAAAATTTGGCCAAACTAACATACAAAATGAGTACTCTACTTTAATTCACCGTATCTAAAATGGTTAAGATGTTTCAAAAATCTGAGCCCAGGATTCAACAAACTTATCCATGTCATTATTCACTCTCGCCAATAATTTTTCATATGTTACAATTTTCTGCATATTTTCTTTCCACCTACTAAACTGTGGAGCAGAAGGATGTAGGCATTGTTTTTTTCCAAAAAATTGAATTCTCCAAAATGGGGTCTCACTATCATCGAGGACCAGATTGTTGTTACACATCAGCGCCGCTAGATGGAGCCAAAGTACCAGTGAGCAGGAAGCAAATGGAGAGTTCTGCAGTGATCTGATGAACAATGGAGGAAGGTGACCATCTGGAACGAAGGGGCTGGAACGCTGGACAAGTGAGCAAACAACAGAGGAGAAGTTTAAACTGATGGTTCAACACAGCAGAGTCAACAAACAACTGCCAAGCAGCCAAGATATATTAGACTGAATTATTAATGCTCATGAAGTTGAATAGAACTTGAATTTGATGCTTATAAAGTTTTTTACTTGATTAATGCAGTTGTTGAACCTTTGAGGAACTTATTTGTTGCTTATTCACTGAGTCACAGCCTCAGATTTTGAGAAAGGGAATGTAGTTTATTTAATACTGCAGGAATATTTCTTGATCTTTTGTTACATTTTTTATTGAACATTTTGTACAAAGCAGAGCACAGCATCACAAAAACATAAAGTAAGAAGAAAAAAACAACAACAACAACAAACAAACAAACAAAAAAAGAAAGAAAAGGAGGATAAGTCCTTATCTTAAGATTCCTTTGGCCAAGCTATGGACAATAAGCCAGATCGCAACTTCTGTGCAGAGGAACAGTCCAAACAGTTCAAGAAAGGGTCCCATGTCCTATAAAATTCATATGGCTTGTTCTTTAGTAGAGTGGAGAAAGTGTGTGTGTGTGTGTGTGTGTGTGTGTGTGTGTGTGTGTGTGTGTGTGTGTGTGTGTGTGTGTGTGTGTGTGTGTGTCTTTGAGTGTGCCTGTGCCCGTGTCCGTGCGCGCGCACCTGTCTGTCTGTCAATCTGTCATTTTCCAGCATCCTTGTATTCCCACAGCTGAGCAGCCACACTTAGAGGAGGAGGAGACTGGAGACTGACTGTGAAGCAGCTTTGTCTGGAACTCCAGCTACTAAGGTGTATGTCAGGTTCAGAGGTCATTCATGAACATGTTACTTGAAGTTCTTGTGTAATTATCTCCTACTAGAGTTAATTTACTGTAAAAAAAAAAAAAAACATTTAAAAATAGATTGTCCTATTGTGTATGCTATTTACATGTGAATACATAGAAAAGCCCAGACCTAAACATAGAAAACATCTCTATAAAAAAACATCAATGAAAATATGTGACACACTATGTTTTTCAGGAGCTTTTCCAGAGCCAGAGCCTTCCCGGTAAGCAGTGCAACAACTTTCATCAAGTTGGCGGATGACACCACGGTGGTGGGTCTCATCTCTGGAGGAGATGAGACTGCTTACAGGATGGAGGTGGAGCAACTGTCAGACTGGTGCACCATCAACAACCTCACCCTCAACACCTCCAAGACAAAGGAACTGCTCGTCGACTTCAGGAGGTGTAAACCAGACATACAGCCCATCACACTCAGCGGGGACAGGCTGGAGATAGTGAAAGACTTCAGGTTCCTGGGCACATACATCAGCCAAGACCTGACTTGGACTGCAAACTCCACATCCATTCTGAAGAAGGCACAGCAGAGACTCTACTTCCTGAGGATTGTCAGGAAGAATAACTTAAGAACTGAGCTCCTGGTGTCCTTCTACCGCTGCCTGGTGGAGTCGGTACTCAGCCATGGCGTCTGCTTGTGGTTCTCCAGCTGTACAGTGGCGGAGAGGAAGCAGCTCCAGAGGATTATTAGCACCGCCCAGAGGCTGACTGGCTGCCCTCTTCCATCTCTGGAGGAGATCTATCAGACCCGCTGCCTCAGGAGAGCCTGCAGCATCATCGGGGATTCCTCACACCCCAGCCACCACCTCTTCCAACTCCTACCCTCGGGGAGGCGTTTCAGGGCAATAAAGACAAAAACAAACAGACTCAAAAACAGCTTCTATCCTACAGCTGTCATTGCCCTGAATACTGCACCATAACCAGTCCCTGAACAAGAACAACATGTGACCACCAACTGCGTCATATATTTATATTTCTATTGCAAGACACGCAAACTTTTAGTCTATTTATTTTATACCGTTTCTGCACTATTTTTGTCTTGCACTATTTTGTCCTTTTGTCTGTTTTGTTTGTCTGCACTGCCCACGACAGCTGCTGTTCTCAATTTCATTGCATTCTTCTGAACAATGACAATAAAGGAATTCTGATTCTCATTCTGAACATGATGTGAGCGAGCGACCTGGCTGTCTTCAGCATGTCCAAGCATCTTGTTGGGAGAGTTTCAGCACGGCTGACAATTTAGCTGAGGTGGATAAGTCTTGATTTCTACTTGAAGACTTTTAAGGATTCAGCACCTGTGGAAGCACCATTTGTAGTTGTGTAAATGAAATGATTGAACAAGTTTGGAGCACTTCTAAAAGCAAAACTTGCACCTGTGTATTGTGAGTTGTGTACCTGCAGATGTTTTTTTCTCTTCAGAAATCTTTCAATTGCAGGTGTCCAAGTTCTCCAAGTGTCAGATTCAAAAAAGTTGCATGCAAAAGCTCCTCTCCTCTGATTGGCTTTTTCTCCACTGACTGAAGGTACAGATGGTTTTTCAACAAATACGTCAGTGCAGCTCTGTGATGTGTGACTTGAAGATGAAGGAAGGAGAGTCTGTGACTCTTGGCCAAGAACTTGAAATTGATGCAGACGAACAAATGTTTTTCACCTCATTTATTGAAACACGTTCTCCATTGGTTGTCCACACACACACACACACACACACACACACACACACACACACACACACACACACACACACACACACACACACACACACAAAGCAGCACATTGTGCTTTTTTCTGACCAAATATGAGAAATGTAGAAATGCTTTCGGGTGACTGGGAGACTTCCCTCTTTCCATGTGGAGAATAAACACAGCTCTCCCCCGGTCTCAGATCAGCGTGACTTGTGGTCTGGTGGCGCCCCCTTGTGGGAAAAGGGAAGACGTGTGAATTGACTGAAACTCACACAGTCCAAACTGTACAAATGAGGATTGTTGTTAATGTAACAGATGATCAATGATCCACCTCAATATCTGAGGCCCTTACACCAACTTTGAAAACACCATGTTGTTTGTAGGTCACTTCAAATGCCATTTGAATTTCAGAGCAACATCAGAAAGTTGGTCAAACAGTGCTGTGGAGAAGTGATTTTGGCATTGAAGGGGATGAAATGCTTGACAGACACAGACAAAAGAAGAGTGGAGGTGGTGTGGCGTTGTTCACTCACACCACTGTGGAGTTTCAGGTGCTGGAACACATGTGAAGCATAGATTACAATGGATTTCTGATGTACCCTCTTCTTAACTGTCTGCTTTTACCGTCTGGAGTAATAGTCTAGTGGTAGAGCGTACGCCTCTCACCCGAGAACTCGTGGGTTCGCGTCCCAGCTCTGTCGTGTTGTTTTTTTCACTCATTGAAATTCTGGAATTAACTAAAATTAATTAACTAAAACTCACCAAAAACACCCCCAAAGCGTTTTTTCTCTTTCCTTCATGCCTGCCTGTTTGAGTTTTGCTCGTTCAAAACAAAAACGCTGGCTAGCTTTAGCTCTTTAGCTCGAGCTTCTCTTCACCCAAAGACACACGAAAACGTCTTTTCCTGTTAGAAACTCACCAAGCGCAGACCCTTCAGACTCTTGCTCTTGCTTCATTGTTGCTTTCATCCGTAATCCCAGTTACAAATGATGACCGAGGGCCTGCGGGAGGGGGGCTCAGGGGAGCCATCTTCTCCGTGCCACGTCAACATGGGAAACAGAGCGTTTTCACGGGTAGGGGAGGGGCTGCCTCTCTGAGCAGCACAGCAACGAGCAAAGCTCAAACAGGCAGGCATGAAGGAAAAAGAAAAAACGCTTTGGGGGTGTTTTTGGTGAGTACATAACTATATAACAAGGTTAAAACATAGAAAAAGTGAATTTTGCATGATACAGCCCCATTTAAAGCTAGAACAAAATAGTCCAACATGTGGGAACATTTGCTTGTAACAAGCAAAGAAACGTTGTGGTGTAAGAAATATTGACTTAATTAAGTGTTGTGCTTTATTGATGAAGCTGACTTGAAGAACGTTTTAGTTAATTCCAGAATTTCAATGAGTGAAAAACACAACACAACACAGCCGGGACGCGAACCCACGAGCTCTCGGGTGAGAGGCGTACGCTCTACCACTAGACTATTACTCCAGACGGTAAAAAGGGACGGTTAAGAAGAGGGTACATCAGAAATCCATTGTAATCGATGCTTCACATGTGTTCCAGCAGCTGAAACTCCACAGTGGTGTGAGTGAACAACGCCACACCACCTCCACTCTTCTTTTGTCTGTGTCTGTCAAGCATTTCATCCCCTTCAATGCCAAAATCACTTCTCCACAGCACTGTTTGACCAACTTTCTGATGTTGCTCTGAAATTCAAATGGCATTTGAAGTGACCTACAAACAACATGGTGTTTTCAAAGTTGGTGTAAGGGCCTCAGATATTGAGGTGGATCATTGATCATCTGTTACATTAACAACAATCCTCATTTGTACAGTTTGGACTGTGTGAGTTTCAATCAATTGACACGTCTTCCCTTTTCCCACAAGGGGGCGCCACCAGACCACAAGTCACGCTGATCTGAGACCGGGGGAGAGCTGTGTTTATTCTCCACATGGAAAGAGGGAAGTCTCCCAGTCACCCGAAAGCATTTCTACATTTCTCATATTTGGTCAGAAGAAAGCACAATGTGCTGCTTTGTGTGTGTGTGTGTGTGTGTGTGTGTGTGTGTGTGTGTGTGTGTGTGTGTGTGTGTGTGTTCTCGTATTTCTATCCTTGTTGGGGCCAAATGTCCCCACAAGGATAGCAAAACGTGGAACGACGTGCCTTGTGGGGACCTTTTTCCGGTCCTAAGTAGGAGAAACAGTGTTTTCTTGACCATGTTGTTGTTACTGAAAAAAGTAAAAGTGCAAAAACATTTCTTTAGGGTTAGGCTTTGTTGTGGTGTGGGTTAGGGTTAGGGTAAGGGTCAGGGTTAGGGGCTAGACATGAATGGGAGTCAATGGACGGTCCCCACAAGGATAGAAATACAAGACTGGGCGTGTGTGTGTGTGTGTGTGTGTGTGTGTGTGTGTGTGTGTGTGTGTGTGTGTGCGCCTGTGCCCGTGTCCGTGCGTGCGCACCTGTCTCTCTGTCAATCTGTCATTTTCCAGCATCCTTGTATTCCCACAGCTGAGCAGCCACACTTAGAGGAGGAGGAGACTGGAGACTGACTGTGAAGCAGCTTTGTCTGGAACTCCAGCTACTAAGGTGTATGTCAGGTTCAGAGGTCACTGATGAACATGTTACTTGAAGTTGTTGTGTAATTATCTCCTACTTGAGCTAATTTACTGTAAAAAAAAAACATTTGAAAATAGATTGTCCTATTGTGTATGATATTTTACATGTGAATACATAGAAAAGCCCAGACCTAAACATAGAAAATCTCAATTAAAAAAAATTAATGAAAATATGTGACACACTATGTTTTTCAGGAGCTTTTCCATAGCCAGAGCCTTCCCGGTAAGCAGTGCAACAACTTTCATCAAGTTGGCGGATGACACCACGGTGGTGGGTCTCATCTCTGGAGGAGATGAGACTGCTTACAGGATGGAGGTGGAGCGACTGTCAGACTGGTGCACCATCAACAACCTCACCCTCAACACCTCCAAGACAAAGGAACTGCTCGTCGACTTCAGGAGGTGTAAACCAGACATACAGCCCATCACACTCAGCGGGGACAGGCTGGAGATAGTGAAAGACTTCAGGTTCCTGGGCACATACATCAGCCAAGACCTGACTTGGACTGCAAACTCCACATCCATTCTGAAGAAGGCACAGCAGAGACTCTACTTCCTGAGGATTGTCAGGAAGAATAACTTAAGAACTGAGCTCCTGGTGTCCTTCTACCGCTGCCTGGTGGAGTCGGTACTCAGCCATGGCGTCTGCCAAGCGGTCTTCCATCTTCCCGAGGGGGCTTCTCCGGAGCCTCTGCAGTGGT
The DNA here is from genome assembly GCF_902148845.1 of Salarias fasciatus. Taxonomy (NCBI): domain Eukaryota; kingdom Metazoa; phylum Chordata; class Actinopteri; order Blenniiformes; family Blenniidae; genus Salarias; species Salarias fasciatus. The sequence goes on from NC_043749.1 coordinate 33,131,598, forward strand.
GGATGGAAGGTGAGCAGCCTGCACAGACAATAACACACTGAACTTGCTGAATTCTTGACGGATTTACAAACGGTTTGGTTTATTAAAAACCCTATTAACGTGGCTATGATTCAGGCCACGCAGACCTGTTGAAATTGCAGTTTTTCTTTTCGAAAATCGCTGCATAGTTGTGTGTTTGCTACAGCCATTTGCAAGACTGGGAGTTTATTATTATTATTATTATGGGACTTTGTTATTATTATTATTATATAAGTTTCCGTGAGACCAATAATAATTTTGTGACAACAACATATTTTGTCTATTTTGTCAGCTGCTTAAGTGTTGAGCAGAATGCATGAGGAACCCTGTCAGGAAATAACAGATGACAGTACATCCACCCATAGAGGATGGAGATCCTGGTTCAGAGGCTCAACCCTCCTCAGCAGCCACGGAAAGACAGCCCTCTGATCAAGACATGGGGTTTAAGAGAGAGAGGAGCAAACAGTCCATGACATCCATGACCGTGCCTTTTTTGAGCTGCCTGATTCTCTGACTTTGTAATCTTGAAATCAATGTCCTCAAAAAAAAAAAAAAACCTTCCTGACCCTCATTTCCAATCTGAACGATCCACTGGAGACACTTTGACTGTGTGAAATAACAGTTTGAAATCAGCACACTGGATGTCTGTGGACCCCTCACCAATCAACGCTGGTCCTGCGCCTCAGCCAGCCTCCAGCTCCACACGGTGGAGGCCTTGATGCAGACCTGATGCCGCTGATCCGGACCACAGTCACTAAGTGGCAATGATGGCGCCTGGACACCCGCACCCACGTCCTTTTCTGGATCCAGGAGAGGGAGGGACTCCTTTGTTTCAGACTGAAGTAGCTTGTGAAGGAACCACGCTGTATATCCATAAAGTACCGTTTATAAGAGCTGATTCCAAATGCTCATCTGGAAGAAAACTGATTCCAGCATGCATGCCTCTTCTTCAGGGTGAACTTTGAATTTGACAGCAGCTCATCTTGATATTGACGTTTTCAGATGGACAACAGTTTTTAGAACTCTTACATGAAGTCCATTTCATTGGAAAAAACAGATTCCTCCTCCCTCCTGAGTGTAATCTCAGCCTTTGTAGAGGTGAGACTCTGTAATGAGGCTGGTGGGGGTGAATGCTGTTGGAATCATTTAGATGCTTTTTCCACTTCCACAACAGTTTGATCTCAGGCGGGCCAGACCAGTTACAGTTGCACCCACGATTACCAGCTTTGCATTGAAGCTTTTTTCTTTTTTGACAATTCCAAATGTTTTCCCCAAATATTTCTCAGCTGGTGGGCCACGGACCACGTGGGTGTTTGCCAGTGAAAATAGAGTCCAGGGGGGAAAAGCTGAACGTCTATTCACATAGCTGAACAGTAGATGGCGATAATTCCTTGTAAAACGGTTTGACACCCACCCTCAGGATTTCGTATTGGTTATTTTGACCCCATCTGTACAATTTAGTGCACTGCTTGACTTTTTCTGGACTTCACGGGAGCAGTGCATTCATGCCAAGAAAAATAAGGTATTTTAGGAGCTTCTATGTATTATTTGAATATGTATGATTTTCTCAGTTAGTGTTTGAATTTGTTTTTAAATACTGGATAACTTCATGAGGGCCCCGTCCTGCCCACCCGCCCCTCATCAGCAGGCTTGGCTCAGTGAAAACAGCTGACAACTAAAAAAAGTCAATGCCTCATTGTGGTTTGGATGTTCTGGCCTGCAGGTTGTGTGTTTGACAGCCCTGCTGTGGAGCAGTGGTTCCATCCAGAGGGACCAAACGATGGAAGCAGGTGTACAGTGTGTGTTGCTGCCCATTCTGACAGCAGCGGGTTTCAGCTCAGGCACCACAGGCCCTGTAGGGAAGAAGAGGGACGATGGAGCTGGGCAGGAGTGGAGGAGGCGCAGACACTGTGGGTCTCTGGCCCTGAACTTTGACCCCCATAAGCTCCCTGTGCTCCCTCACTGTGACCCTAGAATCCTAGATGGGTCAATGTGAAAAAAGCAATTTCCCAATGGGAATGAATCAAGTATGACTGGGTAGTTTTTGTTTTTCAGTTTGTGGCCTTTTCAGATGTCAGGCCTTTGAAGCAATAAGTAATTCCATCATGTGTTACCCTCATGAACTTGGTTCTGTTTCACAAAGTTTGACCTTTCTACTGTACCAGTATTGATTGCCACAGGTTACTCAGAATTCTGACTTTATTTTCATAATAATAAATCTCCATGCAGGACTTCAGGGATTGACTGTCCGCGGGCGGACATGCAGACTGGGCCTCAGGTGCTCTTCCCATATGGACACAAACAGCGTTGGTGTAACATGCTGGTTGATGTTGTTTTGTTCTGCTCCTCCTGGCGGTCCTGGTGTTCGGGGTGTCCGCGATGCTGATCGAGAAGCAGATCCAGAAACTGGATGAGTGGAGAGCGAAGCTCGGTGAGACGCTCCCGGCCGTGGAGCAGTCGTTCTGAAAGGCGTCGCAGAAACACAGCGGGTGGTGTTCGGTCTGGAGAACTTCGGTCCTGCTTCACCACACCTGATCGCAGCGAGGAGTCTGATTCTGGGCCTCCCGGGAGCTTCTCAGTAGATCCAGGCAGACATCTCCCAGGGGGGTCTGCTTCTGCCATGTACCATGAGACAAACGTCAATTCAACTTTTTACTGACATGATTAACAGCTAACTGGCCAGCAGTGATATAGGGGGAGGCGGTTCATTAATAATAACCTTCCTGCTAAATTTGTTACCATTTCAAAACGCTAGTCACAACTTTCTTCAAGAATATAATGGTGTCTGCCATCAGTCTCTGAGGAGTCCTCACATGTCCTGCTCTCCGTTCCTCTCAGAGAGCGTCCTCCTCAAGCCAGAGGTGACTGAGACTGAGCGGCGTGTCGGTGAGGACCAGCCGCCGCCGGCCAGAGGAGACAACACGGTCATCATTTACAACAGAGTGCCCCAGACGGCCAGCACGTCCTTCACCAACATCGCCTACGACCTCTGCAGGAAAAACCAGTTCCACGTCCTGCACGTCAACACCTCCCCAAACAACCCTGTCCTCTCTCTGCAGGACCAGGTGAGCGAGCAGGACAAGCAGGACTCCAGCTCCCACACCAGCTGGTTTCCATTCACCCTGGTGCTTCTGATGCAGCAGAGACAAAGGGTTCAATAACACATTCTCTGGCGTGGTTGCACGCTGCTGTGCTGCTTCAGAAAAGTTCTGCTTTCAGATGACAAAGCTTTAACCACGCCCTGAGTAGGGCTGGGTAATAAAACTATATACCGTAGATACTGATCACTAAATAACTTTTCCTCCGTAGACATATGAAACACGGCCAATAAGCTTTTGGATAGATTCCATATTTCAATGTTTTGACGGATAATGACAAAGAGCTGCTCCCTGCTGAACCGATCATGTGTCTGGAATAGAGCCATGCCGAGGAGCAGCCGGCCTGCTGCAGCCGTGGACCCCAGCAGTGGGGGGACGACCTGTCCTGCTCTCACTGTGCTCCAGTCTTCCCTCCACCGTCCAGGAAGCTGCGACCGCACTCCGCCCAGCGATGCCAACCAATCTCCCAAAACTCTAGAAACACAAACTGAAATTCAGCCGGCTTTTATCCCTTCTTGACCCTGAGAGAGAACTTTGAATTTTCATTTTTTTAATTTTATAATGACAATCAAATAACCACTCATTTGTTGTTTTTAGCTTGGACTGGTTTGTTGAGATGTGCGACTGTGAGCCAGTATTATTAGTCTTAAACTTGACTGCCTGGATACACAGCGCTCAACTCTCTGTTTTTGAACATCACTAATCTGGAAAACTTTAATTTGTCTACAGAAGTCCTCCTCAGTCACTGTTGGGCCCACATTGCTTTCTGTTTCCTTTGGGGAAAGACAGCTGAGCTGACTCGGTCTCACTGAAATGTCAATCTGGTAGAAGCTTTCAGTGACTTCAGAACTTTTACATTCATCTCAAGCACCAAACTGCAGCTACTCTTTTCCATATTAAGCTTGTTTGAATCTGTCATCTCCAGATTCGTGTTGTGAAAAACATCACCTCATGGAAAGAGAAGAAGCCCGGCTTCTACCACGGCCACATGGCTTATCTGGACTTCGCAAAGTAAGATCTTTCACTTCCGCTGGTAGTGATAGTATTCACAGTACTTAGAAATGGTCAGTTTGTATTTGTCTGGAGGATACACTTCATATATTATCAGCTCTGATCAGAGAGAGTAGTCCAGCTCTGCTCCACTGTCACTCCTCCTTAATAACGCCCTACTAGAAATAAGCTAAATATTCTTAAATCTGGGCAAATTTTCTTGTTTTGAGCAAAAAAAATCTGCTGATGGGGTAAGCACAATTTACTTGGCTAGAATTCTTCAAACTAGACTATAAATCTAGCCACTTTAAGACCATAATGTGTCTTAAAACTAGATAAAACAGTCCAAAATGTAAGAAAATTTGCTTCTAACAAGCAAAGAAACTTTGTCGTGTAAGAAATATTTACTTAAAATCACTTTTTTTTTTTTTGCTGATAAACTGATGATTGTTATATGTCATACAATGCATAACATAGTTAATATAAGAAGAGACATTTACTGTGAAAGGTCATTTTGGCTTCCACTACACAATATGTTATTTTGATACTGCCTGCATGTACGCTGACATCAGATTGCAGCTGGAGATGATGGAAGCAACACAGTGTTTTGTGAAATTGTTCTCGTTACCATCCTCCTCAAACATGGGACAACACAGCAGACAAACACACAGAAACACAACAGTAACGTCCCTACAGTGGACAAAACCTTGATCATCAGACCTTGCCATCCTCACTCCCAGCCTCGTGGCTCAGTCAGTCCCCAGTTTCTGGGGGCTCGTCCGGTTATGATTAAAGCTACACAAGCAGTTTTACAAGCCACATTATATGCATTCATATTATAGTCCATTTCCACTAGACTATATGTAAGCAAGCAAGCACTCAAATAAAATGTAAGATTTCCCACAAATCCCCCTCTTGGCCAAAGGGTTAGGAAGGATAGTTAAACTGAAACACACACGCAGGCGTGTGAGCGTGGCTATTTTCTCAGCTTTCTTTGAAGGAAATTAGTTTCTTGTGTTTATCAGTTGTGTGTGTGTGTGTGTCTGTGTGTGTGTGTGCGTGCGTGCGTGCGTGCGTGCGTACGTGCGTGCGTGTGAAGCTGCAGAAGGAGCTGAAGAACCTGTGTGTGGAGGAGGGCCAGCTGAAGCGAGCTCTGGACATGAAGCTGAACATCCGGCGGCAGAAGAAGGAGGTGAAGGAGCAGCACGTGAAGGAGGTGCTCGGGTACGGGCCTGCGCTCCTCCGCGCCGCACGCCGTCCACCGCGCTCACGCCCCCGCTGACCCGAGCCGCTCTTTCAGCCAGTGCACCCACATCCACCAGAGGCGCGAGGAGATGGCCGACAAGATCCAGAAGATCTCCGGCCAGACGCAGCAGCTGAGGGCCGAGATCAAGAGCCTGAGGGACGTCTGCGGCGAGGAGACGGAGAAAGCCCAGGTACCGGCGGCCTCCCGCAGCAGCGGCAGGCCACTTCCTGTTCCCACGCTGACGCCTTCCTCCTGTCCCCTCCAGGCCATCTACAACACCCTGTCCGCTGCCGTGGACAAGCTCCACCAGCGCATCCAGGCTCACTCCAGAGACCTGAAGCTCGCCGCCGCCAAGATGTCTGCAAACATCTGAGCCTGTTTACTGTTCTCATATCTTCTCACTTTCACAGCCTGATCAGACCAGGGGGGTTCCACAGTCTGACAGCTCATCTGTTTAATGCTGTTTTGTCTTCTGTTTAATGATTCATAAAGACAAACCAAGTCAACCATGTGTTTGGAAAAATTCTTTATCACTTGTCTTCATATTTTTCTCATGAAAAGTTTGACCACATGCCGACTCTTCTGTTTTCCTGATCAGCCCAGCCTCTTTGGACTTCAATCTAGAAACACATTTCCACTCTGATTTCACTGTAAAGCTGATGCTGCTGCATGACGACGAAGAGAAAAGAACTGAGGCTGGTTCTTCAGCCGATCCCTGAGCTGACGGGGTCAGAGGTCGTCCTCCTTCGGCCCCCCCGCTGCTCCTTGATCCGAGGCGGGCCGGAGCCTGCTGGACCTGTTGAACGTGGAGACCTGAGTCTTGTAGTCCTTGATCTGGGTCCTGGCCAGACGCAGCTGGTTGATTTCGCCGATCAGAGTCATGTTCTGCTGGACAGACGGCCGTCACATGTCAGGAGATGAAACTCCAGCGTTTAAAGGTGCAGTACGTCACATTTTCAGTCAAAAAAAGAAACAACGTAAAACTATGTAAATGCATAGTTTGTCTTTTTTGTCTATTTACAGATGTGATGTAAATACATCAGCTTAACTCCTGGGACAATACACAGGTTCACATTCTGCTTTCATAAGTGCTCAAAACTTGTTCAATAATTTAATTGACACAACTACAAATGGTGCTTCCACAGGTGATCAAACCTTAAAAGTGTTCAAGTAGAAATGAACACTTATCCACCTCAGCTACAGTGTCAGCCGTGCTGAAACTCTCCCAAGAAGAGGCTTGGACATGCTGAGGACACCCAGGTCGCTCGCTCACATGCTGCACTGCTCACTGGGAAGGCTCTGGCTATCTTGCACAGACGGAAAAGCTCCTGGAAAACATATTGTGTCACATATTTGAAACTGATTTTGTATTGAGATTTTCTGTGTTTAGGTCTGGGGATTTCTATATATTCTCATATAAATATCATACACAATAGGACAATCTTTTTTTACATTGTTTTTTTTACAGTAAATTAACTCAAGGAGGAGAGAGTTGCACAACAACTTCAAGTAACATGTTCATGAATGACCTCTGAACCTGACACACACCTTAGTAGCTGGAGTTCCAGACAAAGCTGCTTCACAGTCAGTCTCCAGTCTCCTCCTCCTCTAAGTGTGGCTGCTCAGCTGTGGGAATACAAGGATGCTGGAAAATGACAGATTGACAGACAGACAGGTGCGCACACACGGACACGGGCACAGGCGCACACACACATACACACACACACACACACACACACACACACACACACACACACACACACACACACAAAGCAGCACATTGTGCTTTCTTCTGACCAAATATGAGAAATGTAGAAATGCTTTCGGGTGACTGGGAGACTTCCCTCTTTCCATGTGGAGAATAAACACAGCTCTCCCCCGGTCTCAGATCAGCGTGACTTGTGGTCTGGTGGCGCCCCCTTGTGGGAAAAGGGAAGACGTGTGAATTGACTGAAACTCACACAGTCAAAACTGTACAAATGAGGATTGTTGTTAATGTAACAGATGATCAATGATCCACCTCAATATCTGAGGCCCTTACACCAACTTTGAAAACACCATGTTGTTTGTAGGTCACTTCAAATGCCATTTGAATTCCAGAGCAACATCAGAAAGTTGGTCAAACAGTGCTGTGGAGAAGTGATTTTGGCATTGAAGGGGATGAAATGCTTGACAGACACAGACAAAAGAAGAGTGGAGGTGGTGTGGCGTTGTTCACTCACACCACTGTGGAGTTTCAGGTGCTGGAACACATGTGAAGCATAGATTACAATGGATTTCTGATGTACCCTCTTCTTAACCGTCCCTTTTTACCGTCTGGAGTAATAGTCTAGTGGTAGAGTGTACGCCTCTCACCCGAGAGCTCGTGGGTTCGCGTCCCAGCTCTATCGTGTTGTTTTTTTCACTCATTGAAATTCTGGAATTAACTAAAACATTCTTCAAGTCAGCTTCATCACGAAAGCACAACACTTATTTTAAGTCAATATTTCTTACACCACAACGTTTCTTTGCTTGTTACAAGCAAATGTTCCCACATTTTGGACTATTTTTTTCGAGCTTTAAATGGGGCTGTATCATGCAAAATTCACTTTTTCTATGTTTTAACCTTGTTATATAGTTATGTACTCACCAAAAACCCCCCCAAAGCGTTTTTTCTTTTTCCTTCATGCCTGCCTGTTTGAGCTTTGCTCGTTGCTGTGCTGCTCAGAGAGGCAGCCCCTCCCCTACCCGTGAAAACGCTCTGTTTCCCATGTTGACGTGGCACGGAGAAGATGGCTCCCCTGAGCCCCCCTCCCGCAGGCCCTCGGTCATCATTTGTAACTGGGATTACGGATGAAAGCAACAATGAAGCAAGAGCAAGAGTCTGAAGGGTCTGCGCTTGGTGAGTTTCTAACAGGAAAAGACGTTTTCGTGTGTCTTTGGGTGAAGAGAAGCTCGAGCAAAAGAGCTAAAGCTAGCCAGCGTTTTTGTTTTGAACGAGCAAAACTCAAACAGGCAGGCATGAAGGAAAGAGAAAAAAACGCTTTGGGGGTGTTTTTGGTGAGTTTTAGTTAATCAATTTTAGTTAATTCCAGAATTTCAATGAGTGAAAAAAACAACACAACAGAGCTGGGACGCGAACCCACGAGCTCTCGGGTGAGAGGCGTACGCTCTACCACTAGACTATTACTCCAGACGGTAAAAAGGGACGGTTAAGAAGAGGGTACATCCGAAATCCATTGTAATCTATGCTTCACATGTGTTCCAGCACCTGAAACTCCACAGTGGTGTGAGTGAACAACGCCACACCACCTCCACTCTTCTTTTGTCTGTGTCTGTCAAGCATTTCATCCCCTTCAATGCCAAAATCACTTCTCCACAGCACTGTTTGACCAACTTTCTGATGTTGCTCTGAAATTCAAATGGCATTTGAAGTGACCTACAAACAACATGGTGTTTTCAAAGTTGGTGTAAGGGCCTCAGATATTGAGGTGGATCATTGATCATCTGTTACATTAACAACAATCCTCATTTGTACAGTTTGGACTGTGTGAGTTTCAATCAATTCACACGTCTTCCCT